>NC_138577.1:37639985-38084985 GCF_964289735.1 Phaethon aethereus | reverse complement strand
GTAGAATAAAAGGAAAACCTGCTTCGTTATGACAAGGAACTGTATGTGTCTTAGAAAAATTAGGATTGATTGTACAGGTTTGGGCTATTAATTGCCAGTATGATGGTATTTATTTTTTGGATTACTTTCATAGAGAATGAGAGTGCAAGAAAATGGCATCTCCACATTCCAGAGCAAATTTAGATTTTGGTGGGGTGAGAGGAGAAAAGGAATAGTCTCCTAAATTACCTGTGAGAAGTTTATGACGTGGCCACTTGACTGCATTGTTTTACCAATGCACCTTTTGTCCATGTAAAAGTGTGTGATTCGCTTGAAAGGGGTCATCCCATTCTGTATACAGAAGAATGTCTGATAACCTCAAAGGGCATAAATCTTAACTTTTAAAAAGGAGTGCTGCTTCGGGTCACTTTGATCAGTGACAGGTCGAGAATGAGCAGAAACCCTTGGCTTCTCTTCCACGCTCATCTGGTTAAGTCCAGGGCACCCACTGCCCATACCAGTTCTGGCAGGGAGTTGTTAACAAGAGAAAAGGTGGTCTGGATTTGATTGATTAAAAAAAGCAGGCTTTTGTGATTGTCTGCTTTCATAAATGTTTTGTGCATTTGTCAGAATAACAAATGTCATTTTTCTTCATCCAGTTACCTTAAGGGCTGTAATGTTCTAAAATACTTTTAAGTCATTTCAGAAATGAGACCGTAAGAGAAATGGCTGTAACCCACAGTGACACAAAATGCCAGAGCATGTACCTTTTTGTTAAGAAAGAAGTATGTTTAATCCGTTTCAGATAAAAAGGTAACAGCCTTTCCAGAAGCTCTTTTTCAATGTGAGAGTGAAAAAGCAGTATATCAGAATTATAAATGGATCTGTGCGTCATTATATAGTAATTTAGGATTCACTCAATGATGTAACAAAATTAACAACATAATTTCATTGTGTAACAGTATCTTATTAAAGAACAACTGTCTGACATTCTCTTACAGTTGCTTTATTTAACTTCATGCAAATATTATTAGTAGTGACATTTCTCTATTGTACATTAGATTCTCTCATTAGCATGATGTGTTAGTTATCACCAGAGAAATCACTTCTAGATAGGTGAGCGGGAAGCCAAGAAAACTAAAAATTAAATCAATGATGTATATTAATATAGACGCGTCTGTTCACGAGAGATATGGTAGAGTAAATTCAACTTTTTTTCCTTGCATAAATGCATGCTTATTCCAAGGAAAACTAAATAAAACTTATCATCCATGCAGTATGGATTAATATTTCTAGAAATTAGACTATATACAACATGCACTGCCTGTTTTTAGCTGTACTTGTATTCTTCAATCTGATAGTTTCTAATATAGCTGTAGACATAGGCACATAAGCTGTAGACATAGGCACATAAACTGAACCAGTATTTAAAAACAGGACCATAGTGTAATGTCTAACGGATTGAGGATGAAAGCTTTTCAAATGTTCGTGGGTTGCTGGTCATAGAGGTTGTATGCAATTTTAACATCTATTAAGTAACTAACTGTTTTACTGTAGCATATAGCTTATTTTTTTAAATATAGGTGTATATGAAAAAAGAGTTCAAACTTAATTCGACAACAGGCTGTAATTCCATATACTGATTTATTCTGAACATTTTGGGAGTAAGATTAACACTGGTAAAATGCATTTTGTAGTTTACGGTAGTTAACAATCGCCTTTGTCAGTAAGTGTCAGCAAACATAATTTTATTTAATAAATATATTTTTATAACACTATTTTAAAGATTAGCTGGGGTTTTTTGTTGTTGTTCATGAGTAAGTTCATGTGCTAGTGTGAATTCAGAAGCTTTATCAGGTAACATTGTCTCATTTCAGACACTTGCTTTAATTTTGTTGGGTATTTTGGTAAAGCATGGTTTACACTGTAATGGCTCATGCCCTTTTAGCAAATCAAAAATATCTGCATCAAGAATTTTGTGCTGCTTCTAAGTGTCTCAGAATAGAGGCATGAGAAAATACTGCACATGACAAAAGCACACGATGTTTCGTATGGCATATAGCACTAGACATACAAGTACACGCAGTGATAGATACATGGCTATGTGCATAATTAACGTGATTAAAAATAAAACCCCCCTCTCAACAGCTTCTCTTACTATGCAAAATGTTCCCTGTTCCTCTCTGTACATGTTAATCTTGCACATATATACATACAGTGTTTGAACATATTTGTGCCATTGTATATCTTAGCTGATGATGTGCTAAGAACACTGTCAGATCTTTGCTTAACTTTGAGATATGTATGCACAAAGCTGTAAAATCTGCTTGAAGCTTTGAAGCATATATTAAAGCACATGCTCAAATATATTGTGCAATAAGCAGTAGTGTTTAACATTTTAAAATGGGTAGGTTTTCTATTTTCTGTTTTTCTACTTTGTATTTTAGTAGTTACTTACTCATATATAGTTTTATGGGGATTTGATTAATGTAGTGACACAACAGATTTGGTATATAACAGCAGCAGAGCCTCCTGCTCTTATGTCAGGGTTAAGAGCCAAGGCAAATCTTCCCTAACTAATTAGATGCTGAGTAAGGCATCTTAGTGAAGTTGGGGCAAAAGTGAATGGGTCACAGCTGAGGCAAGATTGCAAGGACTGTAGTGATAGTGAAAGCATTCGCGTTTGCCAGGTCGTTGTGACACTGTGCTGATTGCGAAGGAACACTCTGTTCACTGATACAGAACTGCCGTCATAAAGTACAGTCAGAAACAAAAGCTTTAAAGACCTTTTACTTTTTACTAGAAACGCTGAAGACATATGCTGTGTATAGTTTGCTTTGCTCGGTTATTTTTCTCAAACAAGAGTGCTTGTGCTTTTGTAAAAAGGATTTGCCGTGTAGACTAATGGTTCTTCGCAGTTCAGAAGAATTTCCAAACTTGGGGCTCCTAGTATACCCAGGAGGTGATGAATCATACTGGCTCAAGAAAGAGAAGGCTGAAACAGGGAAGAGGGAGAAAGGGAGAATTCCATTGTTTCTGCCTTTTAATCGTTTAGTTCGGAAAGAGAATCGCTAATGCAGCTTTCTACTACAATTCAGAAAGCGTAATGGCAAAATTTCAGCATCTAGATAAACTGTAATTAAGGGTTTTATTTTTTGCCCAGCCTGCCTGTAGAAAAGGGGAAACTTAAAAAGCAGTTTTATTAAATGAAAGTCTGTGTGTTTATACCCAGTTTTTCAACGGGGCAAGACACATTCTTTAGCTTAACATCAGCCTGTGTAACAAACGTCCAAAATAAAAAGACTGTACATTAGCCTATGGACAGGCATCTCTTGCCTTGTTACTGCTCACCCCACTCATTGCAGTAACGCCCTGATGCCTCCTTTCCCTTACTGAAATACTTGACAACTGTTTTCTAAATTATTTTCCTTCACTGACAAAGACGACGGTGCCACTTGTATGGCAGTGTCACACAACATTTTGTCATAGAGAGGCCATCTCTTTTGGGGGGTGGGAGGTGAGCATCTCAGAATTGCTTTGATCAGTGTGAACTTGCCAACAATGTACCATTCATGCTATTCTCACCCTCTGGGGAAGCCACTCCATCCCCATCCTCTACCGATGATGCGTATCTGTGCACTTGTGCAAAGGAAAGGAGAGAGTGTCGTCCACCACTTACAGCGCACGGAGTGCGGAAGAGAAAACGACACGATTACGGTCCTGCCATTCCTTCCTGTGCACAACACAGAAGTCAGCAAGCTTCTCCTGTGAAGGGAATAATAACTGATTAAGCAGCTTTATGGAAAGTGAGAAAATTTATACCGGGGTTGTCATTAAAACCAAAATGTACTGTCACTGGCAGGTAAACTTAATGTGATATCTGAGGCGCTGTTTCAAAATGGACCACAACACAAATACGTCAGTAGAGATGAGTGCTGCAGTCTGCTTACCTGTGCATTTTGGAATATGCCTCTTTTAGGAGAGATCGAGTGGTGTGGTCATGTCCCTGTTTTTTTGTGATACCTACTAAAACTAATGCTGAAAAGAGCTTTAATTGCGCTTCTTTTTCTCGGTAATTTTTAACAACGTGGGGAAAAGTGAGACACACTTGCTGAACACGATTTCTTTATTTGTGGTCGTTCTTTTTGAAGTTATTTAACCAGAATTCGATTACCTATTTCTCTGCATATGTGTTTTCTCCATGCATTCCACAGAGTATTTCTTAAAGATCAGTAACTTTAAAATGCAATAATTCTGAACACTTTGAGTGAAAATGTCATAGAACGTAGTTCTTTTCACATGAACTATTCAACATTTGGTGTGTACCAGTGAGGGGGGAAAATACAGAATATAAAGGATCATATCCTTACCATGATCTAAGCATGTGTTTTCCATTCATGTCATTGGAGGCCCTGTCATGCATCAAGGACAGCATATAGCTTAGGTACAGAATTACGGATAGCAGTGTATTAGCCTTCAGAGAGAGCTGTAACTAGGAGCTCAATTCCATAAGTCTTCTGTACACGTGTAACTTTTATGAAGCTAAATGTGCAGGTATTTTGCAAGACAAGATTCTGCAGTGGTAAAGAAAGATGCTCTTGTGTATTTTAATCTTTTCTATTATTCAGACACTAAGGAGATGAAGATCATTTAAAAAAAAAAAAAGTTAGGTGTTGGACTTTCTTAAAGACATCTAATCCTGGCTTCCTGTTTTATCACAATCCAGAAAATAAACCAGTTTCTCTGTTAAAGCCTCTGGTCAGGTCTGAGCTTTTAGACATTATGGGCCTGTGTATGATTTTATGTATAAGTTACTGAAAGCTCAGTTTTTCATGGGTTACCCTGTAAGCTAGTGCAAAATTATGGTTACTTCCAGTTTGCCTCTGAGGTTTTGAATTTTTTGAACCAGAAAACTCAAAATGAAATTTGGGCAGTGTAATTCAACATGAAATTAAATTGGAGGAGAAGTGTTTACAAGACTCCTTGCTAACTGGAATTGCCAACTTTTCCATAGGAAAAGTAGCAACGCAGTAGGATAAAAGGCAATTTAATCAATAAAGTAGCATTTTGAAAGGAATTATTCTCTTTTACATAAAAATTTGGCTTCCCAAAGTGTTCTATCTTCTTTGTTTTCTCATTAAGAGGAAAAAAACCCAAAAAAACACAAACCAAAAAACCAACACACCAAACAAACCTGAAGATGTTATTGTCAGATCTTTTTATGCAGATTGATTTCCTTTTAGCATATTCATTGCCCTTTGCCTGCACAGAATACAAGACCTTGTGTACTGTACTGCAGTTTTATTGCTGCTTTCAGAGGGATGTCTTGTGAGATGTTACGGCTTCTGCGGAAGTACAACGGCAAAATGTCATTTTATGATACATCATTATTGATATCCTTTATTTATTTATGCCTTTCCTCATTTTTCTTTCCCTACAGTTTTACTCGCTCTGTATATATATCTGAACATGTATTAAAAGAAAAACTCTTCTTGGTAGTAATTGAATAATTAAAACAATCTTGCTTATAAGGGACTATAGGAAGAGATGAGGGGCAGAGAGGAGAAGCATCCCTTCCAAGGGTGGCTAAATGTAGGTGCTGACATGTAGGAGTTCAGGGTTTTGTATTTCAGTGTGCCTGTATGCAACAGCATGATAAAAATGTGTGATGCCCTGGCTTATCACATGGAAGATGCTGAAAAGCATTTCGGTTTGATCTCTACTTTGTACAATTTCGTTAACCAATATTTAAAAAGGAGCCCTCAGTATATTTGTATTCCTATATTTCAAATACAAGCTTTATGTTTACTTGAAAAAATAAATACCAAGAAAGGTGGGAAAATTAAACACATAGAATGCTTGAATGCTTTTTTTTTTTTTCTGTACACAGACTTAGCAGACAAAAAATAATCAGCTTGGACATCAGTGAATTGTTTAAAAACAGTTAAAACCACAAACCTATATCACTGTGTTCAGACTTAGTTCTTAATTTAAAATGTGCCAAGTATTTTTTTCTTGCAGGGATTGTCTAAAACTTAAATTTTATGGCAATCTGCAAAATGGAATTCATAGGAAAACAGTGTCCTCAGAAGTGGTAGCAACTGTATTTCTGAGTAGTGGGCATTGGGGTTTTCGAATTTCTGTTTTAACTTTTAGTGGCTGCTTGTTGCCTGGATGGTTTGCTTTTTAAAATACATACATTTGATAAGAACATCTGAAATAGCTGTCTTGGGGAGGAGGGAGGTACAAACTAATGAAGAGTATGCAAGGAAAAAAATAATTACTTCCAGCTGGCTTTATATAATAAAACTACTATTAAAATGAGGAGCTCCATTAGCAAGGCTTTAATTATATATTTTCTTACATTTCTAAATAAACACCATAGTCTTTAGAAAAATAACACTTAAATGAGTTAAGCGTGACAGCCCTTGCTCTAGCCGGGAAAAAATATAAAGAAGTACCAGCTCCTCTACTCTGCCTTAATGCCCCACAGCAGTTGACATTGCTGGAATGCCTCCTGCAGCTGGTGGCATATGACTGTCATTTGCAGGCAGGATATACGGAGAGTTTACACAATGGAGGCATTCATGAAAGTGTTCCTCATCTGGGACTCCTGCAAGCTCTCATTTTATTGACCCTGTCAGAATTTAACTGGTAGGCTGTCAAATTATGTGTTGCTTTATCTAATATTAGTTTTTCTTTTAAATTAGAATGCACGGAAGAAGGAGTTGTAGAAAGCAGGTGTGAAAAGCAAAAACAACTTCTGTCTTACTGTTTCTAAACCAGGAAAAACGTAACAGCTGTGTAACAACTTATCATTATGCAAGGTTTCTTATCATCTTGCAAGGATTCTATTTTTTTCTTCAAGATTAAACGATGTGATTTATTTATGGAGTTTTTTCAGGATTTGGGGTGGGGTGGGGTTTTTTTAGCATTCGAAGTCTTAACCAAAAATGCATTTTCTAAATTACAATGTCCCTCAAGTGTATCTTGAACATCGGTGTACAAACACTTTTATGAAACGGCACAGTCTTTAACTGCTGCTGTACCTTAAAGGTAGCAGGGAAAGTGCTCTCGATACAAGCTTCCCCAAAAAGATATTTATTCATATGCTTTGCTGCATCTTTATTCAGAACGCCATAAAGAAATGCCCAATACTTAACACTTTTTCTAATGTTCTGCAAACAATGTAGTAATCTGAGAGGTGATTGATGATTATAAATATGTTCTTTATATCACAGATTGGCTGCTTATTAATTCAATGGTGTTGAGGCATGACCTCTCCAAAGCCACAATTTGCATAAAAAAATAAAATGTATGCACAGCTTCATTGGTATCTGGGAGAGAACTGGTTACAGCAGCAGACAGCACACCAAAACATTGGCTTCATGCAGATGGAGCATACTGCAAGAAAAGTACCTTACGCAGTGAGTTACTCATTTTAATAGAACCTCCTACCCACCAGCCCATTGTTAATGCAATGCTAAAGTTCAGTTCAGTGCCGGGGCGGGAGGGGTGGGGGGGAGGGAGGGAGGTGTGAGAGAGGGGGAGTGAGAAAGAATGATCAGGTTGTTTTAAGGAAAATAATTTTTTAACCTGGAGGCTATCAATCACTTCTTTTCTGCTAGGGGGAAAAAAAAAAAACAAACCCTCAACTCAGCATATATGTTTTTGTTCATGTATAGAAGTAAGGTATGGCATCTGTCTGTGTGACATGGGATCTCATTATCATACATTTTACCTATTACATTTATCTTATCGTTGTTCTACTTTTTAAAAAATGTTGGATTTCTACTAGAATAGTGATAGCTGAATAGTAAATACTGCTTTACCTTAAGAAATACATATGGCCGACTGTGTTTGTGCCATGTATAATTTCCAGTTTCTTCCCACTTTGCTTTTCTCTTTCCTAGAACACACAAAATCATTTTAAATACAAAAGACAAAGTGATCTACATAGGATATTATTATGCTATTTTGCAAGACCTCCTGAAATACTGCTGTGGAATCTACTGAGATGTTGGCTTTTCTCTGTGCAGGGATAAATAAGAAAGACAACTGAAACGTTTTAATTCACTTGGAAAAGCGTATTTTTTTTTACCTTTTGATGTAGAATTCTGACGATATTGTCGCCACTTAAATATTTAAAAAATAAAATTGGTTGCACGAGCTGTAATATTAAATTAGTATTTAACAATTCAAAGATAAGTTATTTACGAGAACTCGACAAATGTATAACGTCTCTCATGATATGTGAATTTTCATTCCAAGGAGAATGCTACTTCTTCAGTTTTGGTATAGCACTTACTGTACAGTGGCATTTTTTGTTTTCTTTTCCTGAGGAAAAATTGAAGTAGATACATACTGATGTATTTTCTTGTTAATGAGGGTAGTTTTCATTAGTGGCTTCTCAGTCTGATTGTCTAAGAAGAGAAGTAAAAGCTGGGTTTTAGAACATAGCCAAGAATACCGAAAATGTTCAGACAACAGTAAAAATGGTTAGTGAATTTCCTACATCATCAGACTTATCTGACAATTTATTTAGAAGAACTTCTATCTATTTTTTCTATTGTGAAAGCTTCTTTGAGGTTGTCAGCCTGCAAGTACACTATTACAGGCCAAAAATCAAGGTATCTCAAACTCTTCTGCTGATAACAAAGGTTTCTGTAGAAAAACAGTACTTTACAATACTAGAAAATTTTTATTTTAAGTACCTAGTCCTGTTCCCACTGAAATCAATACAAGTATTGTCTATAATCACAGAACGGGTCTGAGGGCTTTTCCTACAGTCTTTCCTCCGGAAGAGGTAATTCGTGTTTTGCTTGTTCTGTGATAAGAGCACATCTAAAATACATATTAAGTGAAGAAATAATTGTAGAAGTAGAATTTAGGGAAGGGATTAGAGCATTAGGACATTGTACCGTGGTTTCAAATAATGCAATATTTGTAGAAGTATGACCTTTAAAATCTAGGATCTTCAAAATTTTAATGACACATTCAAGAGAAACTGTGTGGCATATGCTAGCCATTTTAAAAAAAATAATTTGATAACTCAGTGCTGTGTATTTTTTTACTTTAAAATGCAGTTTTATTTTTGCATAAAAATGTATATTTCATTAATACAGATCTTCATTAATGAAATCTTTCAGAAGGCAGTGGAAGGAAATTGTTTAACTCACAGCATAGACAGCAATGATCTTAAAAAGTAAAACAAACATTACAAATTCCCAAAACAAAACTAACCCCACTTTAAACATCTTAAGTTGGTATTTGTGTATCTTTTGCATGAAAGTTGCTTAGACATGAAATTACGTCTTTCTCCACATTCTTATTTTGCTTTTTGCTAATGTTGGGAAGCTAAAAGTCAGGGATGAAAATGTTAAAGCAATTCAACGGATATGCAATTTTATAATTATGAAGTTGAAATTTGGTTTTCTCCAAATAGACCTCTATAAATCATGTTTTGTATGATTTTTTAATTTGCATTTTTAAAGGCCTTTTTTAATGATACCAAACTGAAATAAAACTTTTCTAGTATGTAGTGTACATGACGTACATAAATATGTAAAATGTATAAAGTAAAGCTGAAGACATGAGACTGATTTTAAATGACTGCGTTTTCTTTTTTATGAACCTATCCCTTCTATACCACATCCCCATCCCTTCCAAAATTCAGCAGTGGTCAGGTGTGGCATTTTGATTCTATCCACTGACTTGCATATGCATGTTTATACACCCACAAACTGTAAAAAGAAAACTGACTAAATGTGGCTTCAGGGAAAAGAAAGGAGTGGTGGGCGCAGGTACCAGCTGGAGCTTGATGCATGCGTTCTCTTCTGTGGCACCATTTTGTTGTTGATGTGGGAATGTAGCTAAACAGTGGCTACAGATGCTCCACTAAATAAGGATCCACATAAATTCCAGCTGTGAACTTGTGATTCATCCTTCCCTGCACAAAAGAAATGTTTCCATATGTCCCATTATGTTCCATATTTGATTTTTATCACACACTGTGTGCCAGTCTGAATCTCGTCTACATGCTTTTTATGAACCCTGCAACCCTTTCTCTCTTCCTCCTCTGAACTAGAGTCATAACGCTCCCCAGCCTCCATGCAAAAAAAATGCACATGCAAAAAAATCCACACTACAATAATACAGCATCCTTGTAAATATTTTTTTAATGAATCAAGTACATGAATAATGTATCTATGTAACCACCATAACACAGAGTCTGGGCATATCTATAGAAAATCATAGTAGTCCATTTGAAAAGTACTTCTCTTGAAGCTAACTCTGCAGTCCTTAAAATGATCCAACTTGTAAATTATTTTCCCTTTAAAAATACTTGTGTCTTACTTCACCTACTCTAAATGGATTTTTGTGATATTATCTGTAATCATTTCAGGTGTCTAGTGTACATAGGTTCTCTTTATATTTTTAAGTATGTAATTGATTGATAAGGACTCTCATTTTGAATTATAAATAATATCCCTTGTTAAACCATTTATGCTGTCTAAGACTCAATGAAAAGAACTGCAAAACTGTCACTGGTTCCGTGGTACCAAATAAAATATGTTCTTTCTTATTTTATTAATACTGCTTTTATCCGTTAATATTCTCTAGATTGGAATTCAGGATATTTTTTTCTTCTGCTACCATAATGTTGATATGGAAATTGGCATCTAGAAATGTAGGCATCCATGGCCCCAAGAGCATGCAAAACCCCATAGTTTAGAATATTTAAAAACAAAGGAAGGATTTAAAAAATGCTTGCTGAATTGCAGCGAAGGCTTTTGAGTTGGCTTATTGTAATGCAGTTAGGAGAAACATGGTCCCTGCCTCCTACCTTGGGAGAAGTATGGCTGCTGGTCAGCTCTGTAAGAAATATAGTGCTGCAAGAGCTTTGCAGGAAGTTTTACGTATGACGGTCATCGACGGTCTTAAAACTACCCAGAACACGAGGCAGAAGTCAGCACGGTCGTGTTAGACAGCTGTGCTCTGGAAAGTACCTGTCCTCATGAAGGTAAAACCTCAGAGGTTGCTGCAATTATTAGAGTCATGATTAAAGTACTAAATTTGGCCATTGGTTTCGGTAAGCTGTTGAAGCCAGTGCTTCGAGCTCCCGCAGAAATTCCAAGTGGAGGGAATGCTTGCCATCGCCAGAGGTGAGGTGATGGCGCAGGAGTTGCAGCGGTGCTGCGATTTCCATACCAGTCGATTACAGCATACACTCACCTACGTAGGCACTTGTAATTTTGTTGACTGAAGAAAAGTGCTATGAGAATATTATTTTCTGCAACAAGGTGTAGCAACGCAAATACTGATACCTGCTATAAAAAGCATCCTTTAGCTGTGTAGAGAATTTGACGTCTAGTGCTTTTTTGTCTATTGTGTTGCAAGGAAAAAGGACGCCTGTTCGTAATTGAAATTCTCAAGGCAAGACAGATATCAACATTATACCAACAGTTTTTAACAGAATGGATAGTTAATTAGTTTGTATTTTAAATTGAAGGTCACTGTCTTGGAGATTTCTGTGGGAACAAAGAGAGCATCTAGTTAAAACGATGAGTAAGTGGGGCCTGTTCTCGGCAGAGTCTGAGGTACCATTGAGTTGAACCACTGGTCACTTGTCAAATTCCAATCAAAATGCAGATAAGTTTAGCATAAACATAATAAGGTGTTGGTGTGTTTCCAGAACTGTAAAGAAGCCCTTAACTGGAGAAGAGGCTGGAGATTAACAGTTTGTTTTACAGCTAGGTTAGGTATTTCAAATCGAGTGACTGGTGCTGCTTGTAACGAAGCATCTGCAGAGTGTGTCAGTGTGACGTTGGTATTCTGTGTTCAAGAAGTTCAATGTCAACACAGCTGTGACTTACCACTTCTAGCAACCTCTCAACCGGGAATTAGATAAAATACCTTTAATTTGGGCATGAGGTTGGGGGAGAGTACTGGGATGGGAGTATAATTTCAGATGCTATTAATTTTCACAAAATAACATTTGTGTGCTTTGTCTTGCCAGATAGTCTACAATGCTTTTCCTCATTTCACGTGCCAGGCTGTTTTTATATTATCATTTCCTTCTCTGCTGTGTTTATCTTTTCTGAAAACAGTGAATGTAAGCTATTACAGACTGGGTGGGTGGCACACATTTGCACAGTAACTTTTAAAACACAGAGCAAGCATTTTATTTGGGTTTTGAAAACCACTGAGAGAACTTAATGCAGCTGCTCTCATGGCATCAAAGTGAAACATGTAAAAATCTCACTTTCTATTCTAAATAACCTTAGGGCTGTTGAGTCAGATATTTCCGGGTTGACGTGTTCTGCACAGGAGTGACAGTGGCATTGAGTATATATAGTAAATCTTAATGTTCCACTGAATCTCTTCACTCTTTTATGAGCTTCACAGGGTACTCATCCTTAACAAAATGTCAAGTTAAAACATGTCACTTTGCCATAGTTGAAATTACTTACTTGTTTTTAATCAAAAAGCAACTCTTAATGGGCTGTTTTACTGTAGGCGGTAAGGGAAGGAGCTTTTCAGTTTAGCAGCAAGTAGTTCTTCTGACCCATTATTTGCTGTCATTTCTACTTCTCATCCAGCAATGTGGAAGGGGTTGCACAGTTAAAATCTGACGGTGCTGAATCAGGGTGCTGGTGCTGTGTATCCTACGCCAAGTAGAATTAATATTTTTAGGAAAAGCTGAGCCTTTTTTAATGCTGGTCTTTCAGTTGCATTAGGCAGTAGTCCTCTGTTTCCTAGTAACTTTACTGTACCCGTGATCTCTGTCAGCAGCAGACGTGGTCTTGCTGATATTAAAGGTGATTTGTGGTACAGTCCTTCTTTGATTTTAGTTTTCCAAAACTCAGGATGAATTTAAGATGAGAGGTGCCATATATTCAACATAACCCTTGGATCCTGTCCTTGAAGTAGAAGGCTTTCTTAACTGGTGGCACTCAGAAGCTCAAGCTGTACAACTTCAGTGAATTCAGTTCATATTCTTGTTAAGACTGAAATGGCCCTTCAGTTTCTAGGCCAGTTAATAATCCTCCTCTTAACTATGCTGTACATATTGCAGATGGTGCTTGACGGCCTAGTCAAGAGTCTCGAAGGTCACCACAACACTACTGCTCTGTTTCTTCAGGATGCTTCTGATACAGTACTTGTTACTTGAAAAAAAATTACAGGAGTGAAGTTTGTTTTTTTTTTTAAAAGAAATCCTTAACCACTTCCCTCCTCAGCAACAACTGCTTCAAATGTGGAGTCGTTTCTTGTGTGTGAAGCGCTCTGGAGTTTAGCTCTCTGCTGATGCAGGTATGACCGGTGGTCTCATTCAGCTTGGTGCGATTTTTGTGTGTGATGGTTTAACAGTGAGGGTGAAGGACATTTTAATTTCTGATCAGAGTTGCCTTTTGGACCTTTTAGTATGTTTTGGGGGTTACTTCATCACCTGAGAAACAGGAACATTTAAAGTCGTCTAGAAATTCTTGTGGCCAAAGCCGAATGTGTTCCTTCTGTGTGGCTTGAAAACACTGAAATAACTAAAGGACGTTTTAAAAGCAAATAGGAAAAAGCAAGTCTCTAAACCCTGTTATTGTTGCTTTATTGAAATATTTACAACTGTAGCCACAAAAAACTGTACACCTTTGTCATAGCTGCAGAAACACACAGTGAAAAATACCCTTTCTGCTTGGGGTAATGCACGTTTATCGATGCATTTTACAGCAAAAATGTTGTCATTCTTTTGTCTTGTAACTAACAGTCTGCACTTGTTTGTTATATTACTGAAGTAATGTAACTCTACAAGGCCAGGCTCAGATTTGGAGAGATAACTTGCAAATTGCAAAGCTGCTTGTTTTTTAGCTGAGACAAGGACAGACTAAGGCGAGTTCACCTATACCATTAATATAACTCTTAAAACTTTTTGCTTAAACTTATTGTGCAGTGTCAGACTTTTTTAAAGTTCATTCACAATACATGACATACATGTTGCTTTTTCTGTAACATGTAAGAAGTCAAGCTAAACCATATGATCACATGGAGCCGTCTACTGGAAATTATTTTGTAGTCATTTGCGCATTTTCAATAATAAATGTTCAGGTATGTACATACTTTTTTTTTCTTTTTTTTTTTTGTGTGGTCAATTTAATTTAACTATTTTGAATATCCTGCTTCCTTAGTCTCTGTTCTTCCTGATCTATTATCTTTGATATCAGCTGAAACTGATATTTACATCACTTCCGTTTGTCTTATTTTTATGTTAGCGATACAAATTGCATTCTCCCATCAGTCAGCAAACGCTCAGGAAAGACTTGAACTCCTTATGGGATTTCCATTGGTGTTCAAATAATTAAGCCATTATTAGAATTTAACATTATATTGTAAAGTGAGCAGTACCATCCTGGATGAAATAAAAAATTTCCCATATACTGAAAATAAACTGAATGCCATGGTTGTCATTTCCCAACAGGACACACAAACGTTCTTTTGTAGTACATGATCTTTGTCACGGAGGGAAGCATGCTGTAGAAGTGATTTTTTTATTTACATGAAATACACACACAAAAAAATTCGCAAATTCATCTAGCTAGCGACTCTCTAAACTTTTCCAGTGCAGGAAATTTCCATTTTAATTAGATTGCTACAGGTTAATAGAAGAGATGCTAGAAGTTAATTCGTATCCAGCCAAACTCAGCTAATTTCTTCTATCTTTATACGGCTGCACCTCCTTCTCCCTACCTATTACTTTTAAATTGCAGCATTCCGGGAGTATCAAGAAAACGTTTCACATTTCAAAAATACCCAGTCTTCACAGAACTATTTGAACTGGCATTTCTTGGTGTCCTTGTCCCCACCCCCCCGCCACACAGCTGTCACTAGCAGAGGAAAAGGACCGGGGGGAGGGAAGGAGGGAGCCCTGCTAAAATCGTGTCACGTAGCACTAATTCATCTGCTCTCATTAGAGTGAGCGAGGGACAGCAGTGATGGCCAAGAGCTGCACTCCACACATGACACACGAACAGTTTGGGGAATAGAAAATTGCTTTCTCAGGAAGCCCAGCCAATTAAGGACTTGACCATATTGAATGTCAAGTGTTAATTTAGGTTTTTCTTCATTTTCCCAGTAGTAATGCGGGTCCTGTGATGAGCAAATACATGTCAAGTAAAAGTTGATTGCATGAAGGACCTGGGTATTATATGTCACTGACAAGTCACAAATGTACTCTAGTCTTTTAACCCCTTAGGTGAGTCCAGAAAGGGGGGAGGGGTGTTGCAGAGGGGGATTAAATGTACTATAAGGATAAGAATAGATAGCTCATATTAGGGAGAAGTCTGGATGGGACAGACAGGAATAGAAATTCGTGCGAGAGGCGAGGATGCAGACTTTCTGCAATCAGTGCACATATGTGGTACCTTTCTGGGTTATAATTAATAAACAGACCTAAAGGCCCCCTCAGGATTCTTTAGGGTTTTAAACAAGCCTATGAAGCATGCATGTTATATCCTTCATAAGGTTTCATGCAAAGAGAATGAAAAAAGGTGCATGGTGCCAGAAATACGAAGTACTCCTTACGGGGTGACCTGCTTTGAAAGAAAATAATTTTGCATTCTTTATGGAAAAGAAAATACACATTTCCAAGGTCTTTGGTTTTTGGGTTTTTTTAATTTAATTTAAAAAAATAATAAAAAAAAGAAAAAAAGACAAAGCCCCCATGTGAAAGCATGAAATTATAAAACACTTTCCTGTCAAAACCAGATTTATTTTCCAGCTTGAGTGTTTCTGCAGGTTAATTTCACAGCCATCAGAAACCCCCCAAAAGGCCACCTACCCTCATCTTATGTTGTACCTGCCTGTACTAGGAAAGCAGAGGATGGCAGAAGCAGTAGTACTGAAGGCTGTTTAAGTGAAGTAGCATTTACTTTTACTAGATGTGGATACTTACATATCATCTATAGCATCTAATTTCCATTCATCAGCATATTATTTACATATGAATGTTCTGAAAATAAGAGTGTGTCTGTTTCTATTGCAATTGTATAATTGACCAAAAAAATTTCCTACAACAGTGTAGGCGTTGTGTAGTACAAATACAATGAAATAGAAGTGGCAATTATGCAAGCACCTAGAAGGTTATCCACGCCTTGTTAATTGAGTCTAAACCAGTAAAAGCCACTTAGGCTTTCCAGGAATTTTTAGACATTATTTGCTCTCCCTAAATTTTGTTTTGTTTGTTAATATCTAACCCACAGATGGATAACTGTTCGTTTGAAGCTGGTCAGCAAGCACTGTGTCTTTGTATTAAATATTACGGAGCCGACCCAAATTAGGACACGTTCTCCCTATTGCTTCTTTGGATTTTGCTCCTCTGCATTATGATGAAGATACTTAGGTGGCAAGGTGCACTGCCACTGTCTGTGCCGTACGTGTTCAGTAGACACAGAACAGACTTCATTTTCATGTAGGTGACTTGACACTTTAAACAAACACAAAGTTAACCAATGAGGGTTAAACCATGAAACAGATCTGTTTTCCAAACAAAAGCAATTTCGGTTTGATTATTCTGGACTGACTTTAGATTCTCTATGCGTATGAAGCAGTGCTGTATACATAATTTTCATTAAATTCATAAATTTCATTAAAAAACAGTTTCAAGAATCTGACCTCAAGACAATGAGTAATAATTTTCTTACTGCAGTTCTACTTCAAGTTTGTGTGGAAACTCCTTAAACATACAAGCCATCTCAAAATAAACCCAACTTACTACTCCCTCCTCAGCCTCCTTTCCTTTGTATTTCAGTAGGTAGCATCTGTAGATCTCAGCTGGCATTTAGAATGGCGTTTTAATCGTAGCAGCTTCTCTTCTGCTAGGTGTGCAGAGGGATTTTGCTCAGTTTCCTTAAACTAAATTCCGATGATGGCATCTCAGCTTGCTGATTCAAGATTTTGCTGCTCTGTGGTGTCACTTTTGACGGATGGTACCTAATGCAATCAGCCACCACTAAGGCAGGGCCTTCGTTTGACCAAAGGGTCCAAAGGAAGAAAAAAAAAAAAAAAAAGGACAAAAAGAAAAAGAAAAAACCTCAGCCCTCCACCCAACAACCACATAGGGCAGGCTGTTTCTGAATCGCTATTTCCCAGTGCTTTAGCAGAAGATGCCTCCCTTTGCGCATGTTTTTGATAAATTTAAGAAGTCAAATCACTGACACAGATGGATAATCCAAGTGTATAGGGTGAAGAGTTATAAATTAACACATTATTCCCTCTTAATGTGAAATACTTGAGAATGCATTTTCTCAGTCCCCTGACATCTACCCAGTGAGGGCTCGCATTGTACTTTTCAAGTGGCATTGATTTGTTAAAGCGCTGAATTAGCATCTCAGGCCAGCTGCCTGTTCCACTGTTGTGTTGTTGGGTTCATTCTCTCTCTCTCTGCCTTGCTTCCCGCTGCCTTGGCCACACACAGGGCTTCAGCCTGCTTACCCCAGCTTTTCCCCTCTGTTATTTTAGCTAATCCAGGTAATACATTCACCAAATGTGCCTTGCCGAGCTGAGCAAATTAACATATTTCTCATTGCATAAAGCTCATCATATGCACGCGTGTGTATATGCATGTGCGTGCGTAGTATTTTTGGTTGGACTGGGGAAGGAATAAGCAGGGGGTGGAGGGGAGAAGGCGATGGACTGCAAGGATGAATGGCTGCGCTTACCAGCCCCGTTCGCCACTGAAGTTACACATTGTTCTTTGATTTAATTTGCGTTTTGCCGAGGTCTTCTGTACAGCAGCTGAGTCAAAGGGGAAAGAGAGAAGAAACAGAAGGAATATATGTCAAGTCAGAAAAGCTATTGAAATGCAATATTAAACTGCGTATCTGAGGTCTGAATTTTAGAGTCTCTAGTACTTTGTCTAGCTGTTCATTAATGAATGTCTGCACAGATCTAAAGATAGTTTGTGCTTACGTGTCTGTATTGAAATATGCTATTTAAAGCTGTGGTTTTTTAATTCTGATTGTAATTAGCTGGTTTTAAGACTTTCCTTTTCCCACCCTTTCTTTCCTCTCTCAGCGAATCCCTTATTGCTGCTACATTGCTATTAACTTTTAACGTTTTCAGTGCGACTTCATACTTTATATTTCTCATGCTGGCACCTGACAGATTTGTAGCTATGCCCTAATTGACTAAATTACACTAGTAATACGTGTATTGCAGTAATGAAGATTATGTACATGAAATTAACATTACATTTCATTTAAGATGGCTAATAAAATGGTCATATTTTTATCTGTGGCTCCTTGGCATAGATGAACCAGATTTCCAGAGACAGATTTGAGTAGTGAAATAACATTCTTTTATGCTGCACATTCATTATTCCTGCACTATTTTGATTATCTTTTTCTTACCATTGTTTGCTGTGAGAGTTTAAGGTAATTTCGTTCCTGCGCTATGCTTCTGATAACAGAACTTTCAGGAATAATCAACAGAATTTTTCCTTTCTGTCTTTTATAGCATACAAATTCTGTTGTTTGGGATACAGTGCTTCTGGGAAACCTTTTCTTCTTTGTGGGTGAATACAGTGATACATTTTTCGAGGCATCAGAAACAGAATGTGAGCAGGGTTTGAAATCTCAGATAAACTGAGTAAGATCCACATTGGACACCTATTTTGTTTACAGCTACTAGGGTAATCTTCTAATAATTGCATAGTATTTAGTACTAATTAGGTGACATATTTTGAATATCTTAGTTGCTATTAACGTAGTGAGACATTTTGACTGCATGAAAGCATGGGTTAGATTCCTTACCTGTTTACATTTTATCTTTTCAAAGGTTATGTGTCTTAGGCTTCCAACACAGTAGAAGTAGAGTTCTATTTGCAAAATAGAATTCGCTATTTGCAAAATTTATATCAGTTTTCAAATATAAAGTAAAAAGTATTCTTTGCCTTGAGATGCTTACATTCGAAACCTAGACTCAACAGACTTAAGATTAACATAATGTCCCGCCTGAGTAATTGGTCCTGATTCCATTGAGATATTTTTTGGTAGATAACAGTTTTAGAGTTATGGCTTCATAGAGTTCAGGGCATTAAACAACTTTTGTCTTTTAACTGGGCTGCTAGAGGCTAACTGAAACCGCCAATCAGGTTAAGAGTAGAAACAGAAGACAGTAGGTCTTCCTATGTTTTCACAACAAGATGTCACTTTCCTCAGAGAGCATTGCCAGTGTTGCCGCTGTAACTTTGTGCGGCGTGCAGAGGACAAACCGAGTGTGCCCAGCTGTGTTAATGTTACATAAGCATGAGACGCCATGCTGAAGTGCATCTGATACACGGTGTACGCAGATGGATATATTTCTATTGTTTTAGGCAAAGAGGGGCTCTGAACCATTGGAGGCTGGTTTAATCATGCAAGTGGTACACCCGGCTTAGGGCCCTGCCAGAAGTGAATGGTGTGTAAATGCCCTCAGAGCACCTAGTGTCAGCCGAGGCATAATTCGTGCTGGTTTTGGCAGAGGCTTCTGGACCATTTTTGAGGAGAAGGTGAACTAAGGGCAAGGATCTGCAGAAGGACTAATGAAAGAGGTGGCCAGATAGAAACAAAGCTACTCACAATACTGATACCAACAGTTAAAAGAGATAGGTCTCTCCTTCCTCGTCCCAAATTTAGTTCAAATCTGTTACACCTGTTCTTTAATATCAGGGAAGCCTAATACCATGGATTATATTAAAGCTGCTAGAAGGACCTGGGCCATTTTGCTGTAGAAAGGAAGGAAGAAACTTGGCATTTGTAGCAGCCACAGATTTTAAGCAAGCTCTTTCATGAGCCTCTGAAGTGGTGTCCTGACTGTGGTTCCGTATCTTCGCTAGGGTTATGCCTTGCACTATTGGAATTGAAGGCTCAGCTGATGATGTGCTCACATCTTCTGTTGTCATACAGAAATCAAAATAGTCTTGTCCCTACAAACTTTAGAATTTAACTGGAACACAATAGAGAAACCAGAAAACGTGGAGAATGGTTTATCACCGTAGATAATCTGACAGTAAACATGGCCAGAGTGGTCATTCCTTATAATAAAAAAAATTGCAGTTTATAATAAAGACTTTCATTCAATCTGTTTATTTTTGTTATGATAGAAAAATTAGAACGTTCGCTTCTGTAGAGTGAGTCAGAGCTATGCATTTGACTGGAGGTTCCTTTATATATATTCCACCAAAAAAACTTTTAAGTACACATGTGGGTATAAAAAAATAAACATAATGAACCTCTTCTGCCCCATTTTCAAATTATCTGAAAGCATTATAAGAAAAAAAATTTTGTTACATAAATTCTGTGGAATAGGACTTTATTTCTTGTGGAAGCTGGCACCCAAATAGAGAAATAAGTTACCACCTTGAGTACTATGGCAAAGCAGAAACTTAATTTCTAAGTGCCACTCCTGTTTCTAACCACAGGGACTGAATTGCCTCTGTAGAGAATTTAATATGAGGTATTGCTAGTGTTCCACGATTAAATTCTTCTGTTATTTCATATTTTTGTGCACTGTTTTTTGCCAAAGATGCCAGCAGCACTGTGAGTTCCCAGTAAGAGGAACAATTTGTAGACATTAGTTCATAACTATGGTTGCTCAATAAGAAAAAAACATGAATGACAGGTTACACTGCAGCTCCTTTGTCAAAGTGTTCTCTGCATTTTAGTCATTGCACTCTGCAAACCTCGTTTCAGTAACAATGATTCTTCTCCCGCTTGCTGAAATGACTGGCAGTAATGTCAGGTCATGATCCAGTTGCACAACCCTTAGTGATCTGAAATAGATGCAGGCCTGCCTGTGATTATTTCATGATTTTCCTACAAGTATTGACCAACTTTAAGAGAGAATTTTCTAGACCTGGCTTTAGTGCCATGATGGAAAGACAAAGGAAAGGAGTGCTGGTGGCCAGGCTTCAGATGAAGAGTCTTTCGTATGAACTGCCGAATTCTCTGAACATGCTATGTGGATGTCTGTGTGTGAGCCAAAATGTAGTTGATGGAAATTGCAGAGTTCATATAGCAGCTTTTCTTTCTGTGCCCGATTTCCCTACGCCGTGCAGGCAGCCATTTGCTACCACATCAAGTCAGGGTGAGTTTCTCCCAGAATTATGCTTTTGTATGAAGGTGCACGTGTTCCCACTAGTTCTGCCTGGGAAGAGGTCTGTATTCAACCCCTTGGGAAAGCCTCCATGCAGATGGTGGTATGGGAGCCCCCAGAGCCAGCCCTGGCGGCTGAATAAGCAGTTTATTCCAGCTCTTCAGAGCAGGAGGAACAGAAGGGTTGTACTAGTTTGATACCTCAGCATCCAAGCCCTGTGAATGCAGTGCAGGACTGTCATTTCAGATGCTTCTCTAGAGATACGGGAACCCAGCAGCCAGAAAACTTTTAACTGAAGATGTGAATTCATTCACTCGTTGCTTTCTCAGGACTCTTGCAGCTGTCTCCTCTGGCACTAGCCCCCACATTGATTCCAAATCCTAAATAGGAGAAGATTCTTAATTGTTGTGGAGGAGAAGTCAGACAGGCACCCAGATGTTAATTCTCTTGCAACTTCCACTGGGCTTTTGTTGGTGCTAAATGTCCATGCTCCGTCAAGGAATTAATATTATTGATATTGCTCAGAGATACTACCTTGTATTGATTCTTGGCTTTTCAGTTCTCAATAGCCCATTCTCTTTCTTCAGACCACTGTCTTACCCTCTCTGGTTTTGTGCCAAAACCCCAATACTCCAGGTATCCCCCCTCAGAAAATGGTTGACTGACATATTTTTTTCTTCTGTATAGCTCTGTTTCCCAACATGTTCTATATGGGCAGAATTCTGATTGACAGAGTTGGTTTTCTAATGTTCTACTATCTCCTTTCTACCCTGTCAGCAGATTAAAGGTTAATGGAGCACAGAAATTTCTAGACATTTAGAACATGCTTGCTACCTTCACCCATTCTGTCATCCAAGGATTGACTGAGTAGCTTAAGGAAAATGTAGTTTATAACATGCAAGGCCACTGTTCCTGACCCAAGCTTAAAGAATGCAGCAGGATCGCACTGTTTTCTTTCTCGTTGGAAGTACTCAGGACTGAGGATTGGTTGGAACAGCTTGAACCAAGCCTTCTGTGATACATTTAGGAAGTGGTAAGATGCCTGGTATGCTGGAGAAGTACGTACACAATGGATACCACTGATGTTTTTTCTACAGAGATGAGCTTGAGTGGGGATCTTTCATCTTTCCCACATGCACACTTTGTCAGCTGTCAGAAACAGGTAGAGCAGTGAAGAATGAAGGATACCACTTTTCTTCCTATCCTGCCTCACATTAATTTTAACTCCTTGAGAATTCTGAGGACCTGAAAAAGAGAATAGATATGGTGCCTCATTTAGTCTCTTCCTAAGCATTCAATTTTGCCTTGGCAGCCTAGTGGCCCCTTGGCACTTCCTTGCATTACTTCATGGTGTCTAGGAGGTCAAGGGGGAAACAGACCAGTCTTAAGATAGAAAAGTCAGCTAATTCTGGAATGATGTTTAAGTTCTATCAAAGTCAGTCCCTGAGAGCATCCCCCTGAAGTGAAGGCAAGAAAGTATGACTGGAACCCCAAGGTATATCCCCACTGATAGATGTTATCAGCTATGTCCTAGAGACCCATCAGCTTGTGCTGTGTGATGTTTCCTCATTTTTGTTGCAATGATGATAGTGCTGCTGGTACCAGAAAAAGTCCTTGCTTCAGCAGCTCCAAACAGGCCATTGTCGCACTGTATTCTTTAACCCTGCAGCCCTGAAAGACCTCTTGATCCCGCTGCAGCATAGCCATGTTCCTTCCATTTGTAGTCTACCTGCTCCTTGAGATTTGTGTCTAAGCTGCCCACGGAAGATAATTAAGAGAAGCAGATCATTTATCCTAGAGAGCGGTTTGTATCTGTCTGTTTTGTAAAGATGCCCATTTCACCGTAAGAAAATTCTTAGGCGTCCATGAAACAAACAAACAAAAAGGTTCTGTACTGGTACTCTAGTTTATCTGGGTATATATTTCAACCCAGCATCAAAGACAGTTTTGTCACAAGAGGTATCTAAATTCTGCCACCTCTCAAGTAAATTTTACTCTAAAGTATACTTGTAAGCATTGGATTTTTTCCTGCTTTTTTGAATGGTTATGATACAACAGAGCTGTATAAAGGTATATAGGTATATGAGGTAAATACAGACTACTATCTACCACTTAGCCTCCTTTTTTTTGAATGGATATGCTACAGTAAGGCAGCCCCTCTACGAGACTAGTCTGTGCTCTGGTGAATTAATAGATTATTTTGGTGGAAGGAAGATTGGGGATTTTTCTTTTAGGTGGAAGACCATTAGGAAAGACTCAACAGAGTTGTGTAAAGCAGAATTTAGTAGAAATTACTAGTTGTTCCTTATCAGAAGGACTGAATGAGAATAAACCCTGTTAAATGAAAGTAAGTAATTACACGCATGGACAGGTCATACTGAGCACTGGAAAGCCTGGGCCACATCCCTACATTTAAGGTTGCAGGCATAGCTTCGTGAACTCTACAGCCTTGTATGTAAATGCTAAATACCTTCACACTTATGCTAGGTAGAATTAACAGTAGGCCCTTTAAAAAGATGGCAGTTCTTTTACAATTCATGGATTTGGGTCATTTAGATGCTGAAAACTTTCTCAAATATAAGAGTGTACCTTTAAAAGAACAATTATGGATTTCTAGCAACAAGGTCATATTTTTTGGAACAGAAAAACAGTTTCTGGGAACTTTGTGTTCTGAGTGTATTATCATCCATAGACTAAATTTAAAGTATTGTTTGCCTTCAGCAATGCATATATGCCTACTTAACTTTCGTCTTTGCTCCAAATGCAATTCTTCACGCTGAACATTTACCCCACTGTGTTACATATTCATGGTAAACATAAAGCAAACTTGACTCTGTATAGCCAAGCACATTGAGAAATATTTTGTATGTCTAAGGAAGCACTCCTTTTCCTTCCTTATCGCCTAACACAAGTACTAATTGTAGTTTAAATGAAAAGTCAAGATTATTTGCTATAACCAGAAGGAAATTCTGCGGACACCAGAACATCATTTGCAAAACTGCAGCTTTCCCCCCAAATTATCTACGTCTTCACATCATGCCATAAACTAATCCGTAACAGGGTGGAGATCATAAAAAATTGGTTCTGTGGGCAGCCTAGCCCATATTTGTCCAACATTGCATTTCTTTCTCTGAAGTATGTGATACTAACTAATGTTCACTGTGGCTGCTTTGGCATTTGTAAAATCTCTGTTGTTCTAGAAAACAGAGAATCAAGCTTGAATTTCCTGAAAACATACACACTAGTCAGACAAACCTGGAGTCCAGAGGAACTGCTGCTTTCTTTTGCATTCCAGAAACATGATTCTCAATGGAAGAATCACAGAAAAATTATTTTCAATGCCAGTGACACAAGGCATTCTTCATCAACAGATCTGTTAATCTGTTGTGCATTTTGAAATAAGGCACTTGGATGTTGTTGTGTATTGATGGAACTATCTTTCTAACCTATGCTTATTTCCCCTGACCTCTGGGTGATTACATGTGGAGATATGGTTCCAGATGTTATGACGTAAGAACGAGATGCTATCTAACTAAAACACATCTCCTGGGCTTTCAGATGTGGTAACCTCTTTCTCCTCCTCCTCTCCTGTTTGCACCCTGTATTTGTTGCTCACGTGGTAATGTCTCATTCCCTCTGTAAACTCCTTGGGCAGAGGGACCTATCCTCTCGGGTCTTTCTGTGAAGCATCTGTGGAACCACAATAGCTTCTTGATAATTATGATAACATGATAATCCGTCACGAGGGAGTGCTAGTCAACTCTCATGAGTTACAATCAATGTTGTGTTCTGCAGAACTAGGAGTGGTTTTATCTCCCAATTCGGTTTACAGACATCTGTAACGACCTGCATAGGACAGAACAAGGACACAAGGACAGTTGGTATCAGTTCCCCTTTTAATGCAAGTGCCAAAATAGCTGAGGGTATATTTCCAGGTTTTTTTGAAAATGTTTCCTTGCCTGTTTGTTCAGTGCACTCTGTCCACTTAAATCAGAGGTAATTCAACTGCAGAAGAATTAAAGCGAGTAGTGAAAAAGGGCAAGGAGCACCAAAATTCTGTTTGGTGAAGTTGGCTGTGCTCCCTGTCACTCAGAACAAGACAAAGTAAGTAAATTCAGGTCTTAGAAGTCAGTGCTCATAGCTTCAAAAATCAAAGTGACAGGTAAATGCTTCTTGTACATCGTTCTGCTGCACTACACTTCCGATTTGTATTTGCAGCAATCCCGTCATTACACAAAAGGGTTAACAGAGGGCAAATGAGACACTTAATGTTTTAATTTTCCCATCAGCGTTCTTTGTAAATCAACAAGGAAATACTTCTGCCTCTTCTTCCCCTTTTTTTAATTACAGAAAAAATAAAATGCCACTAGAATACTAAGGTGCTGGTAGCTTTGGTAACTAGTCCCCTAAGCAAACTGTTCTGTCAGTAATGATAACCTAATTACCACTGGCAATTGGAAAGGTTGAGTTTGGGGGTTTTTTTCCTTTATTTTGCTTGGATGGGGGGAGGGTATATAGGTGGAAGAAAGGTCTCTGCATTCAAACAGAGAACATTCAACAGTACCAACGGTGTATATGTTTAAAAAAAAAGCTGGAAAATTAAAAAAAAAAAAGAAAGAAAAAAACTAAAAAAAAAAACCAAACCCACCAAAAAACCAGCCACCCTCTGGCGGATGACCAAGTGCCTCTTGAGGCAGAGCAGCAAGTTGGTGAAACGCTGGAGCTGCCGGCTCAGCGCTGTGACTCTGCCACAGTCCCGAAGTGACACATGCGTCGCAGGGCCGTCGCCGCGCCGAGCGAGGGCCGGGGTCACGGTTAAGAGCAGGGTGTTGCTGGATAAGGCTGAGGAAGCAGAGGTGGCCCCTCTGTGCTCTGTGTGTGGGTCTGTGTACTCCTTTCCCGTCAGAGCTGGCCCAGCACAGCCAAAAAAGCGGTTCCTTGGCAGGGCTTAATGGCAGGATGATGTAGTCTGTTGTGACTAGTGCATTCCTTTCAGGTTAAACTAGGGAAATGGCATTGTGTTAAAATTCCAAGTCGCATGAATGTTTTATTGCCACAAGTGCATTCAGGCCTCAAGGGGAGTGTGTGTGGTGGGGAACGGGGGAGGGAGGGTGACTTAGAGGCTCGGGAACTATCAGAAGAGCACTTCCCCTGGAAAATTTTACCCGGCAGCGCAAAGCTGACGGCCTGCGAGAGTCACTTCGTCGGGGTTTCGCTTTTCCTAAGCTGTGGCTGTTTAAAATTTCGCAGCCCAGACAATTAGCAGCCGAAGAAAACATGACAAGACACACGCAAAGAGGTTGGGAGATAGAGGGGAAGGAATGCAGCGGGAGGGAGCTGGGCTGCCGTCTCCTGTAAACTGCCAGGCCTCTCCCCCAGCCCCCTCCCGCTCCGCCGCCCCAGCCCAGCGCCCCGGGAGGGGGGAGGGTGGTGTTTGCCCCCCCTCCCGGCCTGCTGAAGGCCAGGAGTGGTCTGTTAACTGTACGCCACTGGCGGGGAGGCCAGAGCAGCTCATGGTACCGTATGTTACCATCGCTACTCCCTCATTCCTTTTTACATTTTTTGAACACCTCTTTGTATTAACGGTTGACGTGACTCGGGAGGGTTCGGTTTTAGACTGCAAAAGGACGAAATAGCGAAACACGTTCGTGGGGTTTTTATTTCTTTAAGGGAATAAACTCAACCGATTTGCGTTAGCTGTAAGCGATGACTTCTAGCAAAGTTTAAACAGGATTGTTTAGTAGAGTAAGAATAGGGAGTTTGGGACAACAGCCGTGCAGATACAGTC
Organism: Phaethon aethereus; assembly: GCF_964289735.1. Taxonomy (NCBI): domain Eukaryota; kingdom Metazoa; phylum Chordata; class Aves; order Phaethontiformes; family Phaethontidae; genus Phaethon; species Phaethon aethereus. The sequence continues at coordinate 38,058,095 of NC_138577.1, read as the reverse complement.
CTTGGAAAGAAACTTTGTCTTGAGTCATACTAGATTTTTTCGGTTTCTCTGTGTTTTTACATGGTCTCAGGCTACTCAAGTCATGTGCCATACGTGATTTTTAAGCAATTTTTTAATAAATTGCTGTGAAGTATTCAGTTTGGAGCTCTTTGTGGTATAAAATTATAGTATCTGCTGTACTATAATTATTTACATGTACATGTTGCTGGTGACTAGTATGAAAATAATCTGCGTGGATATGTATATCCACGTCTGTTTGGGACCCCAGTGACATTATTCAGAGGTTACTCTGGATCTCTAGAACTCAGGCTGTTTTTACAAAAGGGCAGGCACCTGTGTTTGGGAAAGTTTGTCATGGAATTTGTGTGCTCTTCATACGTGTGCACGCACAGACCAACTCTCTTACGCTTCATGCGTGTACTCCTGTAAAGGCACTGAAGTCAAGGAAGCAGGAAGGATGGAGGGGAGTACTGATTTGGTCCTTCACAGGCCAGAATGCTCCAGGTCTTTGTGTTACGTCTTTATCTAAACATCTAGCTCTGGGTGCAAAAATGTTGGTGTATGCTTATAAGCACAGGTGTCTGTCTTTACAGAATATACGACATTAAAGAGTGATGTGACAGGTTTTTGGTTTTGCAAGTGGGAAATGATCACGGAGAAGATTTGGTGTCTTGCAAACAGTCATTTGCAATAACCGTGTCACTTCAAAGGTTATGTATAAGCTTAAGTTCATTGTTGCCCGTGTTGTTAGCGTTCTTACTGCTAGATAGTTTGGTTTCTTTGCAGGGGTTCATCTGGCCATGTATTGTATATTTGATTTCTGAATGGTACGGTATCAGTGAATATCAAACATTACATGTATCTACAAGAGTTCGTAAAAACTAGTGGTGGTTAATACTGCTAGGTTAGCACGGAAAGTAGAGAAAGTAAGCCTACTGTGCTTAAAATTTTATAAATAAAGAGAAGAAGAACTTTTTCCAACTTATGTAAGTATGTACATAGCCTGTCTGTACATGTGCAGGTGTGCTTAAATATGCAATTTTTTACTGATACATACCATTTAGTCTTTCTAAATTCCGCAGTTAAAAGTTAGTGTAGAATACCTTAGCAACAAAGAGAAATACTTGACTTGTTTGAAATCTTCTACATTATAAAGCAGATGCACAGACTGTAATTTCTCATTTGTCCACATATCTGCCAGGAAATCCAGTTATATATGACATTTTTCCTTTAAAGAATGTAACACTAGGAAAGACGAGAAATCCCCAAACAACCTATTAAAACTATATCCTGTGTTATCTATTGCATAAGAACTGTTAGGGCATCTACATTTGGCTGCACGCTTTATTTCTTTTGCTTGCATAAAAAGAGATAATTTTGTCAGATAAACAAGATGTTAATCTGATTAGTTCCCATTTATGATGGTTTGGTGGTGGTGTTTTTAAACAGTTAAATTGACAAGGCTTATGGAGGGTCTCATAAACTCAACAAGCAGTCAGTCATAAAGGAAAAGAATGATTTATAAGTGGAATCATTACTTCAAATTTCAGAAACCATCATTAACACCTTTCATAAATTCTAAACAATATGTTGTTCACTGTGAGTACGTGTTAGCTGTTTTGAACTATGTTGAGTACAAACTGTTAAGAGTTTACTTATGGTGATCTTCAAAAGAAAATTTAAAAATTACAGTTATCGTAGATAAGTGGCCAGTGATATATGCTCACATAATGTACGTAAGTATTTATTTATGCTACTATTTGTAACTGTTAAAAATAATTTCCCAAGTCAATTGCAGTAAATTATAACTCTTTCCTAAAAACTTGGATGAAGAAAACTTTGGAAATATACTGCACATATCATTCCGAAATGATGTAATTTGACAGAAGGTCTTATTTTACATTGCTAGCTACAAGTCTGATGTCAAAGTAAAGCAAAGTTCTTCAATTATTTTAAAACCAGAAGATGCTATTTGTCTGCTATTGCATAATAATGTGGAACTACAACTAACTCTGACTTTTCCACTCAAATCAGAAGTAGCATTTCATACATTTTGCCATCACTTTTCTTAAGGTGCAAAATGGCAGAGAACCACTTTGGTTTTACTGTTATGTTAAAAAGAGAATAATGTGCACTACACAACAGAAGGGCATTTCAGAGACTGCTAAGCATTAATTGCTAAGCAGTTTTGGATTTGTTTTGGATTTCACAAAACAGTGAGACTGGTGTAAAGATGAAGAGATTAATACATTTAACATGATTTTTTTTGCCTTTTGATACTTTGGAATATGCTGACTTTGGGATTTTTTACTTTGGTTTGCAAATGCGAAGCAGAAACTAACACTGTTACTTTGATGCTTCCAGTAGTTGGGTCTTCATGAAAAAAATTAGAAAAGAAGTTATTTTGAGGTGCATACATATGCATACACACACATTCGTATGCATGTATCTAAATACACACATCTATATACACATCTGTATAGACATCTATATATATATGCATGTATATACTCATTTAATTATGCTACTATAAGCTCTAGTGTAGACTTGTTTAAACCAGTTTACATTTTGCTATAACTATGTTGAACTGAACCAGTAATTCAATGAATGATGGCTCAGAGTATGATCTGGTTTTGTAAGTTGGCTGAGCTACGGTAATTAGCTCCATCCACTTACCACAACAAATGTGAGGTAAAAATGTGTGAGCAAAAATCTCTTTCACAGAACTTTAATCATCCACTTTTTATCTCAGGTTTACAGTGGGCGATAAATGCACATGCATTTCGGTACCATGGTTAAGCTGATATGCAACAATTTTTTAAACCATGACAATTCAGTTGTGTGTCTGATCTCAAAACTAGATCTGTGTGAATATGGGTAGAACTTGTTTAAATATGTCTACATTAGGGTTTTGGACTACTGGATCCATTTTTAGGTGGATTCGTATATTTTGATGCAACCTTTGTAATAAAGACAAATCTTGAAAGGTGATGACTTACATTTATTTTCTCTAGAAAGATTCTTTATTAGCAGTAATAAGAAAGCTTAAATTGTCATTTTGAGAATTCTTTCTTGATATGTCTTGAGATACCATTTAAGGATGAATTTGTATCACTCTCGTGTTCATAGTATGCATACCACATCGAAAAAAGCTAATGAAAAGAAAAAAATCTTGAAGATGCAGAACTGAATATTACCAGTTGTACAGTTCTTTATATAGGGCTTGCAGTCCAGTCTTTATATACCATACTGTCATGTGGCAGTCAGTACTATACAGAGTTTAAAAAAAAAAAACAAAAAACAGTGACTTCTCATCACTTTTACAAATGATTCTTTTCATACTTCCACCTCTGTTAAAGATGTGGGGTTTGTTTTGTGGGTTTTCAGTATATTCTTTTACACTTCGCTCAAAATATTCCCAGCTGTTCCAGAGTTTTGAAGAGTTGCAACATTTTATTTTGCAGGTAGTTAAAAAAAAAACAAAAAACCCAAAAAACAAACCCATAGCTTTGAACTTTGTTATGTAAATAATTCCTGTTAACAAGTTCTTTCAAGGCCAAATTTGAAAAAAATTATTTGGATATTTGGGCTATGAATAAGCAAAGCATTTAGGCATGGAGTGATGTTTCATGTGCTTAGAGTTATGTACTTGCCTTATATATGGCGTCTACATTAGGAAAGACTGGAAAATGAGAAAGAGAAGAAACAATATGTACATGTAGCTACAGGAAAACTTTGACAGAAAGGTGTATAAATGATTTGTTGTTTCATGTTGACTTTGTAGCAATGTTGATAGTTTGTTAGCTTTATTACTTTAGAGAACTTACCGTCTGACTGTGCCCACAAAAATCAGCGTCAGAATCAGACAGCAGTAGGGCCCAGAAATAAAATGTAAACTGGAGCAGCAAGCACATATGCTTTAATTTCTTTTTACTGTTTTTGTTCTTTACTCTTTCAGAAAAAGTATTTTCAGGGATCAGATATTTTCAGGGATCAGATATTTTCAGTCTTCTGAAGATAAAATTCCCATAGTAGTTTTGGAAAATTTTTCTTGCCTTGTAGAATTGTTTCCAAAATTGAAAATTGCTTTAGAATGTAGACTCTTTACTAGTGAATTATTAAGTTCAGGGTTTTTTTTTCCTGTTTCTAGCTGGTTTCTTGTATCTTTAGGTAAATGCATAACGTCAGCGTAAGCAAGGATTTTCAGAACTACGTAGGACAGGACAGTGTAGACCCATAGGCGTGGTATGGGTGATACCCTTTCCAAAAAGGTGATAGCCTTTCATTTGGGTGCTAGGCTTTCAGCAGATTGCTCCTCTACCTTGTTAGACTTGGATAGGAAGTGGGAGGCAGACACATTCCCCGCCCCCCCCTCGCCTCTTCTGGCACCACAGCTGACAAAGAACTGACGCCACTTCCAGGCACTACTTTTTACCTGTGCACCCTCACACCCGTTTTACTAAGAGGCCTGTAAAAACATGTTTAAAACAAATAAACAAGGTTCTCTGGGGAGTAGGCTGCCTTTAACAAAGAGAGAGAGGCAAACAAACAGGTTGCTCCTTGCTTGGAAACCGAAGAAGGATGATAAAATGTTAGGAAAGAAATTCATCAAGTCCTTGTTTTGATCTTGCATGTGAGATGATTTTTCACAGTAGGAGTGCTGCATAAACACTGTCACTTGGTTAGCGTTCTTTGTGGTGGGATGAGCAGTGATAAGGACAGTAAAACGTGCCAACAGTTGTGGTGATTCAGAGAGTAATGCGTACTCCTCCCTTTTACATGTCTAGCACTCTCTGAGGGACTAAATACCATGTTAAAAGACTGAGGGTATTGATATTTAGTTTATTTGTTTAGCTAGTCTTCCTCTCTACTGCCAAAAAACTGGTGCTTGCCACAGACTGATGTGGGCCACCACATCATACTATCAGAAGTGTAAATTAGTAGCCTCTTTCAGTTCCAGTACTTTTCTTTGGAAGTACTTCATCAGCCTTCAACAATTTGAACTGACAGGGCTTATGTGTAGACCTTAGAATGACAGAAAGATAGGAAGGGGAGACAAATCCCATCTCACAACCAGTGTGAAGATTCTTCATCATCCTTCCCCAAAAAATGAGGGCTGCTGGATGTGCTGTTTGCTGGGGAATTTTACTGCATTTCTGCACCATCCAATAGTATATCATCTCCTCAGCCTTTTGCTGGGAGTCCCATTAATCTTTGACCAAGAACATGATGAAGATTTTAGACACAATCTAATTGCAAAGCAAAATTAAAATACTTACATTTTTATGCTTTGAAAAATTTGTGTAACAGAGAGGGAAGAGTTTTTAAATTAATGACTATCCTCAGTAACAGAGGTGTGTATTGGCAGTGTTCGTATTTCTCATGAAGCAAATTATATTCACTGTCTTTTCCTCCTCCATTCTCTGCAACCAAATTCATGCCTCACCTACAAAGAAAACGACCCTGATTCATTGATCTCACTCCAAAGGCCATATTACTACATTCTGTCCCAAATAACTTGTTAAATTTCATATTAGGATTTTACTGATACGCTGCCCATTTCTTAGAAAGCTGCACTAGGAAGGAAGCCAGGTAATCATCTATTGAATTTTCTTACAAAATATGCTTTAAATTATTGGTGAGAAAACACATTTGTCACATTTTATATGAGAGCAACATGTAGGATAGTTGCAAATTTGGAACCAGATGTAAGTATGGCCTTTAACAATGCGTTTCTTTCAACAGCATCTCCTGGATCAGAGATTCTTTTTCTTTGCCTCCATGCTTTGTTTCTTGGGATTTTTCTTTTCTTACAGGCTGCCTCTTCTGTTGCAATTTTCTCTTAGTGATGAAAACATTGTGTGCTGTATTCAAGATCTCTCCTTGGTAGTTTAGTGTACGGGTATGTAAAGTGACATTACATTACTGACTAAAATGGTATTTCTGCCTAAGTCTGTAAGCCCCACAGGTAGTTGTACCTGAGTGCCTTGATCTGCACAGGTGCCTTCTCTGACTGTAATATCCTAAATGTCAGAACTGAAGCAAGTGCTGCAAGCTTTGCCTTCTGCTTCAGAAAGCCTCTTCTTGGATCTTCTGGTGCTAGCTACGTGAGCGTGGGGACCATCTGCTGATTCATCCCGGCACTGGCTCTGTGTTTCTGAAGGCATGCCTGTCTGTCGTGAGAAGGGTTCTGTTGGTGCCACTGGGCCACAGCAGAAGCTTCTGATGAGGGAAGAAACAAATAGCATCAGCCTGTAGTCTAGTGTGCTTTAGGTACAGAATAAAAATTGTTAGAGGAAAAGGACATTAATCACCTCTGTGAAATAGGGAAAAGAATTGAAATGAAGACTATCCTCCCCGCTTTTCCTGAACTTTTGGTTCAGGCTCGGTATCCAGACTCCTGGCAACATCTGTGGGACTGCGGAACATGCTAGGGCTTCACCAGGAGTCTCAGGGATGCTTTTTGGCAGCCCTTTGGAACTTCAGAAAAATTTCCAAAGTGATAGTGACACTGCCATCGTGGTGACATGTCCTCTGACCAGTACTCTGCCTGTTGCAGAATTTTCCCTATGACTAGTTCAAATTCCATTACTCTTAATATTTCCTTGATGGTCCCTGGCATTGGCCTCCAAAGGCACACTGAGTCTCATTGTTATTTAGAAGAGGCATCTGGCTCTGGGCATTTTCCATTAGCTGCACCAGTCATTGAAGTGTCTTTCACTTTTACCAGTTGTCACTGCTTCTCTCCCTTTGGCCTGTCTTTTCAACTCCTGTTCAGAGGAGCATCACTCCTAATTTATTCCACGGTCAGCTCCTTATTGCCCCTGAACAGACTTGGTATGGAAAGGCAGTGTGTACATATATGTCGATATCTGTGTGGGGAGGGGAGGAGTGAAGGGTTGGGCAGATATTTTTCCTGTAGTTCAGAATAAGTATTACCTTAAAACACACTATTGACATAAAAGGCTGTGCTCCCTGCTCCCTCCTCCCCTAATTTCCTGGGTGGGTGGGAGTGATAAAGGTCAGGAGGGATAGATGGGGAAAAGCCTTTATGCTTGTTCTATCTTTTGTTTCTGCTGATGATACACAAAGCAAGTTGTAAATAGCTCCTTCACAGACTTGTTATTCCTTTGAGAGAGATACTGCACAGTAGCTGTGCTCTCAGCACTGCTATGCCCCAGGGATTGGAGAGGGACACTTTAAAGACCCTTTTCATTCATTTCTGCATTTTTGACAGAAGAAATTTAGCTTCGTATCAGACAAATGTCATCCGATTATTAAAGCTTGAACGTTATTTCAAAAATTTTAGTAGCAGTCAGCACAGTATCAAACAATCTCAAACTATGAATTTGCATGACATAGAGAGTCCAAAGTCATGCAGTGCCTGCCATCTACACCATAGCACATGAATAAAAAGAACTAAGGAAAAAAGGACAAGTCAGGTACAAATTTTATTTTAAATAAAGTAATAACAGGAGTAATAACAGTGTTTAATTCATTTTATTCTCCCATCAGTCAAACAAAGTTCACAAACCTGGATAACATTAGAATTCATGAAGTGAAAGACACTAAACGCTTGGCTAATTATACTTGTTCTCAACCTGGTATTAATATTTTTTACCACTTGGGAATATAGATGACAAAATAGATTGTCGTGTAAATTTCTGTATTAAACTTAGCGGAGAATAGTTTTTAATTCCTAGGAGATAAACTTTCTCTGCCATGTTTTTGTGTGACTTAAAATGTGTTCAGGGAGCTTCTGTGTGTACAGGTACCTATTTGCTAATATTCAGAGCACTGTGTCCACCTTCTTGCCTTCCATAGTGCTTGAAATATGATGCTGGTTGTATCGTTAATTTTTACAGTTTCTAACCAATAAAGTCCTTAACTTCTAATATAGCTAATGTGGATGCAAAACATACTGTCTGCTACCCTAGAGTTCTGCAGATATCAAGGGCCGTTTTGGAAAATTCAGGTATAGTTTGAACCTTAATATAATGGATCATTGCATATAATAATTAGGAGTGAAAGGAGTCCAGGGAGTTTGGAGAGCTAAGGTGCAGAACAGATCCAGAAATTACGTTGTGCTATATTGCTGTGTGTATTGTTTTAAACAATCACAGTGATGATCATGGGTAGAAAAGCAAGATGGTGCAGTGGGATGAAGAACAGTTCAGAGAGTCATTCCTTTTTGATGGTCTATGAAGCACTTGCTGGTGGCTTAAGGAGAGCTGACTAGTCTTGGTGGTGCTTTCTTCTTTGCTTTCTGTTGATGAATTGTATGATCATTTTCCTGCTGATACTGTTCTATGTATACAATCACTGTGGGATGTTAAGTAATGGCAGGTGGGAGGGTAGGTACTCTACTTGGCTGTAAATGGGAGAAGTGATCCACACAACAGTTTCTCTCTTAAGATGTTGTCCATGCTCTTAAACAGCATGAGAATCCTTAAAGCAGAGGAGAAAGAAAAGCTGGAATATAAATGCAGAGAGATGTGAGCCAGTTTATGTAGGGTACTGTAGTTAAGGAAGAACAGAAAGATGCAGTAATGGAAAATGAAAAGTCGTTGAGGTTGAGCTGGCCACACTGAATAGGAAAGTAAAAGGTGAGAGCTGAAGAAAGATGACTTAATGGCTTGAAAAAGGATAATGGAGAAGTCCCACGTACATGGAGCCACGCAAGTGAAAAGAAAAAGGACCGATAAGAGAAGTGAGAACTGAGACCATGTTATTTGGTAGTTGCAGGGTGTTAAAATACATTGTCAAAATGAATCACTGGAGTGCATTCAGATCCACTGGAAATTCAGATATGAAGGTACTTGGTTAAGTCTTTCTGCTTCCATGAAGAAATTTGAAAACCAGGATGGTAATTTCGAATTGGAGATGAGTCTAAACTGGAAACTGGGAACAATGATACGATACTGGTCTGCTTCCTGGAGAAAATGACTGTTCTTGGCTGCAGAGTTTTGGTCCCTTGCAGTTCAGAGTGCACTGAGCTAGACAGTGGCTGTAGAAGTGCTCATTACAGTAACTAAGACAACCTGAGCTTTAAGACACGGGAATAAACCTGTGTCATGTCACAGACTGAAGTGACCGTGGGATGCCAAAGTACAGGAGCTAGTGATTAGACTAAAAACCATAATGGTCTTGTTATGAAGAGAATGTAACTTGTGACTCTGAGGTCATGGTAGTTGGTTAGATAAGAAAAACAGGAACCTCATATAAAAGTCTGTTGCTCCTTTAGGGAAAAAAAAAAACTAATTTTGGTTTTTACAGTTAATAGTAGCTCCAATAGATCTGTTTCTGAAGTCTTGGAAAAGATTAATTTTTTTAATATCCTGTGAAGAAATTTTAAGTCCTATGAATGCTTTCTAAACAGAAAATTTTGCCTGTGCAGTAGTTTTCTGGAAAGTGAATATTTGTGCTAGATTAAAGAGGTCAGTTGTGGTTGCCACGTTGCACTTGATGGTGAGATACCACGTAATGTTTCAATCACTGTGCCTCTCCATTCTTTGGATACATTCTTGGATTTCAATTGCTATACTGTCCAAAATGAAAGGGCTTTCATGTGAAACATGGGTTCTCTATCCATTTAAATGAATTGTGAAACAGATTTTTCTGAGAGCTGTGAAATGGAATAAATGCTGGAGAGGGCAGGTGTGGAGCACTCACACTTTGTGCCATATGACCTTCAGTCCATCACACAGGAAGCTGACTTGTAATGCTGGAATACTGCAAGTGTGTATCAGGTCACTACGGCTTTTTAGTCCATCTGAGGTTAAGAGTTCAATATAAACTAATGGTTTACATAGGGAAAGCATAAACATTCAGATAGGACCTGGTACTATGTTTTAGCCTTCTTATCAAGTTGCCTTTCTGCTTTCATTTTGTTGTGATAGCTCTGGAATGCCTTTCCATTGCCATCTCTGTGTAGTCCTAGTGTCCATGTCATTGCCATAGAAAATCTCCTAATCTGATAGAGACATGTTATCCTTTTTCAGGTGCCTTCCTAAAGACACACTCATTTTTCTAGGCCTACAAGCTCCAAAAAAAATATCACTACATAGGAGTGCAGAAGGAAGTTGCCTGAAGAAATTTTCCCTTCAGTTTCAGTGCAAATTGTGTTTTGGTATTTGTCTTCCAGCCTTTTAAGTTCTTTGGACACGATAGGTGTCTTGCACAGTTGATATTTGACAAACAATGGCAGTGAGAAAAAAGGGTTTCTTGCCTTTAGGATTTTTTTTTTTTTAAGGTGTAATGTCTCAACAAAAGTCTGTTACCACTTTGTTTTCCAGAGTAAAGACTTCCCAATATATCTGTGGTATTTCAACTTTCGCCTTACAGGTGGGACTAAAATTTTGTTCAGACCATCCCTTTTTTCTCTCGTGACTTCTGCTCAGTAATCCTGCTGGTGAGGGTAGAAGATTGTTATATCGTGCTCACAGATTTGATGCAAAATCTCTTGAACATCCTAAACATCCTGTTTCACCAGTTTTTGACAATGCCTCAGCATAAATATTATCCTGCGAAGGCATCTTTTACATTTCAAATTATTTAAAACCTTGCAAAAAAAAAAAAATTCTATAGGTATATTAGCAACCAGTGACAGAAAGATTTGTTTGTAGGAAAAGGTTTTAAACTGTTAATGATGACTTTAAAAGTGTGTTTTATTTAAGGGTAGTAGTGTACCTAGCACTATACGAACAAGCAATATTAGATGAGCCCCGCCTGTAAACACTCATAACCTAAGCAGATGTTCGGAGTGATTCAGTCATGAAACACTCACAGCGGCCCTAGGATGACTGTCTCTCTGAGCATTGCGACTGACATTTAATGGTAGGACAGAGACAGCTTTCCCTAGTCGGCTTAAGGTTTTTGTACTTCACAGAAGAACTTAGTTGTTTTAAAGAACAAGTGGGATGCAGTGAGAGCAACTGCCCAGGTGTGAAAAAGGACGTGGAAGAAAGTCTGAAGGCAAGAGCAGGCTAAATAGACAAGGGAGGAGGAAGGCTATGGGCTTCAGGGAGCAGAATGAAAGGAATATGATGGGGCACGGAAATGTAGCCAGAAGCAGAGTTGTTCAGAGCCTTGAAGTTTAGGATGAAGAGCCTGGACTTGAATCAGCTTCCTTTACCTTCCACATCAAAGAGGGGAGTGACATGATCCAGGCAATAGGTGAGAAATCCCTTATATTACAAGTTTCATGCTACATTAATAGGAAACGTACTTACAAAGCTGAAGCATTTAAGAGAGAAAAAAAGAGTGTGAACAAAATGGTCTATAGGTAAGGAATATTAATTTGGCATTCAAGCCACACTTTAGTTAGTAGCCATCTTTTGTTTGGCACTGCTTTTATGGAAGAAGCATACCTGCCCAGTAGCATTTATCCAGAGCATACAGTGAAGAAACAGGTCCTCATAGCATTGGTTTTGTGTGGTAAAAAAGCATTGAACACACCGGCTTTGTGCATATAACTTGTTTCCGGTGTAGTTTTTATGCTCAGAATTAGGACAGGTCAGCCATGAATGAATGGAGACAGCCTTCAGATTTGTTTTAGCAGGCAAGAGATCTTGGTCACTGGCATTTTTTTATTTGCAAGCAGCTTGGAAAATGCAAGGTGTTTCAGTTTGTCTGTGTAACAGTGTACCTTGTACTGGAGCGATCCAAGTTAGCTTGCATGCCAATGGCAGCCCAGCTGCAGGTTCACAAAGCTCTCTGTGGGCTGCTTTTCTCAAAAGGAGAAAAAGGTAACTTGTTCTGCCATTGGAAGGCAGAACTCACTGCTCCAGACTCACTGAAGATGTTTTCATTGCCCAAGTTCATTTGCATTGTAGCTCTACTATCACTGCACGGCAACCTGCAGTGCAAAGAACTCCAGCAATAATTTTAAAAGGCGTCTCAAGTTCATAGTAAAGTATGGACTTGAGACGCATGTAATTCGAATTTTGGCAGAATCTATATGTTTCATGGTTTCATTCAATAAAGAGGATTTGCAGGTGATGTTTGGAAGGTTCTCTCAAGCAGAATTAGAGCTGGTAGTGCTGACTGGGTTAGAAGGGAGAGTAGTGAGCTAGAACCTTATTTTCTCTGCATGTGTGTTGATGTTGCCTACTGAACATGGTGACATGGTGAGCTGCGTCTGCAACTGCTGGAAACTGCCATTGTTTCCACTAAAAATACAAGATGCTTCCAGCATTGAAAGATATATGAATGTTTGCCTTGACCCAGAAATTGTCAGATTCTTAAAGGCTAGATTTTGTCCAACTCTCTCTTTTCCCTTTCTATTTTGGCATTTTTGTAAAAAAACAAGCAAAAAAACCCCACCTCACAACAACTGATGGTCCCATAATTAGTTAACTGAAATCTATTTGATTTTGTAAACCTGCTCAGACGAGAGTGCCCTCTCCCTGTTGTCCAAGCAGTGATCAAGAGAGGGGATGTTCATAAAGGACCTGAGGCAGACCATTAAGTGTCCATACTTGCTATATATGTGTATGTGTGTGTGTGTATACTTAAAATACATATATGTATATGTGTGTATATATATACTTAGAGAGTATGCTGCAGGCCCTATTTGTTTTCCTTGGTGGCTAAGGAGAGCTTGGAGATGATGCCGTGGTGGCCAGTGGGTTGCTGTTTCTCACTTCTTACAATACTTAGAATACACAGCAGAGCAGTGAGCAGGGTGAGAAGTGTGCATATATCTTAGTAGGTCTACGTATGTGTATATAATGTTTTATTAACGTATAAAAACAAGCATTATCCTGAAGTGCAAGCAAAATGGAAAGCTTGCAACAGTCATTAAAGTTTACTTCCAGCTTAAATAGTAACCCTGCTGTCTTTTCAGCACATATCTGGTAGAGCCGTAGTTTGTTAATGTTTAGAAAGTGTCTTGAAGATGGAAAGCTTTTTTTAAGTGTTGCATATTGTCACTGTTACTCATCTCTTACTGTTATATGTGACTTTATGGACAGCTAGTTAGGGAGATCTAGCAGCTGAAAATGTGTATTCCATTTGTAGGTCCATATGCTCCTGATGCAGAACTTTTCAATGTGCTGTATTATTTCTAATGCTTTATTCCCTTTTGCTTTGAATTTTTCAGAATTCAGCTTCTCTGATAGCAAAGGCACCCTTTCTCTATCCTAGCTCTTGTATAGTTTAACACCCTTGCTCATTCATCCCACCTTTCCATTGCTACAGTCACAACTGTTTATTGGGCTCTGCTGTAAATTCATCTGTGGAGTGATCTGATGTGAAATCACCTTTTTTCATGATTTTGGAAGCCATTTTCTGAGCTAACTCATCCCTGGGGTTATCTTTGGTGATCTTTTGTGATCTTGAAGTATTAGAACAAAGTTAAACCTGTTTCTAAAGCTGCCCGTATTACCAAGAATAATGATTCATGTAAATTTATGCTCTGAAACCTGTACTCTCAATTGTAATGAGAGTGAGATAGCTCAAAGCATAAATGGGATGGCTAAAGCCAGCATCTGATACATGGAGGAAAATTGAACGAAAAGTAAATCAGCAGAATCATTTCAGTTACACACATGGAATGCAAAAAAAAAAGAAAAAAACGCTGTGCCCCCGTGCACAGTAAGCAGTGTGGAACCCTCTCACACCCATACGCATGAAAGCGTCGTCTTCCCGGGCACCCTGCTATACTTGCTTTTGCCTGTGAGACTTAATGATATGCTCTTATTGATATGATGGGCTACCCTAAAGCAGCCCCACCCCTCTGCCCCTCCGTTCTCCCTGTCTGCAAGTTTGGAACCTGAAAACTGTGTTGCACTGTGGAGCCTAACAAGGAGAACAGTTGTCCTTAACGTAAAGGATGGGTGCAACTTGTGCAACACTGCACACAAAGACATATATATACAGACGTATAGGTATGTATATCTATCCGTCTGTCCACCTGTTTGTCTACCTATCTTTAGAGGGGTAGATCTGGGGTTTTTTCGTTTCCAGTTAAAATACACTTCATTGCATTTTGGTGGTGTTTACAACTCCTATGATTAAACTAAAAAGTATTACTTGAAAACAATTTTGTAGTTACAACAATTACCAGTTGGGCCCGGTAAATACCACCATTGCAATGTCTTGATGTAAATATCAAGGCAACATTTCACTCCCAGAGTATATGTAGTATCTTGCAATGTTTCATATATTTGAGGTTCTTTCTTGTGTGAGTAGGGTTTTTCTCCCTTTTTTTTCCCAGGCATACTAGAGTGCAAATGCAAATTTCCATAAAATTTAAATAAGGTGCTTCCTGTAATAATGAATAATTGTGGCTGCTCTCTGGTCGGCATTATAATTAACCATGATCAGACTTGTTTTGGGGGAGATATTGTTCCTGTTATAATTTGACAGGCTACTGTGATTTTGCCAGATTAAACAACCTGCAGCATTTACTTGCAGAGTTACAGGGACAAGATGTGCTCCTGCTGCAGCAGCATCTTCTTAAACGCAGCAGTAGAATTAATTGAAAGTTAGATATGAAGGCCATCAGTTATACCAGTGAATACAAACCTTTTCAGTTTTTGTAGGTTGTAATGACTCTTTTCCCTAGGAGTGTTCACAATATTGTACAATGTGAATATTGTACAATTGTGAATCAGACAGTAAAATCTGGCATTGTGGGTCAGAAAGGGCAAAGCGATCCTTATATTTTTTATTTAGTGGATATTTCTGCAGGGTAAATAGACTCTTTCTGGAAAAAAGGGGGTGGGGGGAATCCCCAAACAAAACCAAAAACAAACCCAGAACTACTAAAGAGCCATAAAAACTAGCCTTAAATAAAAAATATTTTCTCTTTTAGAAACAGCAAGTGACCTTGTGCTCAAACGCAGATGCTGTATGCAGTAGAGTGATCTCTGTGGACTTGGTAGCGTTGTATCTGGCCACTTGGTCAGTCTCTGTTTCTGTGTCTCTCTCCTTTTTCGGGTTAAGAACTGTTCAAAACATTACTGTCTAGTTACTGTGGTGTCTTTCATTTAGATTCTGTTTATTGACTAAACCACAAGGATTCCTGCCCAAAGTACCAGGCAGCCTACGCTTGAATGATTTTGATTTTCTAACATCAGCCCTGGGGTTTATTTGAAGAATGTACATACACTGCAGCTTTAACAAGTCAAGTGACTGCATGATTTTGACCACGGAGTAAAGTATATCTGAAGATCATTAAATTAAAAAAAAAAAGGGGGGGAATAAATGTAGTAGTCATTGTACCAGCACTGTGCATATGTGACACATGTTTTTTGTCTTTTCATCTTCCACAAGAGCCAGAAAGTTTCCTGCCGTTCTCTTTCCAGCTATTGACAAATGATTGCCAGATGTGAGATCTTTGCAGTGCTCTTTCCCCTTCGCAAACCTGCAGTGATGGGATATTCGATTCTCCCTTGCCCATTTCATCTCCTTTCCACATCTGCCAGGGACACACAGGCAATACATCCCTACATGAGAGTTTAAAGTTTATTCAGCTCCTCCACTCCCCCCAATAAAACATTCAGAGACAACAGAATGAAGTCTATGTGACTCTCCATAAATCTCAATGCATTTCAGAGTAGGTTGGTGTTTTTTATTTGTGTGCATCTAGGTAAGTTTGGTTTATTTGTTGGTGTGTATTTTACATACAAAATTCTACACACATATATATGCATGTGTACATGGAAAAGGTAGTGTAAGTTTGAGACTGCTCAGGAGTTCCTGTCGTCACATTATATGAATCTCTCCTCCTCCTGATGCTGAAAACAAAACATTTTACAGGATCATCTGCAAAAGTGATTGTAAACGAGCAACTAAACGAACATCAGTGATGACCTCTGTGCTGTGAAAGTTTTTAAAACACTTTTTAAAAAATTGGTGAAAAAACCAAGCCTGTGACAGATTGTAGATGATCTGTTACCTCTCGCTTTCCTCCAGTATTGCTACTGGATTTTTAGGAAAATTCTGAAAAGACTTTCCTTCAAAGTAACTTGTAATAATCTAAGGGAGTAACTAATTTCTGTCTTAACAGAAATAATTCTGGAGTGGCCACACACATAATCAGACTCATGTACAAAGCTTTTCTGGCACTGCTATCTAGAGTTTGTCTTGATGGGTGATATTTTTCCCTTCCAAGTCTGCCTTTAAGTATGTTTGGGGGGGGGGGGGGGGGAAGTAGACAGAGACAGAGAGACAGACAGACTTTCCAGCTCCTGACCTTCCTATCGGGTGGGCTAACACAGGTGGCCTTTCTGTTTTAATACTACGCTTTTGGCAAACTGAGCAGCCCTTCGGTCCCTGACACAGATCAGCATTTTTTTTAATTAAAAAAAAAAAGTCAATAGAATGTCTGCCATATGTGCTCAAAATAGTGGATGGAATTTCAGGAACAGAGATGCTTGGCTTTTAATCTTAAAATGCAAGACACTTGCCATTTTCTCATTCCAGGGTTGTAGCTGCACAGTTGTTACCCTTTCCACCCACACCTTTTAAGAGATGGAGCCATATCCTCGTTTTCAGAATGCCCCAACTCACAACTTCGCTTTTTTCCCCCCATGTAAAGGTGTCTAGGTTCCTCCTGTAGAGAAAAATACCTGAATCTTGTGAGAGGAACACTGCAAGGGAAAATCTTCTGCTTCTGCTCACAGAGCAAAATAAAACCCAAGAAACAAGCTGAATGTGAGTGAAAGTTTTCTGAGATTCAGGGTTTTTGCATTCTGCTTTTGAAGGTGTGGGATAGTGAGATAACATTGCAGGTAAGAGTTTATCATTGCCCATGTGGTTACCATTTTAATTTCTCCTTTAGTCTTCCCCACCCTGCCGCCCCCTTAAAGAAAATACAGGTCATTTTTGAAAGAATGGAAAACTTAACACCTTGAAGGTCAAGGCAAACAGTTGTCTGTCTTTTTCATAAAACAATCAGGCTTGAAACTCCAGTAGGAGGAGATGAGATCCTTCAAGTTCAGAAAGCTTTGCTTAATTTGTCCTTACTAATGCGCTGGCTGGTTTCTCATGTCTTATTTCTTCTCTCACCACGGTTACTCAGGGAGGTGGAGAGGTGCTAAGCAATGGAGGTGTCATCCGGCCGGTGCACTGAGGGAACGTCCTTCAGAGGACGACTTGTCACTAGCCGTCAAAGAAGAGAGTGGCTTTGTGGTCTCTGAACATCTGGCAGCGCTGCACAGGAAGCTGAGGGGGTGTCATTAATTGTGATGAAATAATTTAAACCATCAGGAATAAATGAGGCTGTTAAGCTAAGTTCAGATTCCATTTGCTGTGCACATGTGTCTAGCAGCCTGTGCGCAGTTAAAAAAAAGAAATGAGTTATATTAGCTTGTGAGTAGAAGTGAAACAGATACTGTAAATGAAGTGAGTTACAGTGTGATGACATCATGTAGAACAACATTCAGAGAGTGAGTTTTGTAAAATCAGCATGCAGGAAAGTGGTATGTTACTTTGATAAAGTTTTGCTTAAGATCACACCTGATGATGATGGATAAAGCAAAGGATGGTTTGGCGCAGGGTTTGCAAAGCTTACTGTGCAGTTTCAGAACAGCCTATCTTGTAAACAGAGCATTTGCCTACAAATGTTAGTGCAGTTTACCTGTTACTCTCTATCTACCAGTCTGCTAGCTTTGGAACTGGACCAGGGCAGAGATATTCACAAAGAAGTGGCTGGCCTCCCTGTACAGAGTGATCCTTTTACAATTTTGTTGGGTTTATTTCATTGAAGGGAGAAGGGGCATTTGCTGACATGAGATTTTCATGTCTGTGCATCAGCTGTTTTATAAAATTAAGCAATTACACTGCACACTACACTGTTTCAGGGGCACATGGAAATAGATAATCTTGAATTGCTTGAAAAGAGAGGTATGTTGGGTAAAATGTCTCAATTTGCTTTTTGCTTGGACAGTCCTCAAATAATGAATTATCAGCCTTCACAAACTTACGGAGAAAGTGGGTGTACAAAATCAAATTTTGGTGCAAACTCACTTATTTCTGACTGTAACAGGCAGACACAACCTGACTTTTGCTGACTAATGACCTAGTAAGCAGAAATGGTAGAAAGTGGTGGTCGTGGGCATCTCCAAAGTCTTTACTTTGAGATTTCAAGAATCACACAGAATCACAGAACCATTAAAGTTGAAAAAGACCTTTAAGATCATCAAGTCCAACCAGCAACCCAACACCAAACCATGTTCTACATCCACACATTTTTTGAACACTTCCAGTGATGGTGACTCCACCACCTCCCTGGGCAGCCTGTTCCAACGTTTGACCACTCTCTCCGTAAAGAAATTTTTCCTAATATCTAGTCTAAACCTCCCCTGGAAGTTACAGATTTAGCCCAGCCGCTGCTTTTGGCACCTGGAATAATACTGCAAGCCTCTAGCTGCAGGTGGGACACACAGCCAGAGGTCACAGCCTGCGCTTTGGCTATCGGCAGCATATGTCCCCGCTGTTCCCAGAGAGCAGGTAGACTGCTCACAACGGTGCAGCTGGAAGGCTGCTTTAAATTCTACCGGTTACCAGCAAAATATCATTGGGGTTTCTTCCTGTGACCAGAGGAGAGCATGGGTAAATGTTTTTGTATCTCTTCTGCCTTTCCGGGAAAATATTATGGGCAGCCTGTAAAATTGTGCTAACTTTTGTTCCATTGCCCAGTTGCCTGTTTGTGGACTTCCAGTTTTCTTTGCTGAATTCCTATTTGGAATTGAGGGTGCTTCGGCACCTAAAGATGTCAAAGAGTACTTTAATTCCCAGTGGGTGCCTTTGGGTATTAATAGAGGTAGGGCTGGCATTCCTGACTAATTTTTCCACTTCCCTTGAAGGAGCTGGTGCGCCAAAATAGTCATCAGAAAATAGTCCTGATTTTAAAAATCAGTTATTCTTTTGGACTTTAAAACTATTTTCATCACTAAAATTGTATGTGTTTTGTGTAAGTCATTTCTTCTATCTTGTCTTATGGTGCCCAAACAGGATGCAAAGGTACAGCAGGTGGTGCAAAATTATATTTGGTCATAGAAAAGACAGCGTAAGGATCACTGGCCTTTGTAGTACATAAACTGTTCAAGGCTTTTCCTTCTCATTGCGTATCCTGTGAAGTAATGTTTATTTTAGTATAGGAATATTAAGGAAAAACTTGCAATAACAAACAGTCATTTATATATATATATATATATATATATATATATATATATATATATATATATATATAAACTTTGACCTAAAACATTTTTACATTCGTAACTGTAAGTTCTGTACCAGCGCTTCCTTCTGCCTGAAACCAAGAAATCGATGCCATGGTTATCGGCCAACTCAGGTTCATATCAGGGCGCTCTCCGGGGCACTGGGAAGCTGTTGAGAACGCAGGTGGGAGCAGGAGTCGGACAGTGATGCCCGAGCCCTGTAGCTGAGTGCAGCCCGAGACCTGGAGGTGCTGAGCACTTTCTATCCTGCTTGAGATTCCAGGTAAGATGAAAAACTGGTTCATGTCAGGTTATGGGGTCTTAATTACGCCTGTATGTGCTGAACTGCAGGCCAGTGAATTTGAAAAGTTTGAGTTTGGACAGTAAAAATATGACCAGTATTTCTAAATGAAAAGCATATTAAATATTTTCTCCCTGGAGTGCTTTAGTGGCTGTAGTGTAGGTCATGCCTCACCTTGTATATGTTTGAAATGTTTTTGCAGTATGTATAAGGCATGTAGTTTTGCTGCTGTGTGGTCGCAGAAAACAACATGAAGACTTTTATTTTTAGTTTTTTCTGCTCTATCTGAGATACTGGAGCTCTCTCCCCACCCTTGCAAAAGGAGGACTTTTTCTTTTTTAAGGCTTTTGCAACCCCTGCAATTTACTCTCTGGCTTTCTAGACTGTCGCTTTCCTGCTGCCTAATCCCTATTATGCATCAGCTACATTTGTTTATATCCTGCTGGAAGCTGTGAAGAAACAATTCTTCAGTAATGTCACTAGAAAATGAATAAATAAAAGCTTTGTGTCCCCTAGACTGGTTTCTTTGGGCTAATATGCACCAAGAGATATTTCTGAGGAACACTCTCTGTGTGTGTTTGTTTTAGGTTAGTTAAATAATTGGGTTAAACTATGACAGAGTGGAGGAGTGGGAAAGAACAAAATTAAGAACTACAGAGTGAACAGATAGCGCTGCAGACATTGTTAAAACTTAGCAGCCTAAGTGTGAAAGTAAACCCTGAAAATGGGAGGCGAGGGTGGCTGTACTAAATTAATATAAACATTAGTCTGCTAGCTGCAGTGAAATGCAAACTGTTCAAGTTGCTTTAATATTTATAAAATATGATTTTAAGTACCCTGTTTTCTCTCGCAGGAATAAACAAGCCATCCCATCCTTCTGAAATCATGTATTAGGCTGAAAAATGTTCAGAGATGTAAACTGAGCGCATTTTGTGCGTTGAAGATAAATGCACATTTAAGTCAATTTACTTAGTTTTGTAAAGCTGTTCTGTGAGGTTCATGACGTAATAGCAGAAATACTGTGATTATGGAACAGGATTTCTTGCTATATTTTTGTCATCTGTTAGTGTCCTTTTGTTTGTCAATTCTGATAACAGAACTCTGAAGGAAGTTGCTTGGAATTCTGTGTAAGAGAGCAACATGCTCGACTCCCAGTTACAGGATTTGGCTTTTTTTATTTCCTAGAATGGGAATTGTATTCTGTTAACCCAATGTCCCCTGCCCTTTTAAGTACAGATTCCCTCCAGACATTGCTTTCTCAAGGCAAAGTTCATTATAAATGCAGCTCACTATTTGTGGGCAGTGCTGTGTTGTGCTGTTTTGGTGCAAAAATATTTCGCTTGCATGTGAAGTTTATTAGATATTCCTTATGTAAACCAAAGAGGTGCTCTTTGATGTTCAGGCAAAACATTTTTTTAGCAACTTATC
Organism: Phaethon aethereus; assembly: GCF_964289735.1. Classification (NCBI taxonomy): domain Eukaryota; kingdom Metazoa; phylum Chordata; class Aves; order Phaethontiformes; family Phaethontidae; genus Phaethon; species Phaethon aethereus. The sequence continues at coordinate 38,037,194 of NC_138577.1, read as the reverse complement.
ATAAAATCAGTGATTAAGTTATGCGAGAAACTTCCCTCAAGTGCTGCATTAGTTGGTGACAGTGTTGTTTTATTACTGGAAAAACAATAAAGTAGAAATTGAAATACATGCATTTGAGCAATTGACAGGTCCACAGAACTGCTCTACATTTGGCACTGACACTTAACTAACTGAATTACAGGCTTGAAGTACTGGATGGATTGGTGCCTAACTTTGGGCCAGAGAGCTGATGGAGTAACGTGTGCTCTGGGTGTCCAACCTCACGAGGCACCTGCAGCTTCCGCTGATTTCAGTCACATTTTGGAAACCAAGCAGGCCAATAGGGTTTGATACCCATTAAATAAAGAAAAATGAAGATTGTTCCAAGTGGTATTTCTGTGGCAGCTAGCAGAGAAAAAGAAGCGCAGCTTTTTTCCAGATCATTGGATGCATCATTTGTTGGTTACATCCTCCCAGTGTTTTGCTGTGAAGTGTATGTATTTTCCTTTGGGGAACTGGTTTGAAACAGGCTTGCTTCTACAGCATCAACAGGTAGCACAAAACCCATGTGATTCACTTACAAGTATTATTTTTATGAATTGAGCAATTAGTGTCTGATGTGGCAGGTATTCCTAGACTTATCCTTGAATTGTGCTTGATTTATTCCAGTTTAGAATTAACTGATGCAGTAGAACTCCATATATGACAAGGTGAAGTGGTGCTTTCAGATTTATTCTGTGCTAAGAAATAAAAAATGGCCATCCTAATGCTAATTAAAAAAAAAAAAGTTACTGGAAAATTTAAGCGTTTTCTTTTGAAGAGGCTGTTGTGTCTGCCTCTAGATTTTCTTAAATGAAGTAACATTTTAGTAGTGATCTCTCTCTCAGCACCATCCTTTTTTAAGAGTATGTCTCATTCCTGTTGTTTATGAATCAGTAGTTGCTGAAGTTTTTTTAACAAATTATCCATGAATTATTTGTTTGGTGTTTTCTCAATGAGAAAAAAAATTGATAGTATGACCACATTACAGTAATGGTTCAAATTCATTGTAGCATTATATCTGGGTTTTTGTTGAAAGGCCTTAAGCATGGCAATGATTCTAAGCACAGATTTTTCACAGTCACAGTTGAGCCATGCAGACAAATCCGAATTAGATTTGATCTGTTTTCTACAAGTTAGTCAGGCCAACTGTTATTCTGCCTTTACCAAAATAGGAATATATCAATTGGAGCTGAGGTTTATAGTGGAAAACTGGAACTGTATGCACAGGAAAGAAGGGTAGGCAAAGTGTTTTGCATACACTGAGGCTGCTCATTTTTTGTTAGATCTGTGATTAAAAAAATACAAATAATTGGATAGATACCACTGCTAGATCTAGGAGAAAATAATCTTGAATATAATAATTTTCATTTAAAAGGAGTGGCAAAAGAAGGAAAAATAGAATTATTGCTTCTCTTTTCTTTGCCCACATCAGCCACTTTCTTTGCCTTGAGTGTACCCTTTTCCCCCTGCTTTTCAGGTTTTTACATGTTGAATAGATATAGTTCCTTAATTTGTATGGTGCTCAAGTTCTGTTACTTAGGTATTCTTTCTCACACATGTACGTGTACTTTGTCGACTAGAAAGGAGGTTTGAGGGAACAGGTGAACCGCGATGGATGTGTACCGAAAATGAGTGTCTAAAGAGATGGCAGCCATTCTGCCACACCGTGGCGACAACCATGCTTTATCTGTCTGCCCTTCTGGGACTTGTAGGTTGCCATCAGGAAAGGGCAGACTCATTTAAGCTGAAATTGTCTGAGGACAAGGTTTTCTTTTCACATGATCATAGAATATCTCAAGTTGAAAGGGACCCATAAGGATCATCGAGTCCAACACTCTTTTTGCAGGTAGAGATAGCAACCAGTGCTGGAGACTGGTAAATATCCCAGGATGTGCTACTGGGGCATCCTGTTGGGATCATATGGTAGCTAGCTGAAAGGGTTCTGCATGTGATTTTGCATTTCAGAGGTGGGTGATAGCTGCTAAATTTTGCAGATGTCTGACTTTGAAGATGGAATTATGTAAACACTCTTCATGAACTACAGTGAGGGTGAGGCAACATGATTTTTTTTGCGGTTTATTTTTTGTTGCTTATTTTATTGATTCCATAGTGGAATACTTTTTATTTATGTATTTATTTTCATAAATTACCAGGTAAGAGACATTGGATAAGCAGATGAAACAAGATCAAAGATTAAGGCAGAGGGCCTTAGGGTGAAGCTAAATTCTTTAATGCTGTATTCATTTGTATAGCTGCAGAAACCACCCAGTACTCTTCCTGCTCTTTTCTATGCTGTACAAGAATTAATGAGGAGGAGCTCAGAATCTCCAAAACTGAAAACAAATGACAGTGCTAGATGCTGTCACCAGCTTGACTAACTGGGGGCACTAGTGTAGAAATAAGACTTAACTACCTTTTAAAAAAGTTATTTTTCTTTATTGTTATGACTCTGTTCATTATTTGTATTGCAGTGGTGCATAGAAGCTCCAGCTATGGGCCAGGAGTCTGGTCACTGTACAAACACAGAATAAGTCTTATTTTTACAGTGAAGCGATCCCGGAGTGGGACATTGCAAGTACGGTAAATCTTCATGCCAGCCATTTGTGATGATGTATCAGGAACTGTATGTTCACTGATCTAGAAATAAGAAGAGGACTTCAAAAGAAGAGGTGGAAGAAAAGAGAATCATGATAGCAAAAATTTCATGTGCTTAATTAAATTCTCATTTTGCTTTGCACATTACTTTGAAATTTCTGGTGGCATGTAGAAGGCGGACAGCCAGACAGACATTGAGGAAAGAGGCTGAAGAGGAGGTAACGCAGTTCAGTTGTATGAGACTGAATTGAGTTACCCTTTTTGGAGGTTTCCTAGGTGGTCAATAGCAGTATGAGAGGGTTGTGTTTGTTTTATTCACGCTGAAAGCTATTAAGCATCTAGGAGAGCTATAAGAGCTATTTTTCATCAGATAACTGAAACCAGTGGAACCAAATACTGGTAACAAGACAAAACAAAATGGGATCAGAGCCTCATGATGCAACTTTGTAGGCAAAACCAGAGAAGCTTCTGCAGGCAAAATGGAATCTGAGGTGCACTTACGGGCAATAAGACACTTCCTAACTTTAAGTGTACTGTGGGGAGATGAGACGGAAGTTTGTGTTTACTCTGAAAATAGTTGACTTTTGGGGTTGAAAAAATTAACTCCATGTTATCTTCTCTTTTTTAATGTTTATTTCGTGTCTTGTTCTCTGCAATCCTTCATCTGGTAATATTGATTCACTCTATTCAATCTACTCAGTCAATATATGAAGTATTGTATAGCTCATAATTACATTATGACCTAAAAATGTGAAATGTGGTTTATGAATAGGTGATAGTCTGCAAGTCTTTTAAAATCTTAACATGTTGATACCATGGCTAATTCTAATCCCCTCAGCACAGCCTGAGATATCTTCCTTTGTATGAAAATTGTAGGGGAGATTGGAGAGAAATTACAATACCATAAAGCACTAGGTCAACTTATTCAGATCCAGATTTGATCCATTGTCATCTATTTTTCATTCATATGCTTGTGAAATATCAACTCATTTTGGCAGAGACCTGCTCTGAGTTACAATCAATTTAAAATCTGAGAATCTATCAAAACCATATTTCTAGCTGTAGCAAAATGTATATTTACATTACAGTCTGTCCAACATGAGTAATGTCAACAATATTACAGTGTACATTTTATTCCAACTAGCAACAGTAGCTCTATCCAAGTTCCAATCAGAGGTATAGTGTAAACACAAAACTAAGTTTTATGTCCTGCAGTGGTAAGCCAGTCATGTTCTGGTTTAAATACAGAGAGAGAGAGAGAGAGATATGTGTGTCTGAGTGTGTGTGTATCTGTGTATATAACTATTACAATAGTTCCTTTGCAGATGCACTTGAATTCTTTTTGTAACCAATGACTTACTGTCAAATTCTTTTGGGTTTTAGTTATAAACATAGAAAGTGCAGTTTTTGTAGTATTTTCCTTTTTGAAAATAAATGTGATATGTCAAAGACCCTAATCAGCAACTGGAAGAATTGAATCCTTTTTTTATAGGCCTCTGTAGTCCATTCCACAGCAGGGCACAGATTTGGCTCACGGCAGCATGCAGAAAGCTAGCTGTAATGATCACAGCATAACCCAACTTTCCAGCAACAAAAATAGCAAAATTTAATAGGATATGATCATTTTACTTGTTGGTTTCTTTGAGTAAAAACTCATAATTAGACTAAACATACATGGGATGGCAAGTCCATTTTGTGTTCTTCTGCTAACAGCTGCTAGAAACTTCTTCACTCCCTAGCCTCCCTAGTGCTTGCTTGCTAAAGGTTATGCTTCTTAAAGGAGCAATAATGCACTTTTCAGCTCTTAAACTGAAAATCATTACCATGTTAGACAAACGTAAGAAAAGCTATGTAGCTGAGATAAAATAGTTTTCTGAAGATTTGTTTCTTGAAGTAGATACTTATTCTTTTTTTTTAATGTCAATTTTGTTCTCATCTGGTTGTGACAAGTTTACAAAGCTGAAGTTCTCATTTTGTCATGATGAAGTCTTTTACAGGTTGTTTCTGTAGGTACTCCAAAGACTGGGTACATGATCTGACTGAATTACTGTCTCTGTGAACCTGTGCAACTTGGTTTGTACCTATGACTCACACTGTAACTTTTCAAACTAACCTTTAGAATTTTGCAATTTAACAATACATAACATCTGTACAAATTTAACAAGTTGAAGATTATAAAAATGTATATGACTGGTTTAATGAATATTGGTACCTCCAATGTGCAATTTTGAGGAGCTTTTTTTTTTTAAAAAAAGCAGGGCTGGGGGAAGAGTCATTGCTGAAAATAGTTCTGAGGAATCTGCTTGGGTTCGATGACTGGCCTTGTTCAAGAAGAAAGGTGGCCAGCGATATTATGTTCATTATCTACTTTGCTAACATATCTTTGTACAGAGGTATCAGTACAGCACACACAAACGCACAAATAATCCATTAATAATACCGTGTATAATTATTTTCTTACATTTTGCAATGTGTTAAATAATACTCCTTCCTTCTTAATATATTTGTACTTACAGATAATAGGACATATGTCCCTATGACATGGCGTAGACACATACACATTAAAAGAAGGAGGGGTGGGAGGTAAGAAGAGAGAAAGAGAGGGAATTTCAGCAAACGACATGAAAAAGATCAAAGAGATGCCAAAATTACTGGAAGGAAAGAAAGCAGATAATTGAAGATGAGAAGAAAATTAGGGTAACATGTAGATATAAGAGCCCAAGAGCAAAAGTACATCTCATGATGCAAGCGTCCAAGAACACTATACTGAGATAATAAATTTCTTAAAATGAAGTCAAATAAAAGAAAAATAAATACGTAAAAGAAATGTGAATCTTCTAATTCTAGAGTGGAATAATATATCCCTGAAGCAGATAATAAAATGAAGTGAAATCCACAGTAGTTAAGAGGTTACTCAGTGATACAATTAATCTATAGTAATTAAATTTTCAACATACTAAAAATACACACACGTAGTGGTGTTTCTGTGAAGTGTTACTCAGTCAGGAGGTTAAGGTCCTTAGTATAGACAAACATTCATAATGTGAATGCACAGACCCTTGAGATCTGTACAGTTACCTAAGTGTACAAAGTTAAATATATTTTTGAAACTTCACAGTATTGAGGCCTGGATATGTTAAAACAAGGTACAACAAGAAAAATGCCATAGTAGATTTGCCAAAAATATGATGTCAGAGTATGTTGTATCAAAATTGTATATTGCATATAAGAATAGGAAGGCTCTGAAATAGTGATGGATCTCATAAAGAACACTAGTGCTATTAAAGAGTTGTGAATGATAATTTACTGTGCTATTATAACATGATTAATTTAAACACATGATTAATTTAAACAACTTCTTACAGAGCAATTCTCTTAAAATAGTTTTAATGTTATATAGAGGGGTGCCTACCATACATTAATGCCAGTAATGTATAAAAGTATAAAGTTGGAGGAAAGTGTTAAGAGGGAAAATATTTTCTTAAGCTATTGGAAAGGTGGAAAAAGAACTGAAGCAGGTTGGGGGACAGTTGAGTTAAGCATAGCTCACAATTGACTTGAGCAGAATGACCTCCTAATCCTATTCCTCCTCATGGAACCGGGTGTACCTTTACTGGAACATGGTAAACTTTGCATTTTTTTATAGTTAATGTGCAGATATGAAATGTGGCAGTAAGGATGGATCCAGACATTTTCTGGAAGCGGATTTGCAGTTATCTGTGATTTTACGTTTTGGGTTACCATCTACCAGAGATCACTGGTGCTAATTATAGAAGAACTATATGCTGTGGAACAACATGCATGAAAAAAGGTTACAGACTAAAACCTACTTGGTGTTACAGCATCTGAGTTACAAATAGTTGGCTACGTCTCCATTTGCTTGTGCATATGTTTGCTGAAAATCATACCAGTATAGTCTGCTGCTGTATGAAATGTGAGTTGAATTTACAGCATTCCTGGTGTGTGGCATGTTTTGAAAAGCCAGAGTAAAGCCTCTTTGAAGTTAGAGACATTGTAGAAAGTGCTGTCGTAGTTTTATTGCACATTTTGTGATGCACATTTCTGCTGCAAGTCTCTACCAACTCACATTCCCGTTAAGTTGAATTTTGATTGTGGAGCTTTGGTATTGGGTGACTTGAAATGTAAGAGAAGAATTGGTGATTTCTATCCGTAAATTGGCTTGAATCCTAGGAAGACCATGAATGGTTTGGACAAACATGGAAAACTTTTTTTTCTATTTTTGATGCAGGGTTTGCTTTCTGAAAAACAAAAGCTATGCATTGATAGTTAAGGAGACCAGGAGAGAAAAGTCCTTTACTGGATTTCATTTGGCAACCAGTGAGTTCCATCTACTTCAATCAAAAACACCATGTGGGCTATTTTTGTATATTCTTTGTGAAGTATCATACTTGTGACTTCCACGGGACTTTATGATAACTAGAGAAAAAGAATGTGAGAATTCTTGTTTTAGATTATTTTTGTTTGTTTATTTGGAGGACAACCATATGGCAAATGCAGTTGTTCCCCAGTAGACAGCTCCAATTGTGTACAGATTCACGAAGATTGAGGAAAGAATTGGATCCGTTGTTGAAAGGGTCATAGTGTGTAGCCAGTTAGCCAGAATTTTGAAGAGTAAGCGAATCATTAGGAGTTTGACATTCAGGGCTTTAATTGTGATTTTGAGTATTAAGTTAAAGGATCAAAAAGTGATATTCTCATTGGACCATCTGGAGTTATTCAGGCCAGCAGTAAATGTTCAGCAGATTTAGGACTGTTGTTAAGTTTCTAACATTGTTTTCTGTGGAGTGGTGTTTTTTTCCCCTCTGTTTATTCAGGGTGGTCTTAAGGTCAGTAATAGTAGGTGCTTCAAGAAAATATCGGTGTTTTGGGAGAGTGACATCATTTCTGTTGTGTGTGGGCAAGCAAGTGTGGTAGTCCTTTCCTTTCCTCAGTGGGAGAAATCAGCAAGCATGATATGGGCAGAAGGTCAGTTGTTCCCAGTCAGAAAGTGCTGACCCTTTGCAAGCTCATCAACATGACTTTCATTTGTAATGACTGTGCTTAAATAAGTCTTTGTTCATTAAAATATGCAAGCAAAGCTGCTCCTTCTTTCCATGAATAGCGAGATGCTGATTTAATGAGGACCAGCAAAAGGATGTATGTGGACGCTTGCCACTGTTCAAAATGGTGGGAAAGTGCCAAGGTGAGCAATGCACAGAGCAGATGTGGTGTTCTCCCTTCTCCAAGACCAGCATGAATTGGAAGCATGAATTGGAAGCATTCACTCCCGGGTTCGCCTAACCTGTGATTCTCCTTCCTTCCCCCTTATCTTGTGCTCGTTCCCAAACAGATCTCATCCCCCAGCACTAAACCCAGTGTAGAGGCTTTGATCTCGTGTCCCAGCCAGTCTGAAAAGCAGTGTTTATGCAGACACATTTTAATCATTCATATGATGATTGGTGGCTCCCTGTTGTTAAACCACAACTATTGATCCACTGCTGTTGAAGTACATGGCTAAGGGAACATGGCCTGTCGGTTGTTGAATGAATGGAACGGAAGCGTAGAGTTCCTCTAACCCATGTCTTCTCGTCAGGGTGATTTGAAACCTCCATGGAGGTGAATGACTTACCCCACATTATAAGGTGTTTGATTTGACCGAAATGGCCAGGTTAGCACGAGTGGGTGCATTTAAAATACTCAGGACGGATGATATCCGTCCACTGCCCTCATATCCTAGCTGGCTAACAGGTGGAAGTGCTAACTGCTGGAAAGTAATTTAGCAGGAAGAACAGGCCTGGTGTAAAACTCCTTCCAAGGCAAATATATCTGCGTGACGTTCATTAAAGTTTTACTGAGGAGATGTTCCTACACAAATGATACTGTCAGATAAAACAAATGCATGCTGCATAAACCTTGGTTGGTTCGAGACTGTTCAAATAACTGTGTTATTCGGATAGCTTTTTCATTAGTGCTGGTTTTGCTTTTGGATCAGATCTGCAGTTCTGCTAGCCCATGTGGCACAAAAATTCAGATGAAGAACTTGAGGAAGAAATACTGGCACTGAGTGTAGGTGACAGTGGCTCACAGAGTAGGACACAGGGTCCTTCTGTTATCCAGGACCAGACGCTTACATAAAATAGGTCGTTTCCCCAAAGTTTGTGTTTTAGCTTGGAAAGACGACGAACAAGGGAAATCTAAGGTGGAAAAATTGTTAAAAATGGAAGCTGAAGGACTGAAACAAAACTGCTATTCTAATAACATTTTATTAGCGCCTGGGAGCCCGTGTCTTTGCTACAACCCACTGAATGTTTTTTTTTTGTTATAATTACGGTATCTTGCCTGCACTTTGTCCCTCTGATCCTTTGTTAAAGCCCAGATCACTGTGTGCAGGCTGTGCTTGTAGGTGTGATTTATTGAGTGACAAGTAGCTGTAGGGTAGAACACACGCCTCTGTACCTGAGTAAAGTATTAGACATCACAGAGCTGGGGGGGGCGGGAGGGAGAAGAAAAGCACAGAGCAGTAACACAGCAGCTCTTGGATACAGATCAGACAAGAGGTTCTGCCACAAATCACCTAGAAACATGTCAGACGCTGCATGTTTGTTGTTTTACACTGAGGGCACAGCCGTAGTCCAAAAGTATTGATTCTTTTCTTTGTACAGAGACAGAAACTGTCAGCTCTAGCAGCCTGACCTTGGTATGGCTCAGACAACTATTCCCCACCCTGCCTACCATATGAACCCCACAGGAGAAGTCCAGGCAAGATATGCCAATGTCCGTTTCACATAAACAGAGAGAAACCCAAGCCTGCCGAAACAGCTCCCGTCTCTCCCTCCAGAGGTCCACGGTAGCAGTTCTGCACCACATTCCCTATGACAGAGAATTCGATTTTTTTTTTCCAGTGCCTCAACATTCAAGAGACATTAATTCTACTTAATCGTTCAAGAATTCAGGAACTGTCTGCAGAAACATATAAGGAAAAAAAAGCCACTGCTACTTCTCACGAAGAAAAAGCACTGGCATTTTTTTTATGGGCCTGGTGGGGGGAGTGGGAAACGAGCCCACTTTGCACTAATCACAGGCAGGAACGTTTTAATAGAATTGTAATTATTTGTGTTGGTATAGTAAAATGACCCAGGCATATTGTACATGTAAACACATGACCACATTTCTGGGAAATATTTGAGTTTACTTTAAGCATTCTTTTGCATTTTATTACAACGTATTTCAGTGCAGCAGAGTTATGTGATGTGTTTTCAAGGGTTCACTGTTTTACTGATACTATTTCCCTCCTTTTAAATTCCCCTCCCCAACCCTAGCCCCCTCATTCATTCGGTGATGAACAGAATTCAATAGTAAGGAATGCTTTTTCCTATGGAAAAGGTTAACTTGAGTTACAAATTTGACTCCAACAAGTATACCTGGTTTGGTACCTGTGAAGGTACAGAAGCTCTGTAGAGCCTTAATCTATCTACAGCTACCTCTTCCAGCCAAGTTCTAAGAAGAGCTCTGTGTTCAGACATCACACATCACCAGGTGCCATCATGCTTTGGTCAGTGAATGGTTGTGCTTTTGCTGTGGGAGTATAGAGCACAAAACTCACTCAGGATATCTTAGTTCATCCTATTACTATTTAAACACCCACCTTAAAACACAATGCTGTTGGTCCTCTTGACTACTTAATAACTTAAGCAGTATTTAGTATCTATAATGTTTAAAGTGCTTTACAGAACAGAGAGGAAAAGACTGTGTGACAGTAAGCACTTAGGTTTTACTTAAAATAGAAAGTTAATGTAGTCAATAGATGAGGAAATTTTGAAAGGATAAATGAAGAAATGAGTGGACAGAGGTTACAGTGATAGGCTATTAGAGAATTGCTTTGTTTTGAATGATTTGTTTATTTTCATTAGTGCTACTATTTAGTTACTGTTTTAACTTGAAAGCACACTTCATGCTGTATGCATCTTTCCAAGGAAAAGTGTTGATCCTAATAGAGATTCATTCTTCTTTGTAGTATAAACTATAAATTATCTAAATCTGTCTCCATTTCTGCTGAAAGGCTGTCACTTAACCATATTATGTGACATGGAAGCATTGTATCACCAAGTAAAAGAAGTTTTGTCTTGTTGGAAAAGGATGATGCAGATTGTTAATAGAAGAATAAGTCCCTCTACTTAAGATTTCACAACATTTTACAATTTAGTAAGTTGTGTTAAATAACATAGCTTTTAAAACTCATTGGTTTTGGAAATTCATATAATGTTGAACGCTTTACTCAAAAAACATGTTTTGGGAAATGCTTTTTATCTGACATTTTGTAAAGATACTACCATATTAATATGGCTCTTCATTCTAAAAATGTGTTACATACTATAGTGGAGAAAACACAAAGACTTGCTTCAGAGAGACATAGGGCCCCACTGTCATTGGAAATATTTTATTGGTCGATCAAACCTAGTGACCGCAGTAATGAAAAGATATTGGCAGAAAATAGTTTCCTCCTTCTGTTACTGCTTGCTTTGTGCTTTTGATAGTGTTTTGTATATGATGAGTGCCACTTCTTCCCATTTATAATTATTTCCTTTTTTTCACTCAGTAACTGCAGAAAAGAAGGGCATTGCAAACAATTTGAGATTGAATGAAAATTATCTAAATTGCCTAGACTTTTGAGTGAAGGGTACAACTGAAACTTTTTTAATTAGCTGTCTTGCAGATTGACTGTGTCATTTCAATACTTTATGTGGCATTCTGAAAACCATCCACTCTTAAAGACAAATTTCAAGAGTTCTTCAATACTAAATAACTTACTGTCACGAGGAAGATGGTTAATGCTAAGGTGGAACCTACGCTTTCCCCTCTTAATGCTGTTTCCATTTGTTATAAGGAGCATAACTAAATTGGACAGTGACCTTTTCTGTTCCCCGTGTCCTCTCTAGTACTGTTGTTATTAAGTATCTTTTTGCCATATTTAAAATTAACACTGAAAAAAATCTGTTTTCATTGAAATAATAAAAAGGAGATAAAATTTTATTTGTAATTTTTTGAGGCTGTGCAATAATTTAAATTTGCATTTTTTGACCCATTTGTCAGGTTGAAAGGAAAAATATTTTAAAACCTATGGTTTTCTATTAGTCCATGACAAAGTGTTCAGTGTCGTATTCTTTCCAAGATGTAAATAGTTGCCAGATGATGAACAATTTCTTTACAGCAGTATGCAGTCACAAGGTGGGTAAGGTAGGCAGTGCAATATGAGCAGCATATACTTCAAGTATTACGACACACAAATAAAACGAGTAGGTACTGTGTTTAATTCGTAACAGCAGTGAAGTAAATATAAAAATGTTAGTGCATTGGATGTTACTATGCCTTCTGAAGTCCATGTTATACTTAAGAACAAGGTGTTCTTCTGTTCTCTTTGTGTATGTCACAGTCACATGATGTACTTATGGTGTTACATTGCTTTTCAAAGTGTCGACTGAGTTATGCCTTGCCTTGTTAGTATCATGTTTGATTTCTTGGACAAGGTCTATAAATCACTATCTAATATGCAGGTCTTTTGAAAATGCACCCAAGGTTTATTGCCAGTAACAGACTAGTGGCCTTATGTGGACTTTCGTGAATAAAACAGATTGATGAGCCATTTTATAGCATTGCAAGCTCTATTATAAATACATCACCCTTTTCAGTATTTTAACGTGAAGAACAGTCTAATGAGCTACCAACTATAATCTGCCAGAGAACTGAGGACACTGTTAAGCTGATACACCAAGTGATACAACTTTGATTAAAGGCTAGAAACTTAGAAGTTTCTAAGGGTTTTCCCCTCTTCTGTGAGTTTTTTTGCTTTCTTGTTGAATATTATGTTAAACAGGATAGCAATGCAATCACAAATGTGTATATGACATACTATAAAATCTGGTGGGCTTGGGGAAAGGAAAGATGATACAGGGAAAAGTTTCAAATTTTGATATAATTATAAAATAGATTACATTTTTTGTTAAATTTGCCAAAGTAAGTCTTCAAAACTGCTGCTGAAATGTAGGGAGTCAAGCAAGTCATATCTAAGACAATCGTAAAAGAAGGAATGAATAAAAGCAGAAAAAAAAGATGAAAAAGGGCGAGTTGCTGTAATTGATTGTTTTTCCTGAAAAATGGTTAACAAACACTCCCACTTGTCTGCATTTTGTACAGATTTCTGCTTTGCCCAGATTTGTATAGTGGCGTAACAGGAAGTTCTGCAAAAATATGTAAAATCAGGACTTTGATTTCTTCTACTGTCTCTTCGTAGCCATAATAGTTTTGAGTTTTATAGTTTTGAGTCAATCGTTTTTGAGGAGTCATGCAATGCATGGGATAAATTGTTCATCAACAAACCTGTGAGAATAGGAGCATATATGCCATGTACATATTTTCATGTATGGAAAACTCCGGTGAAAGAAAAATTGTCTTTGAAGGAGGAAGGGCAGAAACACATAAATAAATTGGCCAGCGTTCACCTGCTACACATCTTCATGTTTATTCTTTGTTGTTAAAGATCTTTCTGTCCAGTTGGAATTCTTAAGTAACACCACCTTTTTAAACCTTTTTCTCAGACTCCTCCTGATCTCTAACTTTGGCCGCTGGAGTCAAATCCTGATTGTATCAAAATGACTATGAAAGGAAACTTTAGTGGAGTTACTCAGGTTCAAAACTGATGCTCAAACTTTTCCCTGTAGAAGCAATTTGCTTAGAATATATGTTTTTAAACCTAATTTTAAACTCATAATTTAAACTTTATTTTTAAATAAAAAGAGGAATTGATTATGTTACCTATTAGTTGAAGAGGTCTTAGAGATTTTCTGAAATGGGACTACTATCTGAAAACATTCATTTTTATGGCTTAAGAATAGCTTAGCAACTGGCTTACAGTTAAGAACTCAAAGTAGATTTTAAAATAATACTTTTTTATTGTGAAAGCAGACAGGCAAGCAAGCAGTTCATCAGTCTAGGAGTTTTTGTTCCTGCAGGTCAGGCATAAAAAGCCTCAGTTACACCAACTAGAATGCAAAGCTCTGAAAATACTTTAATTAGTCTTTACAGAATTTATAACAATGGAATATTTTACATGAAAAGCCTAAACATTTCAACAACTGCCACTAATCTATAGGAGCGTTATTTTCCCAGGACTTACATACTGTGCATACATACTCCTCACATAATTTAAAGGAGAAACCCCATTAAAATCCTATGTAACCTGTTAAAAATGGATGAAGAGTAAACTCCCATTTTTACAATCAATCCATACATATCAGTTCTGTTTTGGATTTAAGAGAGCCTTCCAGTTTTAATGCCATTATACATTTTGTATTCCAGTCTGGTTTATAGTACATCAAGTACTGTAATATTCACAGGGTAGCCAGCAGGGGAAGGATAGGTTTCTGATATAAATAAACAGGACAAATCCTGAAGCCCTTAACGAACGCTACACTGAAGATCCCATCTGAAACAATGGGATCTTCACCTAAGTAAGGAGGCTGATACCTTGAAAATAGACTCAAATCTTTGAATATCAGCCCTTCTTGAGACTGGTGTTTGAAATCGTGGCAGGACCCGCTCTTTAATCATCATTCTGCTGAGATGCATGAATTGCATTTTTGTTTATTTTGCCAGATCTCTCAAAAGAACCAACACGGTGTCCGTCCTCTGTAAATATTAAGGTCCCCTTTCCGTATTCATAACAGTCTTGTGCCTGTTTATGGTAACTGTATTGGCCTAAACTACTCAACTTGCAAAAAACAGTAAAGCCCAAAATATCCAGTAGTACATTCTGGACACGTCAGAGTCCTCCAAAAATTTACCACAGTCCTCTGTGTGCATTAGAGGAAATTACACATTCTTAACAAGATGTATCAGCATTTTGATGTTATGAATATATACAGCATTTGTGAAAACCTTCATGACTCTTTAGGATGAAGGGCATTATACGAATGAACAATATAGTTTTAAACCTTTGGAGATTGCGCATGTATAGTTTATTCCTATTTCTTTAGTATTTATTTGGCTGATATCATGCGAATTTTCTTTGTGAAGTATGTATCTCGACTATGTAAATAGGGGAACTTACCCAGACTGATCTGCAAAAAGTACCTTATGGTGGGCAAATAGTTGCTAAACTTAATAACCTGCATACCCTCACATTTCATCGTGACCTAATATTTGTCCTGCAATATTTTGTTGTGGATGCCTACGTTCCAGGAAGGCATTCCTAGAGTGCTGCCACTTAACATTCAATTTGTTGCTTCTGCAAACTTTCATGCCAGAAAAGTCCCCAGAATATTCAGAGAAAGTGAACACAAAGAAGGCACAAACGCACAAAGTTCAGAAGCATTTTGAGTAAATGTTCATGAAAAGCTGTTAATATGTACACATCCAATTTTGTTTAAGAGAATTTTGAAAGATGTAATATTGAGGGATGTGATCCTCCCTAAGAATTACTGTGACACTTGGGCAGTTGACAAACAACAGTATTTATACTATTTAGTGGAAGCATTCATTTTAACTCTTCTTCTGGTCCATAGTTCTAGCAAAGTGTTACTAATTATGCTGTGAAGAGCTATTACAACCCAGTTGTCTTCAATGACTGTTTATCTCATGACATCTGATCCTAATCCTTACATTACTAGGAAAAGAAATAATTTCAGTGTTACTCTTTGTGGTAGAAACAAGAAAACAAACCCCCTGTAAATCCCAGGTTAAAATCTGTGTTTGACTGGATGAGGAAGAACGATTTGATGTGAAGATCTCTGCAGAGCTCTTAGTAGGGTCTCTTTCTATTTTTGAGCAGTGGAGAATGAGAAGGAAGACACGGCTCCGTAGCCAGAGAAGACTTGGAGCAGTTTTTATCTGGAGGTGGCTGCTTTCAGCCATGTGCATAGCGGACTGCAGAGCAATATTCCTGAAGGCAAAACTGAATTTTTTATTCTTCCATGGATGAAACAGTTTTTCCTGCCCAGGAAGCAGTTTGTGTTTTTGCAGTGCCTTGGAGGTGCTTTTTACCCTGCTACTGGTTGTCTGGAACGGCCTTACTACCTCAGCCTTCCACTGCCCATTTTTTGCTTCCACTTTGTTCTTTTAATTGCTCTTCTCATTACTTCCCACTCACTTCTATTCCATCTTTGCTTGTTTCTTATACCGTGTCCGCACTACCATTCTTTGTTTCCCTGTTGGCCATTGTTGATAGGCAAAAAAGACAACGTATATGGTGTCTCAAAAAAAAGAAAAAAAAATCAAAATAAGCCTGATCCAGGCAAGCTCAGTGCAAGGGAGAAAACAGGATTAGCACAATAGTGCTGCCCATGTTCCTGAAGTCTTAGAACCATTTCTTTTCTGCTTGACTGAGGTCTCCTCTCTCCTGAGCTGGGAGCAGGGGCTATACTTCCTTTGTGCTCATGCAGTACTTGTCAATATGGGGCCGTGGTTCTCTTTGGGTCAGTTCTGTTTTGCTGCTGTGTCTGCTACTACTCAAATTAAAGAATAACGGTGGTGCAATTTTCCTTTTGCCCTTGCCCTCTTGCCCAGCAGTGCTGAGCGCTGAAGTGGAGAAGGAGGGGAAGGTATGCGGTGGAGACTGCTGGAGGGACATAGTATCTAGCAGAGTTCTAATTTACTGCAGTCATTTATTTCCACTACTGAGAGTCCAAGAGGCATCTTGATTTTGTTTCAGAAGGGGCAAGACACCTAAGTGGCGGATTAGAATTGGGAGGAAATACTAAGCAAACGTTTTAGTCATGCTGATTGCCTAATTTCAAAGTGTTTATTCTGGTTATTGGTTTCTCACTTCAATAAATGTTTTTAGAAGAGGTCTTAGGACCTTATTGGAATCCACTCCTTCTTCTTTCCTCTTTAGAGCACCTGAGGAGATAGTAGAGAACATTACCTAAAACGTAATGTTTTCTTATCTTTGTCATCACTAGCAACTTTTAACAGAGTATGTCTGGGAACAGCTTGCTCTCTTCTTATTCTTGGTGCCTAAACAATTATAACTAATCTCTTCGATATTCAGATTCACATGTTTCTTTGCACAGGTCTGATGTCCTTGTTTGTGTGCCCACTTGCTTTTATCAGAACTTGTTTCAGTAAAAACAACCAGAGGAACAGAGCAGAAAAGTTAAAACTGCCATGCTAAAAGTGTAATACAACCTAGAAGTAATCAATGCACTTCTTGCTAACAACCTGTGAAAGCAGTGCTGTAAGTGGAGGGTCAGTGTTTATTTTGGCGTATGAAACATTAAGATAAATCTTAACTGTGATAAGCAGGTTTAAGTCAAATGATAAACGTTGCTAAGCAACGTGTTACTTTTAGTGTTAGCTTATGGTGGGAGAATACTTGTCAGATATGGGCAAGCACTCCTTTTTTTCCCTCACATGTTTTTGAACCTTACTAAAGAGTATTACTCTGCTTAAAAAGGAAGCAGGGTGTTGCTGTGAACTTGAATGCACTTGGGTGTACAGGTATATATTTTATACGTGTTAGACAAACGTTTAGATTGTACCTGCTGTTTTTACAGTGCGGATGGATTTCCTAATTCCTTCACTTTCTGAGATCTAAGGCTCAGTCTCCAACGGAGTATCTCCGCATAGATAGTTTTCTGGAACTGCAGCCATCCTGATCTGCTGGTCCCAGGCCATCTGAGAAGGGTAGAGGATAGCCTAGAAACGGAATTTGTGGGAGGAGGCATCTATTAACATCTTCAGGCATATAGGAGATCACTGCTGTATATGGCTGAGGTGCCATGGTGCTTCCAGGGAGCCACTCTCTAGATGCACTGAATTCCCCAAATGACCTGCAGCACTGGAAGGAGGAGTTGCTAAAGGAATTTGTCATCTGTGTACAGTGGGGGATGGGAAAGGATGCCAGTCTTCCTACTGCCCAGTCAGAGACTTATTGACAGAGGGAATGATTGCAGTCATGGTTATTGGAGTGTTCAAAAGTTAATTTGTAAGCATCTGTCTCGAATCTGTTTCTGTTCAGGGGAGGAAAAAACCCAAATTATAGAATAGCAGTGTGTTTTTTGATAAAAGACATATTTTTAAAAGTATTTATTGTGATTTCTAGGATATTTTGTAAAAAAGAGGATGCTGACAATACAGCACTCAACGACAATAACATACCAAACAAAAATAAAATATTAGTAGTATTTGTCTAACAACTTCACAGTTTTGCTTATTCGAAAATACTTTTTAATAGGCTAAAAATTAATGAGGATCTTTAAAAATATTTAGAATTGCTTTTCAGATCGGTACAATCCACAGCAATTGTGCCACTGGATTATTCTGCATCGTGAAGAGGTTTCCCAAAGAGATGTTCTTCAGTAAAACAAAGGTATCATTATTATGTCAGTAACCACTCAATTTTTGTAACTAGTCCTGTTTATTATACATAATTCTCATCATGAGGACAAATAATCCATCAGCAAGTGAGCCAATTTCTGATTACCTTGTTGAAAGGCCGATGTGGTGCATAACTATGCCCATTGTATTTCTGCCTAGGATTTCCTGGACGTAAAAATGTCTTCACGTTCTCTGCAGCACATGCTCAATGAGCCTGCTTCCAAGAAATGCCAGGCCTACCTGCATGTGCACTGAGCTGATAGCCTCTGCAAAGTGAGGAAGGACAGTGTCTTTGGGACACGTTGGACCTCGTGCACGTGAACAGATCACCTGTACAGTTGACCCTTCCTGAAAAATCAGACTAATAGTGTACGAGTTGCCCAGTAGTTTTTGCAAGCTCACCAGAGACATGAATTGTCCTAAAAGCCACTTGTGAAGTCCATATACAATGGGGTTGATCCTACTTGAGAGTGCTGCGCATGGTTGTGAATTACAGATAACCAGATAACTTTGAAACACAAAGTTACCAGACTTCGGGTTCTTCACAGACAAAACAGGATCCCAGATGTTCTAGTACTTATCACACCTTCTAACTCCCAAGTTGTGCAATGACTTCTGTAAGTCTCTTAATGGTGGGAATATTGACATATAATGTGCAGAAGAACCAGAAAATGTGCTCAGAAAATGGCCACTGTCTGCCGGTGGAGTTTGTGTCAATATTGGTGAGAATGCAGCTGCCGTGGCTTTACTCTAGACAGGTCAAAAATAGCTCAGGGAACGTGAATCAGGAGAGTAATAATGGAGAATTTCAGAAAACTGCCTTCATAGTATATAAGCATATGTGAAGAATAGTCTAGGTAGCCACCTTCTGAGGTTTCACGTCTTCCAGAGAAGTGTAGGTAACAATTATTCTCCGTACTTTCTAACGCTTGTGTGTTTTTTGAGGATTAGTCTGTTCACTATTGAACAGGATAATTTTAGGAGGTACTGTAAAGGGAACAGTCTCACACGGCTGTAAGTGATTTACTTCCTCTCCTTTTAAGTGGTGCTACAGATTTGTGGAACTGAGGGATGCTGGATGTGAAAACTTTCCCACCCCATTTTAATTGTGCGTTTGACATCAGTGTGTAACTGCTTTCCCCTGCTGTTTCTGTGGACCGTCCACACTGTAATATGAGGAGAAAACACTTCACAACAGCAGTTGTGAATGTAAGCTTACAAAACTGAGTATGAGAGACTGAAAAAATTCCTGTGGAAGCAAAGTTTGCCTGTGATGGTTCCTCCACTTATGGGTTGAGTGCATGTTTAAATTTTCACATTTTTGTTAACCTCACAACTAATCTCAGCTTCTGCAAAAACGATGCAATTCAGAACTTCATAAAACAACTGTATGTTTACCCACTTTTTCCAGCCAAACATTAATGAGTATGTGGAAATCAGGATATAATAGTTACTATTTTTTTTACTTGGAAATGTATTTTATGGCAGATTGACTAGGTAACCACATTTAGAATGGACTTAAATCTGCAGGTTTGGAATCTTGTTAAAATACAGTTTTCTAATATTACGAAAGGTCATGCTGACTAGCAGGGGAGATCATCGTTGTAGTTGCACACTCTTTGTAATGTTTAGTAAATGCTTATGCACATTTTAAGTTATCTCATATACTACTTTTATGTCAGTCACACAGAGAACTACCCATTGTTGCTTCTTTGCAATTTTTAAAAATTGACTACATAAAGCATTTTGAAGAGATGTAGATAGATGACTACATCCTCTGAATGTGAATCATTACACATTCACTTATATGTGAATGTATTATTTCTATCTATCTTGAGCACTAGTCTTTCTTCTGTGGTAACCAGTTGATGCCACGTGATTCAGCAGAATAGGCTTATATTTAAGTTTTTTACATCCCTACGTATTCTAGACTCTCCTGGGTTTTCCCTTGATACTTGTAAGTAAGTGTAAAATCACTTAGAGTGTACGTCAAATTAAGATTTTGGTTTTAACCGTGCTTTCTCCATTCATGAAGATGCTAATCTGAAAAGAACCAATAATCAACAGCACAATTTTGGACATCTCTTTGGTTTCCGTCACCTTGAAATCATTAATGAACTCTGTGTGTTTGACATCTGTGTGCAGAAGTCACCAAGCCAAGCAGTGAGCTTTTGTTCTGGTTTTGACATTAGTAATTAGTAGCAGAACACTGAAATTAGAAGTTAGAAAAGTATGAACATACTTAAAATTTGTGCCAGTAGTAACAGACGCTCACAATAACACTTAGTGGTCTGCCAGTTTTTCCATGTTAAATAGATCTGACCCAAACTGTACATAATTATCTTTGAAAATAGCATGTGATTTTATTCAGAATTTAATGATAGCTAAATAAGGAAAAAGATGACTGTTTATTGATATTAGATATATAACCCCTGTGAATCGAAAACCTGCAAGGCTCTCTTAAGAATTTGGATTGCTATCTGAAAAACAAGATAAACATAAAAACATAAAAGACCTGATTTGTTTTTATGAATCAGGATCTGTCATGAGATTTTCATCTGGAACACTAAACAATTTTCAAGACAGTTGCCTAAGCCATCCACATAAAGTCTCCACGTTAAATAGCTTTATATGTACTTGTACCCGAATATCAGGAATCTCAGCACATTATGAGTAGCTGGTTTCAAAGCACCAGAAAAACAGGACCCAAGCATTTATGACATTTTGAGAACTAGAAATTATTCAAAATTTCATGGAATGGGCAATTTAATTTACTCAACCAAAAGATTTAGGGCAATTCAGCTTTAGATAGAAATTGCCACTTACAGACTTTTGCTTAAGTATGAGGATCATTTGCTACTTGTTATACTAGAAGATTAAAATCACTGCAGTGTTGTTCATATGCTTTTTATCATCACCCTTGTGTTAAGACAAAGCTTAGTTTAGTGACAAGATCTGTAAGAAGGAGTAGTATCAAGGTCAGTTTCTTACTGTTCTCTCACTGAACTCTGATTTTTCTAAATCTATGGAACATGAACTTTCTTAATGGGACTTTTGTTAATTATTTCCAGGTTCCACTTGGTACACCTTGCTTTTTCTGACTGTAAATTGGGAATGAGAGTTCCTCTTTGAAACGTTTTCAAACTTCGAGTGACACGTGCCGTCTGATTGTAATTGTTGACATAATAATTTTTTCTTGTTCATGAGATTTCTCATTTACTAAAACACTTCTACAAGAAATTGTGAATAATGCCTTAAAAGAATAATTTCATTGTCTTCAAACTGTCAGCACATTTCTTGCCATTCCTCCAGTGGGAATTTTTCCCAATAAGTACTGTTGTTGGTATTTACCAACTCCCATCTGCCTTGTTGGGATGCAGTTTTCTTAATGGCACAGGAAACAAGAGGCTGATAACACAGACTGTATTTGAGTTACCAGTTCATACTGTGGGGACGGGTGTTGGTCTTCGATAGAAAAAAGTCATGTCAGAAGGCGGGCTTTGAGCAGCATCCAGATTCCGCACCCTCCAGGTATTCTCTAGTAGCTCATGAGATTCGCAGAACAGCTCTGTCTTCAGGAAGCAGCCGAACAACTCCGGTTGTTACAGCCTTTGGGGAGCACATCCATGCTCTTTCCGTGCATCCTATGGCAGGACACTGCTGCACCCTGAGGTAACTGGAATTGTGCTTTTGATGAGTCAGTGGACCTGGGAAGCAGAGGACTGCGGTCTGAGTTATGATGAATTATACCGTGTTAAGGTACTAACTATACTGTCTGGGCAATGGAAGGTCTGCTTTGCTTTCATAAACAGCATCACTGTAGCTGCACCTAAGAGGGGTGTTGCTCATGTGTCAATGTGGGTTGCTGTTTCTACTTTAAAGTCTTCCCCCTTGTATTAAAGTGTCTGTGTGCAGGCACTGTGAGGTGCTGTGAATTCAGAGGAATTTATTTAAGTATTTATAAAATGATCAGTAATTCAGTAATTAATCCTTGCTGGTCTGAAAAGTAGGCATGTAAATATCCCTGTTTCTGGAGGCTGTGAAAGTGAGGCAGCTGGGAGTTCTTGACTTACCACAAATCTTAGAGAGTCCACAAATTTGGAATTGGAACAGGAATTCCTGGCTCTCCCTCATGTTCTCAGGCAAGTAGATTGCATCTCACTGAGAAGTGTGCGAAAGCTGATAACATTATAGTCCAACTGATAACTCTCTGGGGACATGAAAAGCTCTGCCTTGAAGTTCACCAGATGTTTGGAAGTTTACGTTGTATGTGAACTATGAAGAATTGTATCCTTAATACGAACTTTCTGAGTTGTATAGAATTATGTCACAGAGATACAGGTATTTACACACAGTAAGACTTAGTTTAAAAGTCCTTAACAATGTTGCCATTTTCTGTTAAATTCCCCCTAATTTGCCGAGAAGGAGAGCATCTCATCTAGGTCATTAAGCATTACCTCGTAATACCATTTCTTTTCTTTCCTTTTTAGCTCATGGTTTTCATTACATTTCTCTGACTAGTTTATTTGGGGAAAATCTTTAAGCTTTCTCTTGTACCTTAAAGACTTAAATCAAGAACAGAGGAATGAGGTAGGCCTGCTCTTGTTGTAATAGCTTTTATTTTCTGGAAGTGCTTTTGTTAGAACCTGCTTTTTCTCCCTGCTAACTGATATATTAAACACTTTATAAATTTGCAGGTTAAATCTGGCCACAGCAAAATTGCCATGAACTTCAAAAGGATCAGAATTCCAGCCTAAAATTTTACAGTCCTGACAGAAAAATTATCTCTTTTACTTAAGCTTACTAGGGAAACCTAAGTATATATGTAAGCTTGAAATCTTCAAGAAGGCATTTATTCCTATCATTAGTATGTAGTCCTCCATGATTTCTGCTTAACCTACACCTTATATCGTGTCTAATAAACAAAAATACCGAAAAGTTACAAAAGTACACAAAGTTATGATAAAGTATTTAACTACGTTGTGCTTGTATGTCTTTGTGGCCTGTTGGTTAATTAATTTTACACGATAGGGGCTAAAGTAAAGAGACTTATCGTAAAGTAAACAATTAAAAGTCATTAATAACTTAGACAAATAATGATGTTCATGCAGTGAATTGTTGTTATCAGGCTATGTTGGAAGAAACTTATAGATGAGGATAATTTAGTGCACTGCATTTTTAAGAGGCCAGTCCTCTTGTTACCAGTATAGCATGGGATAAAATTAATCCCTTTTTAACTGCAGTGTGAATATTCAAATGACTTGTTTCATGAGCTAAATGGCTTCTTAAATCTTATTACTCTTCAGAATAGCACAGGCAGAGAGAGGCGAGAAAGAGCTTGCCTGTGAGAGAGCAAGGCAGAGTCTTCATTATTAAACACTGGTTGCTGCTAAAATATGGTTTCCATATGGAGTAGGCTACATGTAATTTATGTAAACCACATTGGTAATAGTTTTTATCAAGTGGTACTAAACACAAGTTAAATCCAGCATAACTGTTTATGTAGACAGCATGTAAGTAAATTGTGGGTATTACTAGGGCTAGTCAGATTTTTCAGGAAAATATTTCCGTTGCTGTCCCCATTATATGGTAATGCAGCTAACATCTGCAGCAATGCCAGCTTTGGCCAAGATGATTTTGGAGCTTAGACAGGAAGCGAAAGAAACTAATTTGTAGTAAATCACTAATGGCACTCATCTAAGGACTTGTAGCTGTAGTGACATATAAAATATATCTATTAAACATACTTTTACCTGCACAGGTACTCAGATGTTTCACTCTTGCTTTTGAAAATGTGGGATGAGTTTTTTGGTAGGAAGAAAAGACATAGTAAAAACTATTTACGCAGAACTATAACTAGGTGCCTAATGGTGATGATAAGGGAAACCTGAAAGAACTTTTCTGAGGGTAAAGCATGCTTTTCTAACATGCTAAAAGGCAAGAAACTAGGAGACTGCAGAGGACATTTCTGTATACTCTTGATTTGGATGAGACTTCCTGACAAAATGTAGGAAGATCCTAAATTAGGTTAAAACCTGCATAAAAGCTAAGCACAGAATGGAAATAAAGATTCCCTTCTGAGGTGATGTAGACTTTATTATTAGCCCACACAGTGTTTTGTATATTCAATATTTACTTGGAAAGGAGTGCATAGGTTTAGTTTGCTAAGCAGGCAAGACTAATTTGAAGATGATGTCTCTTTAAAAGACAACATAAACACTGGTTAGATAAGAGTGTTTGATGGATTGAACTGCAAGCTCCTGACCTCTGATCCTGCCTGTGCCATCTCTTTATGGACAAATCTTTCAACACTCATGTTTATTTTTCTTATTGTAGATAATAATACTTAGTAAGGTTGGTCAAGAGTTCTGTTATTGGTATAATTTTAAAATTAAGAAACAAAAAAACCCACAACAAAGCAATTTCTAGAAAAACCCAACCAGAAAGACACTGAGCAAGCTGCTTAAAAGTATCCTTGCTTTCAGGATGGGCTTGGACCACATGACCTCCAGAGTCTACTTCCAACATAAATTAGCCTATGATTCTAAAAAAAAATGACACCCCCCCCCCCCCATCAAAACTAGTGGCATACATATTACATAGTTTGTGTTCTTGGGCAAAAACACATATTTCTTACTGAAAAACTGTAGACGTGCACATATATAGCTGAGAGGAAAATATTTGGGTTTTTTCATCTACCTGTGAAAGGAAAATCAAAGTATGTACATGTAAACATGAAAAAAAAAATTCAAATTATAGATTCACAGTCTTCTGTGGCTGTTGTTTACATGCCTCATGCAGACGAACTTTTGAGCTCTCTGTTCTGTTGCCTCGCTTGCATGGCTGGAGCACGGTGTCTTTGTGTCACCCAGTTGACATGTTAGAGAACAGCTGGCCTCAAAGCATCTCTACTGCCTTTGACGCTCCCTTCTTTGGGAGAGAAGGCTAACTATTTCCAAAGAAACTCGAGGTGGGCCTGAAGGTAGATGGGTTGGTGATTTCAATATGAATCTGCCCTTCCGAGATGCAGTGAATAGCACTGTCCTGTTCAAAACTATTACTATACTTATTTTTCTTACAGGAAATAATACAGTTTTCTAACTTGAATATTAGCTAACTACCAAGGACAGCTATCACTTTTTTTTAGAGTCACTGCTGTTAATTGTATCCTAGCTTAGTCAAACTTTTAACTTGTACAGTAAATTTATTCCTTCCTTTTGGTTTATAAAAGGTGCATTAATGATCTGCAATTTGTATAAATCATGCAATTGCTGGAAAAAAAACCCTGTAGTTCTCAATGCAAACACTCTGACCACTTCTGGAAATCACTGGATGAATTTTGCAATTGGCTAAGTCACTTGACATTGTTTTTGAATCACAATTAATTGGATTAAAAAACACATGCTTACTTCGGCAGCACATATACTAAAATTGGAATGATACAGAGAAGATTAGCATGGCCCCTGTGCAAGGATGACATGCAAATTCGTGAAGCGTTCCATATTTTTGATTCTATGATTCCATATAAGGAAGAAGTTTTTCACTATGAGGGGGGTGGATGTCCCATCTCTGGAAACATTCCAGGTCAGGTTGGACGGGGCTCTGAGCAACCTGATCTAGTTGAAGATGTCCCTGCTCACTGAAGGGGGGTTGGACTAGATGACCTTAAAAGGTCCCTTCCAACCCAAAGATTCCATGATGATTCTATGATGATTCTATGATTAATGCATAAAAACTTTTTGTCAAGAAAAAGATATTTGATTTCTCTGTTTAATTCTTCTCAGCAGTTCCTCTGTGTATATTTTTTTTAAATATCTGGATGTAAAAAAGTGAATTGATAAATAACCATTACTTGAAACAGGACAAGCAGAGATTCTGTTTCCCATTCAGGGAAGTGTGCATGAATGCATTTTGCTCTACTCAGGAAACTGTAGTGAGGTGTGCTAACATACAGAGTATTGTATTTTATACTGTAATTTTTGTAATCACTTTATATCAAATGGAATTTTAATGTCTATAAAATGTCCATTTCAGAAAAAAAAGGAAGTCAAAATATTAACTAAAAAGGTATATTGTCCATATGGCTACTCAGTTCTCATTGTAGTAAACTTTTGATAATGGGGATTTAGATTTAGCTGTATTATACATGAAGTTATAAGACACCATGCAAAAGTTATACCTCCTGTGTTGATGCTGGATATCTCTAATTGTCTTCTCCCAGTTCGTTCTTTTAATGCTTGACTGATTTTATTTCTTTCTCTTTTGAATTTGGGAAAATGGATGGGTGTAATTTCTTGTGCTCATGGAAAAATAAAGCTTGCATTAGAAGGTAATGTAAATTGTAAAGCTAATTCAGTGATAGCAGTTTATTATTGTTATGACTATTCTTTATTCGACTGTACAAAGGTCTGCTGAAGACCTTTTTCATTTTAAGAGGAAATATATTTTATTAGTTTGTAATTTGAGGTAAACCAGTAAATCATTAAAACAAAACCACTTTCTGCCCTACAGTTAAAAAAAGTGATTTTTAAGTGTGTAAAGAGCTCAAGTTTGTAATTTCCTTTTAGCTTATGTTAACTAAAAGGCTGCACAGTTGATGCTGCTGGTGCAGGGCTGACGTTAGCGTAATATACAGGACACCTTAAAGACTTTATCTCTTCTTAACCTGCTATAGCTGTCCCACCCAAAAAAAACCCCTTTAAAATCCCAGTCCATCCATTGCTGCTCTTAGAGGCATATGTCTGAGCTGTCTTTGGTCTATCTTATCAAGAAGGAGAGGGTGGAGATGAATTTCAGCATCCTTTGATCACCCATCCCAGTTTTCCAGTGCTCTTGAGAGCCTCAGTTGTAATGTAAGAACAACATCAGGGTTCCCTTTGGTATAGGGAACACAGTTATTTGTTAGTTATTTGGCTACAAATATATTCAGGAGCCGATATCCATGTACCAGAAAGGGATGAATACAAATACCATGAAAGGGATTTCTTTGCCCTCTGAAAATGGAGAAAGTTCAAGCTTCCTTGTAAAATACATGGCACATCTAGGAAAGAATAACAACTGAACAGTTCTTAAAATCATGATATGAAAGCTGACTTGAGAGAAGTTGCTCACCATTTGTAAATACTGTTAGTTGAAATTTTATTTCGTTAGTTGATTCCGTCCCTGATTACAAAGGGAGGTCTGTATAATTGGACTGGTAGTGCATATGTTGCTCTTAGTATGTCAGCATGACATCACAGGTGACTTCGGTAGAGAGAGATCACACTACAAGTATTTATATGTTAAACTATACTTAACATAGTTTTCCTCCAAAGTATGTGTGTATACAAAATATATAATGGCACAACACTGCATTAAAGTGTTGTTTGCACTTGATAGGGAGTCTGTGAATTGCTCGCTTAATGGCTTTACTGCTTGGGGGTAATGTGACCATCCCCAGTGAGAACAAAAAGCCTTAAAGCTGCTAAACTTGTTTACAGTGTTTGTGTGCACATGTATACTCTGTACAAAAAACAGTCACCAAAAGGGGACAGACTGCAGTGGGTTTTGGCCTTTCTCACGTGCTTGCCCAATATATTCAAGGGGGGTCATCTGTGTCTGCTGGAAAGTCTTACGATAGATGTGTGATGTACCTATTGTGGTATTTTCAAGAATCTATCATGAAACAATTATTTCATTGAAATTTGTTCAAAAATTCTGGAAAAGGTGTCATTAATGAAAAATTAATTTCTTGAAAAAATTTCACGCTTTTCTTCCAATCCAAACTATTCTATGACTCTAGGACTCTATATGGATACTCTCTAAACTGCATACCTATGTGAGCTGCAAGATAAGGAAGGACCAGTCCTGGACCAGGATCTTGACTTCTTGAAGAGTATTAAGGTTTATATCATGCATTTCTGCAGGGATGGAAGCAACAGTTTGGGGTTTTTTTTGTGTGAGGGGAAAAGCAGACTTCCAGTGTGATACTTGCTTTTAGTCCTAGATGGATCTGGAACATCAGACCTGAATGTCGCAGCATTTCTCATATAAAGGAAAGTCACTCTAAGTCAATTCTGATTTTTTTTTTTAACATTGATTACTTTTTTCCTCCACTCCCTCTCAGTCAAGTACAGTAGGCTTATGTTAATTTTGGTACCTGTCCTTACATGTAGAAGAATAAAGGAATTGTCCCACTCAAGATTTTTAAAAGCCTCTTTCAAACTCTGCTGGAATAGTCTTCAATAAAGCACATGGCATTTGCCACACATAAAGCCGTGTAGTGAGATACAACTTTGACTCGTTTTCCTGTTGGTGTAATGCATATAATTAGCGATTAATGAAGTAATTTGTGAGATTTGTGACCTTCCCAGATTTAATCTGATAAAATCTCGAGATCTCAGGCCAGCATTCTTCCCCACACCCTCCTTCATTCATGAGGCACATTCTGTGCTTTTAGGTACAAATAGAAATTTATGGACATAAGTATGTTTTAAGTGTGTCTTTTTCTGTGCTTTAAGCTGTCGTACACGCAGAGCAGACGGGTAGATGCATGGTCTGTCTCTTTAAATTTCCTGACTCGGGCTTGTTTGACAAAGACCTCCTTATCATTTTCTTGAAACCCAGTTTCCTGAATCAGCGGATTTTTTTCCCCCTTGAAACTTCTGAAACTCTGAACTCTGTCAAAACAAGATGGCTGGCAAGTTTTAGGGACAGAGCAGAGACACAGGCAGAGACAAAGAAGCCCCTGAGAAGGCAGACGGACTTATATTGCTTGTGGTTTTTCAGTACAGCTGGTTTCAGATGTGTCGGCCTTGTTCTGCACTGGTTCCACTGCCAAAGCAAGACTGTCACAGCTGGTAGTACTTACTGCACTTGCGGGAAAGTATGTGATTCATTAGTTGGAACCGTATGTTTTTCACCAGTTCTGGTCATGTTTTTGTTAGGATGTGGTAAAAGCATAAGCAGGGGGTGAAGGGACAATGGAAATATGTGACTTGTTAAAGATTGGCCCCAACCAGTTATTAGCTAAATTGTACGCTGTAAAAAAAAAAAAAACAACCAAAAAAACCCCAACACAAAAAACCCACACCATTGCTCATAAGACAAATGATTTAATTCTTTAGTTAAGGTCTTTTAAGTCATAAGTGGTAAAAAAAAATTGTCATCATCAAGCCCTTCTTTCCCCCCTTTTCTCTTTAAGTATCGTGATCTTTTTTACTGAAAAGTGTAGTACAGGAAGAAGTCACGCAAGCAAAGACATTCGTTTGGTAAAAAACCGCTAAAAAAATGGCTAAGAATTTTGAATCTTTGACAGGAGGTAGCTTCTGCTACTGATAAAATACGTCTGTGGCATAAAGGCTTGTAGAGAACACTGGGTGTGTTGGGATATTTGGTGGAAGGAGAGCTATAAGTGGGTGTTCCTGTGCCCACACATGATAAAACAGACCAGAATTGTCTTTCGTTTACATTTTTGTTTCCCCCGGGGGTAGCATCTTCCACTATTTTTGAGTGTTGGAGAGAAATTTGTGCTGATGTTTATTTTATAGCTGTTTGGACCTAAACATAACTGTTCAAATTAGGCAAAAAAACCCAAAACAAAACGGAGGCGGGGGGGACACGGCACATTTAAACCATGCATGACTATATTCTCAAGCTGCTCATACCTTTCCCCCCCGCCCCCCTACACCGATAAAATAACACGAAGACTTCAAAGCCATGTGTTTAGAAAGTGCTTTCAAAAAGAGCCTCTCTCCTTCCCCCGGCCCCATCCCAATTTCCCTCCTAGCCTCTTTACACACGTACACAGCCACTGGACTTTATAGAGCTAGAACCAGGTTGGTCTCTGGTAATTAGCTCAGCCGGCTGCAGCATAAATAAAGGAATGCACTTAGGGGCTGTAGTCGGTGACATGGTTTAACAGAGCATAAAAAGGTGCATCTGTTAACATGCCTGAATTCAGTCACCTTACTGTCACCCACAGAAAGATACCAGCTCTGAAATGTGCTGATGATATTTTGCAAACAAGAGGCCGGTATTGTATTAAATTAACCAGGCTGTGAACGTGCAAAGTGCTGCCTCTTAAAAACCGTGCTGTCTTGGCTTACAGTGGTGTTGCAATGAGTCCCTCCAGTATCTATTAGGATGACCTGTGGCACTGAATACTTCAACACTCTTCTGGCTAGTATTGTTGACCTTTGTCAGCTTGATAAAAAAGCAGAGCCTAGAAATGTGCTTGTCATTTTTAGTGAACCAGGAGGCTAGAAAGCATGGGGAAGGGGAGGGGGCTGCAGGGAAGCACAGAGATGCCAACAGCCTGTTTTTGTTTAAATTAGGATGCTGAACCTAGGACAAAATTGCAGTCTGCTTCCCTTTTCCTCCCCAGCAGCCCCATGTCTCTCACCCCTTTCTTCCCCTGACTGTTGCTACTTGATTTGAGGTCTGAAATAATGAGGAATGTCTGCGTGATCAAAGTTACTGTCTGCCTCCTGGTCTCCACAGAAGCCCTGCTGTATGTGTTTGGTAGGCGACAAACAGCTTGTTGTAATGTATTTGAAGGTAATACAATCACACTTTTGTTATGTTCTTTGAAGATTTATTTGCTTTTTAATTCAGTAATCCTAATGAAAAAAAAAGTATTAAAATGGGGTTTTTGCTTTTATTTAGCTGTATAATGATTTTTAAATTGTTTGCAGGAAAAAGATTACTTCAGCAGGAGATATAGGCAAGCATACTTCAATGAATTGATAAGTTCTCCATTTTATGAACGTGTAATTCCTTTGAAAACGTTGATTAAGGTCTACCTATCTCTGTCCAGAGAGCTAACGACATAACAGGATATCTGTTTTCAGTATACACATTTGTGCTATACAAACCCTGATTTCTACAGCATGATTATTTTTTATAGATTATAACTATTTTTAGTATGTATTTTTATATATAGACACCTGATATTTTTCAGCAGGTTCAAATGAGTGCCTTATCCAGTAGAAGGTGATGTAATGCCAGCGGAAGCTAGTCCCACACAGCTTGAACCAAAACTTACTCCATTTGCTCGTAGCAGAATGTGGGTGACCAGGCGGTGCGGTGCATTCTCTACTGTGTTTTGAAGGAGCTACACTGGAAATATCCCACCCAGTTATGCTTGGCCCTTTGGTCCTGACATTGGGCCACACCTGCATTCCTGACATCCAGACCCATCTTTATTTTTGCCAACTGCCTTTGCCCAGGAATATCTTCATGGGGAAGGAAAAAAAAAAACCAAAAAGCTAAAAAAACCCCAGAAAACCAACACGTTAGCATTTACCTTATTGCTTGGGGAGGGGGACAGGGAAGGGAAGGAAGTTGCTATCAGGAGAGATGATAGTGCCTCAAAATCCCTTTATCTGAGTGCTGTGAAGTTATAATAAGCCAGCTGTGAAACAGAAGAAGAAAAGCCACAGAGTTCTTTTCAGTTCTCTTGATTTTTTCCCCCCCCCAGTTATCACACTTCCCCTCCCCTTTTGTTTTCTTTTTTCTTTTTCTCCCCCCCTCCCCCCACCTCTTTTTCTCAAGAGAGTTTGTAGAGAAGCAAACCGGGAGGTGGGGGGGTGGGGGGGTTGAGAAGCTGAGGTTTATGTTAGAAGAAATTAAGGTTAATGATCATTGGCTCATTTTCATATTCTGTGGGTGTGGATGGAGGAGTAATCAGTGCAGGTGGCCTCGCCAGTTGGGAGTTTCTCTTTGTCATCAAGAAAATAAGGAGAGTGCAGGGATTGAATTACCACAACTATTTCAGGGCTAAACATATTTTGTTTCCCCATTGGCTCTGGTTTAAGGACAGAAAGCTGACATTAATTTTATCCAAAAGAAAATCACAGTTAATTCTCTATATATTCTGAGATAATTTGACCAAATGTAGAAGAATATGTGCTTGTTCAAATGTATGTCTAGAGTCATCTTACAAATAATTTTGCATATAGCACACTGAAAAGCAAAGTCTTTTTCTTAATTTACTCTGACAATTTATGTTTCTGTGCCCAATTACCATTCACTTTATTGAATGTTTAAGAGCTGCTTATTAAAATATGTGCTCCAACTGCTCCAGTTGCCTTCCCAGATGCCTGTTATTACATGTAAAGGTGCTCCCTTCTACTTTCAGAGGATGTCCAGAATTGAAAGAGTTCTGTTCAGTCTGAAAAGGAAGTGGTGGATTTGGTTAAGGAAGTGTGTGCCGGCCCTGAAAGGGTATATAGTGTGTATTCATATCTTGACCATAGAAGAGCTGTTCTTTTAAAAAAAAAAAAAATTGAGAAAGAGTAATGAAATTTCAAATAATTCAGGCAAACAATTCCACTTAGAAGTCTTCTATATCGATGATGTTTTGTGTCTGATACTGCTGGAGCAGATCATGGTCAAGAGATTTCAATTTAAAATATGAAAAGTCAGAAATAAAAGTCAGTGGGGGTCTGTAAAAGGTACTGAGTTGGAGGGAAAACAGTAATCAGAGTGTTTTGAATTGTGTGTGTGTTTCTGCCATTTTGCATTTGCCCATCCATGCTGCATCGTGTTTGACTAGAAGGGGAATATTACTACCAAATAGGTAGTTTTAGTTTCAGAACATGATGCAGCCAGCAGCAGCAACTGTTATTTTGGCACTAAATCTGTGCAGACGTTAAATTATAGGTAATGTAGTTCTTGTTAAAATAAAGACTTACGACTACTGTGTGTACTCATTGTTGTGGTTTTTTTTAATGAAGCTGATAGCAATCCCCCCCACTCACCCTCTTACAGAAACAACAGTTATTTAGAGCTTTGCGAAAGAGACAGTATTACAGATTTAGTTGCTATTATTCAAAATAAAATACTACAGCATGAGGAGGTTTAACTGGTAGAATGGGGGGCTGGATTTTGGTTCCCTTGGTCCTCTGAGGTAAGAGTCAACATGCAGCTGAATATTCATGAGGCATTCATTAATATGAATAGTTGGTCTGCTGCTGCACCTTTCCATGGTTTATTAATAACTTATGGACAGACCACTCCCAAGCATACAGAGGGCAAGAATACTTTAATGATTGCAGCATTCTTGCAGTAAAAAGAAAGAATGAGATGGTTTATTTCAGCAGAACCATTTGAAATGCTGTAGTTAAGGTGTCAGTAGCACACTGTACTTAAGGTTGTATCGGTAACACTTGAATTATAAATCCCATTTTTTTCAGGGTTATAAGTTCTGTGTAAAACTTCGTTCCAGGCTGAAACATGACATAAAGAAATATCTGCCTTGAAGCAACTATTTTTTGGCTCAATCTTTTAGCATATCCTTTTATCTTTTCTTACTTTAAGTCAATGAATGGAGGGAAAATAAAATGAATGTTACCATTTAAAGGCTTTCTTCTTCCTTGCTGATGAAACTCAAAATGAGCTTAAATTAAAAACAAAAATGTTGGCATATTATCAGTCCATAACATAGTCTGGGTGTTTCTGGCATTGAAAAGTAGTGTCTATTACTCATGTAAAAAGAAGTTTTAAAAAACTCATCTTGAATTAAGAAACCCTACCGTTAATAGATGATTATAGTTATGATCCACAGATAAACTTACTGGAGAGGAGGAATGACAGGGAAAGATGCTGAATGTAGAATAAAGATAAAGACCTTTTAAAAAATACACTTTTCAGAGCAGAAAAATATTTAACTTTGGGCATATAATTCATTAAGGTTTTTGAGATGCTCACAGCAGACTACCCAATAAGATTATGTAGCTATATTTTGTAAATAGTATCTACAGTAAAAACATACCATATTCTCTTTCATTATTTACTAATTAGTTAGGAGCTTAAAACTTTCTCAAGAAAAAGTACATGCCATGTTATTTCACTGTTATCCATAATAATGCACCTTCTGTCATTTCAGAGAAGTAGCCACTTTTACTTTTTATGTTACACTTTCACTGTAACTAACTTCAGCTGCTGAGGCTGTGTTGTGAAGCCTCCATTAAACTGAGGGTTGACAATGTACGCTCTTGTTACGTTTTAAAGGCACATAACTACATCCCATGGCTTGTGCTGAGCCCAGTCAGATAATCTTTTTTTCTTTCTTCCTTTTCTTTCTGTGTGAATGTCTTGTAAAATTTTAATCCTGAAAGTCCACTAATGCAATGAAAAACTGAATAATGAAATGGAGCTGAAGAAATTTCACCTATTAATCACTATCCAACAAGAGTAGGGGGAAATATTCAAGAATTATAAGAAATGTTGCTTTGGGTTTTTTCCCCCAGTTTTTAGCCTTGACAAAGTTAATGAAAGGGAAGTATCAATTGGTGGAAAAAAAACGCTCTTTTTTTTTTTTGTAAGCTTTTAAATTTTTTTTTTTGGTAAGCTTTTAAATTTTTTTTTTTTTTTTTAGTATGTAGCACACTACCCTCCAATGAAGTCTCCCCTGGGACTGTAATTTTTCTGTTCTGATTAAAACTACTGAAGTACCCTGGATCAGGGGATTACTAGTTAGCTACAGAGTCTTTCTGCTTTAGGTCACCAGTTTGAATTCAGTCCAGGCTATCATCAGACTGCTGTTAACATCTGAGGGCAGCATGGCATTCTCAGTCCAATTCCCAGTAGGCACATTTTTTCTCTTCTTCCATTCTCCGGCCTTTCTCTCCTGGGTTGAGCTCCTTGTGTTGGGCAATCATCCTGCCAAGTTTAAGCGAGTTCCATCATCCACACTTGGATCCAGTTTTCCCTCGCCTAGGAACAATTCATCCACAGTCACTTCTTTTATGTTACTCACGTGTGACGTTACCGTCACCACCATCAGTGATGTGCCCTTTTAATGTTTTAAGACACTGTGGACTAGACAGATACATGCCTCAGAAAACTGGAAAGGAAACAAAAAAATTCCCCTAAAATAAACAAAAAATCCACCCCCTTTCTCTCCCCCCCACCCCTCCCTGAAACACAGCTGTGTTGTGTAGGTTTTTATGGATTAAATGCTTGGCAGAGGTGCTGGAGTTGATAGGATTTCAGTTTACAGCGAGACAGCCTCATCCATGGAACTCACTTAATTTC
Source organism: Phaethon aethereus (assembly GCF_964289735.1). Taxonomy (NCBI): domain Eukaryota; kingdom Metazoa; phylum Chordata; class Aves; order Phaethontiformes; family Phaethontidae; genus Phaethon; species Phaethon aethereus. Next base: position 38,002,190 of record NC_138577.1, on the reverse strand, counting down.
ATTAGGCTGCCAGACTCTGGGCTGGCTACCCTTCTGGTTGTTCTTATCTCTCAGGGAAGATGAGAGGGCTAAAGTTAAAATTAATATCTCAAGGGGAAGATGTAACAAGGTGAAGTTAAAATTAACGTTTTTTTGCATAGAGCATGGGAATACTTCCATCTAAACGCTTGTACAATCATGGGAAGCCACGGAGAATTTTTTTGCATCTTTGTGGAAAAAATAAGCACAAAGACTTCTGGATGATGTTTGTGTAGGGCCATTCACTGCAGCCTTTTTATGGGTATGACCAGAATATTATGTGGCTGTATCTCTGTATTTGGGTACAGTAAGGAGATAAAAATAAATAAATACATTGACTAAATTGTCAGTAATCACAGCAGGAGGCTGAAGGATGAAATGAGCCATGGAGGCTAAGCTCCCTTCTCAACCATGAAAGCTGACCTCTGTAGGTCAGGGTTATGACATGCTGGTAGCCCGAACAGTGTATGGGAGCCTTGGTGCTGTTACCTGTGGTGGTAGGAAAAAAGCGGGCTTGTAGTTCTGAGGTTACCTGTTCATCTCTTCTATGAGCATTAACTTTTCCCTTTACAATCACAGACTTTTTTTAAGTGTTAATGTAATTCAGAACACTTAAAACATCAGCAGATTATTATTGGAAACATTTTGTGTAAGGCTAGAAAATATATAGTAGGGGACTAGCCTGCTTTGGCAGGAGATAGGCAAGGTGATGTAATGGTCCTTTCCTTCTCTAACATTTATGATGCTAGATTTTATAACTGCTGAGTATACTTTTCCAAAAAAGATGAAAATGTTACACCCTTCAGCAGTAAAATAAATAATTTAGAGCAGGACATAATTGTGCTCTCAGATCTGCATGGGAGAAATCGGCTCCATTACTCTGCTTCCCCTATGTATATGTTAACATTGATCCCTCGGCAAGGGCTGGGGGGGTGAGTCTGTGCGCTGAGGATCTAAGAGGAGTACATTGCCGTACATCTTTTTGATGAGTTCAGAGTTCATTCACATCACCTGTAAGCAAAACTGAAACAGCGTAGGGGATGGTTACAGCTCTGAGATTCCTGAGTCTCTCTGTAATTTGAGTCTTAGATACCTACTTGTTTTCTAGTACATATTTTGAACCTTCCTAAATAAGAATATATTGCATACATAATATTTTTTCTAAGAGTATGAGAAGACAGAGGCTGTCCATGATATGTTTGTCATACAAGATTTGTATCTGGCTCCTTCCTAATGAAATGCTTATAAAATAAACATATTTTTCCAAGCCCTTCCAGTTTTGAGAACTGGAAGTAGTCACACATTCTTCTGCAAAATTTGCTTTGTCAGGTGCTTAAGTGTTGCACAAATATTTTGTTACATACTCTCCATTCCCAGGTATGTAGTCACACTTTCAGAGGTCAGAAATGGGAGTGTAGCAGTTTTACTTTAAAGAACCAGTTTCAAAATTGCTCTTGCATCACGGCAGGAGAAAAGTACATATCTAAATAGGTATTTGCACAATTAGGTAACTGCACATTTAACAGTAATTTGCGTAGGTAATGGGCTTTCTTGTAAGCAAACAGAGTAGGAGAAAAAAGGTGAGGAGGCTCACGCCTGGTGCCCATCTCTGAAAATTGCTGCCAGAAATGGCTGGGTTTGCTTAGCGAGTAAGATTTAGCAGGATTTGTTTGGAATACTTGAGAGACTGTAAACATACTACAAAACCATGTTAACAGAAGATTATCTGATTAGACAAACCTCTTGAATTGCTTAGGAATGCTTAATTTACTAATACAGACGAAGTCTTTGTTTATTTATTTTCTTTCTCATCCCCCCCCCCCCCCCCGCTCTCCCCCCGCCCCCCAGCCCCGGTACTGTTTTGGCGGGGGGGGGGGTGGCGCGGGTGACGACGACCTCTTTTTCCTTAAGAAAAGGCATCTTGTCCTATTCTCTAACCACAGACACGTTACAGACGGTGCTCTGGGAGAAGATAATGTTGCTCTCATGCGTTCCCTCTGAGGGTGAAGGCGATTGTGCCTGGAGCTGGCCAGCCTGTGGCTGTCCACCATCTGTGTAAGGAATTCACAATCCCAGACAAAAGAAATTGGCAAACTCTTCTTTCTGTCTGTTCTCCAGAGCCTCAAGATAGCCATAAAACACCTGGACAAAATCAGCAGGTGATGGCAAGGGAGAGAGAATGATCAGTCACAGGCATTGTTGAATCCTTTGAACATTACTTATAGCTTGGACACTGCTGTCACCAGACACAGTTTGATCTTTGGTGCGCTTTCTGGAAGTGCTTTTTTCCCTGGCTGTGTGACAACAGGGGGAACCAGATAATGCTGTGGAGGCAAAGCAGAGTTTTCCCATCTTGTAATTTTTATCTCACCTTGTAACTCCAGTTTTTGTTACCTGTATTTGCACTTCAATAATCATGCAGGGAAAAACAGGCAGCTTTTTATACACAGAAAAAACATGTCATATCTGTTTACCTTTGTGAGCACCCTAACCAGCGGTGCTTAACTATGATTTGTGTCCCAAAATTAAGAAATTACTTAAAAATTGAGATCCATCACTGTCTTTCTCTTCCCTTTCATGTTGCTTTACATAAAACTTGAAACAATGACAATTTTAAAACTAAGGAATGCAGTTTTCTTCCAAGTACGTTCTTGTATTAGCACATTCATAACAGAACTGATTTTCTTGTTTATTTCTGATTTCTTAGAACTTAGTATTGATCATCAGTTATGACCTTTATGTACGAGACTGAAACTCTGAGAAAATCCTAGACTTTAATTCACTTCATGTTTTCTTATATTCTTTCCATACCATATATATGGTTTTTAGCCTGTACAGACTTAAACATAATAAAGTTCAGCTTGAATTTAAAAAGAGAACAAAGAAGTGCAATGACAGATTAATATATCTAGAAGAGCGCCTGTACATGAAACAGAAATACAGCCACAAGAACACACCACCTTTGGCAGGAGAGGAAAAAGTTTCCGACCCGGTAACCTGTTGGCAGTCGGAGTCTGAATGTCAGTGCATGGGTGCTTAGCGCTGAGGCTGACAGTCTTGCCAGTGTCAAGGGGTTAAGTTTGTAGCTGTTGTTTTCTTGCATTCCCAAAGCGAACTCTAAACCATATCAAAAAGCTGCTGGATCACTTCACACTTCAGCTGTCCCCTGAATCCTTCGCCCTTCTGTTGGGGTTTTCTCTCTCTTTTTCTCCTCCCCTCCCTGTGCTCTGGCAAATACAACCCCTCCTCACAGAGCTGGTGTCAAGCTTCAATGAATATAACTCTGTGTCTTGCTAAGTGTATTAATGCTGCACTCTGCTTCAGACATGAGCCTGGTCGTGTTCATCGTGAAGCCTCCGTGTGGGTTTGTGTGTGTGCACGTGTGCATGCATGACTTGAGGCTGGTTGTTAACCCGCTGTTTTAAGGGAGACTGAGTGCTGCAATTGTTCAGCTGTTTCTGTAGCCCATATTTACAGCTTGTAATCAGCTTGTATGAAAATACAAGCTTGTATGGAAATAAGGGTGAAGATTCAAGATTAAAAAAATTAATTAAAGAGGATTCTGTTACTTCAAGATGATTTGTGGATAACTAAAACTAGGAAAACTTGGTTTTCATTCTGCTTTCTCAACGTGGAAAGTATAATAGCATCCCTAGAATGCGTTACCAAAAGTGTTAATATCTTCTAACAGCGGTCATAATAATCCTTTTACACTAGCTAATCATGTGCTAATCTGTTGATAAGTCAAAAGTATTAGACCATTTTAAATTCATTGTGTCAGCTCCGCCGAAGTAACTGGCGTGGTGCTATAAACATTTGGGAGGAAAACTAAACTTTTCGAACTAAAATGATGATGTTATGAAGTAAAGAATTTTGCTAGTTCTACGCAGATGATGACTTTGAGGATGTCATTAGTTTTGGGTTCTGGACAAAAGCATTTGACTTTATACAGCAACAGAATATTACCACTGTTTTCTTGATGTGGACTATTTCTGAATTGGATTTCAGTGTTTAGTCCTTCTCACTAAGCAACAGGGATAGTTCGCTATCTGAAAGATTTTTCTACCCACAGCCTTTTCATCCTGTAAATGTGTGACTGATGTTTGCACAAAGATACTTGTTCCTGAGTTTTTCTTATGTTTGTGGCCAGTGAGGGAATTTAGCATATTTTGTTTCTTTTCTTTTAAATTTTGTCTTTGGTGTGTAGCCTAAAGTGATTAATTGCCTAGGCTTATATCCATCCCATCGCTCAAGCTTACCTTCTTACAGTTTTATAGTTTGGAATTTTTCCTCTGTCCCTTCTGCCACTCTTCCTTTGACAGCATGCTTCACATTATTCCCTGAAAGGCTAAATCAGATACTAATACTCTTCATAATTAGACTATTCAGATCAGACTCAATACAAATAGTGATAAAACTTGATAAGAAGAATAATTTGAGCTTCCTCTTAGTCTTACATGAAAAATGAGCTTATATTTTGTTTTACATGGTTCTGTCTTTGGTAAATGATTTCAATGATCACCCATGTAGCAGTGAAAACTTCCTTGTCTTTAGCTATCAGGGTAGTGCACACACAGGCTCATTTCCTCCTGTCTAAAGTATTTTGAGTTAGAAGGCACATTGTCAGAAGAAAGATGGTATTTCATATTGAAAATGTGAATACATTGTCTGAATACTGTAAATCTCAACAAGCCTGTTACTGTGAAGTTGTTTCTGTGATAACAGTTTGAAAAATTGCTTTTACATTATCAATTTGAAAATTCAATTTTTATTTTAGGTTGCAAATTTCAAAATGTAATTTTAATTTCTTTTTACATGCACCTAAATTTCTTATGTCTCCATGGATTTTTTTGTAAGTTATGCACAAATGAAGTTTGTGTATGACTGCAAAAATATAGTCACGTTAAATGTAGAACTGCAGATGTAATTTAAGAACTCTTCAGAAAATGCAGACCTGAAAATTAATCATGTTTTTTGTGATTTGACCTGAGATAGGGATGTGTCTTTAATTTTTTAACTTATTTTGATTTGGTTTGCATTTCTCAGGAATTGTATTTAAAACCAAATATACTGTACATTAATAATGTAGATGTCTACATTATTATATATATATATTATATATACATATCTGCCTTTTGCAGACATTTATGAGATTTTGTTTTCTTTGCTTCTTATATGGAGTATTTGATTTTTTTCCCCGGTATTTTAGTACCAAATCTACCAGTCTGACTTCTAACGTTTCCTTTAGCGATCCACTTCAGCTATAGCTGAATTTTATTAGTGAAAGACTAATAAACAGAAAATACTGTGGTTACACTTGTGTTGTGGTGTTTGAGGGTCAAATGAAAAATTATTGCAACGCAGAGACAGAAGAAAGAGAATGTGGAAAAAGTATTTTCACATGTGAAAGAACTACTTTGCCCTTCTGTGTTAAAATCTAAAAGTGCTATATAAGTGGTATTCACTGATACAAAGTGTGTATCAGTGCAGTTCACCTCAAATGCCTACAGAGTCTGCTGCTTTCAGGTGGGTGCTGTGTGTGTACTCTTTAGTGTTGGCCTGCAAATTCTGTTTCCTGACATTTATGATTTGTGACCTTTTAATATCTATCTTGTAAAATTTTTGTCCTGAACAAATGAAGCAATGTGGTCTAAGCTCTGCCTGAAAGAGCCACAGGTTAAAGCTGACCTCGAGCAAAGACTGGGGAATCCTCTCTCATCATTGGTGCTTAATCTTGCAGACCAGGGTTCTCTGCTTACACGGCACCAGGTACTAGTATACATTTTACCTACTGCATGGATTGGTTTTGAATCCTGAGAGCAAATAGAATACCCAGCTTCTACAGTGTGCTTTGCATCTGTCGGTTTTGAATCACTGTAAAAAAATTAGGTCAGTTTTACTATTCTCATTTCCAGATGGGAAATTGAGGCAGAGGAGAGGAGGAAAATGTCTCGCCCAATGTAATAATGGTGGACTGTGTCAGGCATTAGCCTTTCTGAAGTCTACGGTAAAATAAATTGGCTGACAGCTTTCTGACTTCTGGATGCCGTTCAGAGGTAATACTTAGATCTGGAACTTGTTGGTGCAAGGGCAAATACAGAAGATAGCTGAATCCATTTTGCTAAGTGGTTTAGTTAAACCATGATAAAGCTGTGTGTGAATGTTTGCATTCAGAGAGAGAGTGGCCTGAAGTACTTTCCTGGTTCCTTTCATGTGTTTGTGCCTTCTCCCATGTCTCAGCACTGTTCATCCACATGACTAGAAGAGACTGCTGATGGACCCAGATCACTCCCCACCCCACGCATATCTCAGCTCTCTCAGCTGTGCGAGAGCTGGACAGACAGAGATCCCCTTTCAGCTGGAGCACGTTATGTTGCTAAAATCACCCATGCATTTTTAAAAACAGCATTTATTTAAAGGGTATGGAATTGTGTATTTATAGAAGAATGTGAGTTTAAACCAGTGTTGTATCCGAGAGAGAAACAGAGCATCCCCTGGGCTAGGTACTTAGGTGACTTGTGCAAAGGTGGCCTTGATCTTCAACTTCTGTGTATGTGAAGTAATGGAAAATTATTAATGACAGAAGTTACTCAGCGTAGTGTTGTACCAGGAGGTCAATGTTTGTAGTATCTGGGCTTCAGTTTGTAAAACATTAAATAAATGTACTGTGCTATCTAAATATTTTTCAGTAGTTGTTATTCCCAGCTGACTCATGCTGCTCTTCAAGCATCCTGTAAACAGCTCTGAATGGAGCGACGGTTGGTCAATGATGAGCTTGAGGCATCTTGCTGTAGAGGTTACGAAGCTTCCCCTACCAGCTGTCTGTCCTGAGGGCTTTCCCCTGAAGCCATTGCTGCTGAGTGGCAGAGGGAAATTAAGTTCAGTGACTTCTCTTCAGGTCCTGGTGAAAGCTGAGGCACATTTCTCCTTCCTCAGGTCTTCACTAGGACAGTAGATGTAGAGAAAGTGAAGGTGTCAAAACACGAGGTGGTGGCAATGTTGTAAGTGCCACAGCTTTTTCTCCAGTGAATGTGAGATGGCACTCTGTAACCCGCTATTTCCCTTTACAGAATGGAAAAGTGTGTTGTAAGAGTACGTGTACAGCTCAAGCAGAGCTGTACCATAAGGAGATCTAGAGGATAAATTTTGGAGAATAGAGGACCAGCTTAAAAAATTTTTCAAGGAGCTTTCTTTTCCTGGCAGTGGGCAGCACATAAAAAAAAAGCTGAGTGGGAAGAGCAGGTTTTAGTATGAGCTTTTGGTCAGAAATGGTAGCCAGGATTTCTAAGTGTAGGTAAGTAGCTGATATCCAGGAGACACTTAAGTTTCCCAACTGATTATTGAAATTATTCATATTGTGTAGTTGTTTTAACTCAGGCCTCTGCACAGTAGGGTGTCCCCCCCCCTTTTCGCATGCTCAAAGAAAAATATATTGCAGCCTGTCATAACTTCAAATAATGTCATCTGTAATTCAGAGATGCAATCACAAAATAATACAACCTAGCCCCTTGATGAAGTGTGGTCCATATAGTCACTTTTGGTGATTCAGGTGGAATAGTTCTTTAGTTGTCCCTGCCTTATTTTATTATGCAAGTGTATACTTTTAAAGTGGGGAACATTTTTGTTTCAGCTCTTGTTGCTAAAATAAATTAAACACGAATAGATAATCTTAAAAATACTTTTATATTTGGAGAAAGAATAGCAGTACCATTATGTGGGCACTGCATCATGGAACAGCTACTTAATTTCAGGAAGCATTCTAATGAATATGAACACTTTGGAAATTAGTTGCCCATTTCATTAATTGTTTATTTGCGAATGAAAAGAGCTAGTCAAGCAAAGATACTGTTTGGTTTCTGGAAATTGCTCCACCAAACTATCTCCAGATGTTGGGGGAGGTGGGGAAGGAAGAAACTTCATCCACATTTTAATACGTGAAACTTTTGTAACATGCTCACGATTCATGATCTGTGTTTGGATGCCATTTTTGCTTTGTCTCCTGTGTGCTAGGTCTTCTCTTTTCCCAGTTTTTATCCAACAAAGCAAAATTTGTAGCAAAGAGTCTACAGCAGTATCTTCTGCTGAAGTGTGAAATGTCCAGCTGAAGAAAAGAAACTGGTTGTTATATTTTCGGTTTAAATAATACGAAGTTTGCATTTTTCTTTTTTTCAGAAATAGTTGGAAAACCATTTACATGTTATAAATTATTATGTTCTAGGATAGACAATAAACGTTTTACAAGAAAGGACAGACGTTAAGTTTATGAAAAATAATGAATTTCAGTAAAATTCTAAGTAGTAAATGTGTTTCCGGAGCGCTAGCTTCTTTAAGATGCTCTCTTTCTAACTTGTTATATAAATGACTGCATTCTTACAAACAGTGGGTTTCTTTCTGAATCTGCATAGACTATCAAACAAGTCTGTGTTTCGTTTTCAATATTTTTGCTCTTTTTTTCTTTCCCTTTTTAAATTTGAAGTTTTCTGGGCTGTGTGCTTAGATTTTTGCCATTATTTTTTGCTCTTTTACCTGAGAAATATCTCAGACTTTATACCCATTACTCTTCCCAAAAGAAGGAATAAAGCCCCTATCCATTCTTGCTAAGAAATATTAGGGAGACTCATTTCTGAGTGATAACCAGCCAAAAACAACACTGGATTTGTGTTCAGGGTTGAATTGGACATGTCTGTTTAAAAAGGCAACTGTGCTGCAGTTCACTTTACAGTTATTTTCCAGATTATTCAAAATACTTGAGCATTAGAAGAATCTGTCTAGTCCCACAGGAAAAACTGTCCAATAAGCCTCTCCCTTCATCTAAGGGTCATAGAGGAAACCCTGGCTAGACGTTTTGGTGACTAATTTAAAATATCTGGCAAGACAATTGATAGCACCCTTCCTTTGTGTTGTGACAAATATATTTCGACTGCAGTTTATTAACATAATCCAACACAACCACAGACATATTGTATGTATTATAGCATAGAATTAGAAACATTTTTTGCACATCACAGTCTTTACTCTCTCTCTTTTTTGACAAGGATCTGGATAATTGCCTCAACAAATGAACTGCTGTGTTCAGTCTGTTTCTATAATTTCATAAATTGTTTTCCATGCTAAAACTAAGCAAGCTTTTACTGAGTAAGTATAAAGAACCACAGTGTAATTACTAGAGCAGTATTATTAAAAAGTGTGACAGAAATGGCAGTTTAACTGACAGCTACTTTTTCTTTGCTTTATTACAACAAATTAAGTATCTCATGGAGTGCCAGTTAGTGAGCAACAGTGTCTTCTGCCTCTCTGTCTCTCTCACTCTCATGCACACATGCGTGTGTGCACACAAGTATCTTAGAGCTGAGATTTATCATAGAAGATTACCACATAAGATGGATTGTAAATTACCAGCTGAGGTTCCTACTGCTTCAGGAAATGGTATTTCAAATTAAAAATAAGGGGTTTTATCTCACATTTAGGTAAGCTGAATATTTAGTTCTTGTGTGTTGCCCTTTGCCTGAATGTATTGGTTCCCTTTATTGATGAAGGGAATTAGAATTATTCCCATTGCATGGATGGAAAAACTGAGACACAAGAAGTGATTAATTTTCCCAAAACTCAGAACCCATTGAATGACCAAGCTAAGAATGAAACCTAAATTTGCTGTCTTAATCATTGACCCACACTGCCTGCAATCAATATGGCCTTGATCCAGAGCCCACTGAAATCAATGAAAATAAAGTTTTTGACCAAGTCCTGTATGTAATGTAAAGTCCTTGCTTTCGTTTTTTATTTTCCTCCTAACGACGTGGTTATTAAAGTGCAGCTTTTCCACACACTACTTTTGTAGAGAGTAATTGAAATCAATCAGTGACACTGATACAATTTGGATGAGGAGTAGGGGCTGACTTCACCAGTTCCAAGGCTCCTGTCCTTTTCACTTGTTTTCAGTTGAACACCTTTTTATATAAGAAATGTTCACACATTCCAAATCCGTTCATTGTCTTTAAAAACAAGTATGTTTTAAGTATATACTGCTTTTCTTTGCGTTTTCCAGGGCTCTGTATTCAAACCTTTGCTTTTCCTAATCCTAAAATCAGCTGAACTGCAAAGAGGTATTCTTCAAATATTCCACAAGTGTCAGATTAGAATCAGGTTTAATGCTAAATAGGTGATCATTACTTTAGAGCTACATGCTCAGTCACTGTCTAGTCAGTCAGGTGTAAATGTTAAACTCCTGGCTAGTATGAACAACAGCAAGTGAAAGGCTAGCATATATCGTATATCACTGGGTTTGTAAAGTGTGTGCATGCTACAGCTGTGTGGGTTCTGAAGTTAACTTTACTGAAGAAGGAGACAAAAATCTAAAAGCTTTTGTAAAAATACTTGGCTATAAACATGAATTTTAAATTCTTTTTACTGATCTTCTCAAATTTTGAACATAGTTTAAATTGTGAAGATGGTGGCAAATGTCACGATCTCATTATTTCTAACATCCTTTTTTACTGTCTGTGGTTTGACATGTCCATAGGTTTTTATTAGATTAATAAAATTGCTGCAAAAAAGAGTGGGATTGTCATGAAACATAAAAGGCCATTCCATTTATTTTTGGTAGTTGTTAAAAGCATCTGAGAACCAGGAAAAATGAGAACAAGTAACTGCAGTACTTAATGAACTGAATCACGATGATTGTATTTAGTTAATCACTTCACAAAAACTGAGTATATGAAAATTTGCCATGATTCATGTCCTGGTCAGCTGTGATCTTGAGAGAGCTGTTTGCCGAAAGGCTCAGGATGTGCCTACAGGTCTGTGAAAACCTAAACTGTATGTGGTATTGATTGGCTCAGTATTGTTGGTGAGTTCTGGCTGCAATACCAAGGAAAGAGCTTAACCAGGTGTTGCTACCAAGGAGCCTCCTGGTGAAATATTTCTTAAACAAACCTTTTGGAAAATAATGTTTAAGACTTATATAAACATCTCCTATAAAAGTCTGTAAATCCCTCTGTTTTATAGTATGCCATTTCAAATCTGATTTTAGCATGTCTGATCCTTCAGTTATATTTACCTTTTTTGCACAGTACTCAGAAATACATCTGAATACTCTCAGATCTTGTTGATGTCTGGCAAAGAACCTGTACAATGTCATGTACTCAGGTAATTTATTTTACCATTCTTCTTAGATGAAGTTTGGGGGGTTGTGAGTTCTTAGACATCCAGTAATTTTTAGTTCCAGGCTTGGCATGAATGGAGAGATTTATTTTTTTCCAGAGTTCTCATAAGATTGAAAATACACGTCTGAAATATCTGTATCAGGCAGACAGTTGAGTAAACAGCAGCATTAGTGAAACCAGGTCTCCTACTTTAATAAGCTTTATTCTTAGCATTGAAAATTATACAGATCCCTAATCTTCACCCAAGCTTCCCCTCCAGCGCACCTTTTGCATTACTCTTGTAATCCAGAGCTACCTTTGCTTAGCTTAATAAGAGGTGGTGGTGTGACTAGGCAGGAGCTGCTGCTTGACCAGCTGACTGCTACCGCTTCGCTGTTAAGTAAGTGTAATGGAATGCCCTGACTGTAAATACCTGGCAGGCCAAAACAAAAGGATTTTGGGACTGCATACAGCTTCTGGGTCATGCTTTGTGCAATCATATTATAAGAATGAAGTATCTTCGCAAACTGTACCATTTTGCCAAAGCTGGTGGAAGTAGCTTCATGGATTCAGAAGTTGTGGAAGGGTAAAAAGATCGATACATAGACTCTGGAATGGCATAACTATTGTTTCCTTTGGAGACATAATCAGATAGGTTGGCAACATTTTTTGTTAAATCATATTCATGACTGATAAGTTACTTGATTTAGTGGGACAAATACTTTCCGCTTTTCATCAAACCCTGGACACAAGTAGGAATGAAAGTATGACTCTATCTGACTTTCTTCGATCTGGACATGAGAGCTAAGGGATCTTCTGACTTAATCTAGTGGGTTGTGGAGTATATTTACCCTATCTGCTCCGCATGCTGACAAGTTTCATGCACATGGAGTTTTGAGGAGTGTTGCTTATGCCGGTTTATGCTTATGCTTATGCTTGTCGGGAACTTACTCTTCTGTGAGAAGTGATTCCTCAGAGAAATCACTTGCATCTCATGTTGCATGAGAGCAACATGCTCTCATGTTGTTCCATTTTTTACATCCACTTTGTGTTCCTGCAAAACTCAGGAGACTTTTAGTATTTAAAAGACGTACTGCTTGATGTAGTTAAGATGAAGAATGAAAGCAACACACTTCTGGCCTATAGATATAATTTTTTCTTAAATTATAGGTATGTTTTTGCCCTTGCAGGACACGTCTTTTTTTCAAAGTCATCCATCAATTAGAAGGATAAATTCTGAGTAGGTAAAATCTTCTAGGTCAGAACGCAGGTGAACATCAGGAACATTGCAGGTGCTTTACAAATTAGTCTGAATTCAGTGGAGCTCCTGATATTTTACTGTAACTGCTAGCCATCCAAGTAACACATGTACATTGAGGACACTGGTAAAAGCCATCGAAAGGTATGTGTGTTGGGGGTATTTACTCCAGAAATCATTATAGTGAATTTCATACTTCCTGTTTTGGTGATGAATGTCTGTCTGCATTTCAGCAGGATGGAGGCACATGATGCGCAATGGCATGTTTTCACACCTGAGCTTTGCAGAGCTGTAGCAAACAAATCGGTTTGCTATTATGCCCACTACTGTCAAAAATGTGGTACTTAACCCTTTGACGTATCAGATTTTAAACTCTTCTAAATTTGAGAGGCCAGCAGTTCTGTCCTTTTCCTCTGACAGATTTTTCAACTTTTCCTGTTTGCGTCTTTGCCCCTAGTTCTTTTGTTCCATTTCTCTCTCTCTCTCCCCCCCCCGCCCCCTTTTGCCTCTCTCCCCTCCCTCCACCATCTTCTTTCTTTACAGCTGCCCCACTGCTTTCCTTCATCCTTTCCTTCCTTTGCTGTCAGGTGTTCTGCTTCTCTCCACATATTTTTACTCCCTTGAAGTTTTACAAGGGACTGGGATGGCTTTGCAACTCCTCCTTGTACTGACTAAGCACTTGAACAGTCATCACTTTCTCATAAGCAGTGATTTCCCAAAGCATGTCAAGTATTTAAGATTTAGGAAAAAGGAACAACCTGGCATAGGCCCAAAGTCTCATTTGACTTCAAAAGCTGTGCCTGACCAAAACCTCCAGAAAGCGTCAGAAAAATCACAGAAGTGGCGATTTCATTTTGGGAGAATTATTTAGAAGGTCTGTTCTTCTCATCTGCTGGGATTCCCTTCAACAGTATTGAATTTGGATGCTGACACTAATGGAGAATTTACAGAGCTACTGGAGTTATATGTTTCTTTTAGTAGCATTTAATGGTATTACTATCTAATAACTATTAGATACTCTCCTCCATGGCAATTAGGTGAGTGAGATGCCTTCTGAGTTATCAGTTTTGCCAGTCTTCTAGGAAGCATCTGCTTTTCATCTTTGTAGCCCTTATTGAATGGGGCCGTTGTTTCAGAAAAAGGAAGAAATTTTTAAATGAGGTGAAGAGTATTAACATATATGCTTACAACTGAAAGGTGTATTTTAAACTGCTATACCAACCGGCTTGAATGATAATTTGGAAAAGTAATACATCCGTATGAATGTATGGATACCTGCCAATAATGGCCTCCAAAGGTTTCAATGCAGTGCTTATACAGATGAGACCTCCTTTCTGCTATTTAGTCAAAAACGTGTCTGAACTTGCTTGTTTATCCCCGCTGTCATGCATGCCCTCTGATGCTGCAATGTTTCTCCAGCTCCTCAGCACTGATCCTCAGTTACCCTTCTGTCCACGTCTAGCAGTTGTTACTACTGCCTGCCACCACACCTGATTTTTTTTTTTCCCCCCCAGTCAGCCCAAATGACCCAGCACGGTCATTTCTCCTAAATAGGAGGAAACAGCTTTCAAGAAAGGCCTCTGCTGTCCCTCCCTGTCTAATGACCTCCTCCTTCCCTCTAAAGCCTGCCTCCTGGGAACCATCCGCACTCTCTGCTCCCTCATCTTGTCCTCCTGCTCCCTGCTCAAAGATGTCCCCACCTCGCACCCTGCTGCTCGTCACTAGCCCTACGGCTACCTGGCCGTGACCAGCCTGCCCTGCGCCCCTGGGAAGGGTGGGAGCAGCTCTGGGGAGGCTGCCAGGAGGTCTGTGGTTCGATGTCCGGGGGCAGAAGCATTTGAGAAAGAGGAGACGCCCTTTGCGTGGCCTCTGCCTGCACTGTGGCCCATGGCTCCCCTCGCCTCATGTTCCCCTGCCTGCTGGCACAAGGTAAATCTCGGGCTTTCTCAAAACGTCAGGAAACAGCAGAGGTTGTTTGGGGTCGGGGAAATGGGACAAGAGTGGAAGAAGAGCACAGACAGCAAGAGTCTTGATGCAGCTTTTTGGACTTCTCTCCCAAGTCCTGCCCTCTCCTAATTTGAGAATTTCTGCTTTATAGAGTTAATTCTCAGGCTCTCTTCCTAGCTGTTAATGGTGGTTGAAGGGTAGAGGAATGGAGGAGAAGCTACATTAAGTCACTCAGGAAGTCAGTGGGATGGGAGTAGAAACAACATCTTCTTACAGTCGTGTGAGGGCCTGTTGCTCATCTTCACATTTGGCTTCAGAATGCCTTTGTTCTTCCAGCCGCTGCAATCAGTAGGTGAAACTTTAAACGAGGATAAACGCAGTCTCCCAGTTTCTGCTTTGAGGACAGAGCCTTGTCTTCCCTGCTAGACTGAATTTTTTGTGTCATGCGTTACTGGGGCGTCTGACGGTACAAGACAACCCCTTGGTCCTGGGCTGCTGGGAGATACCTGGGCTGCTTTTATACAAACTTACTGAAGCGCTAGAAGCGATGCGGCCGAACATGCATGAAGCGCTGCTCGGGCTCCTCTGTCTTGCGAAGCTGTGCAGGAGAGTTTTAGGAGTCACTGCATGGTGTTCACTCCGCTGTGCAGCACGGACATGACTGGCCCCCTTCCTGCCGCGGGCTGAGCCAGGCAATGAATCAGTGTTTTTATTTCTGAGGAGTCTACTGAGACCATGCTGAAGGCCACTGCCACCTTCTTACGTAGTTTGGTCTTTGCTTAGGAAAACCGGGATTATTCTCTGTACTTGGCTTTCTCACACGTTTAAAAATAGTGCTGATACATACACTTTAAAAAATAGGTGGGAGGGGGAAAAGGTATTAAATGTAATTAATTTAGAACATCTTGATAACTGAACAAACCATGTTCGTTCTTACAAAGGCGGGAAAAAGTAGGTCTAACTTAAGCAGGTAGGTCCTTTGTGACAATGTACTTCACTAATCACTGCTTAGGTACAGTCTAGCATTGAAAAAAAGCTAAAACTCAGAAGTGCTTTTTCCTTCTGTTTTATGTGGGTTTTTTTCAATTTGAAAGGGATTTACATTTATTTAAAGACATTTTTCTAAATTTTGCTTTGAATACAAATCATGTCATACAGCTTTGCCAAAATAAACTTGGCAGCTTACATTTTCTTTCCTTTTTTTTTTGAGTGTTGGCATGTAATGAATATTAATGGAGCATCACTTCCTGGTTTTTGGCATGATACTTTCTTCATGTAAATACTGCTTTTTGAAATACCAAGAGCCAGTGTGCAGTTCAAAGTGTTCAATTCAATTTAGATGAATTGATAAAGAATGTCCATTTGACTCCCTTCTTAGCTACTTGGTACATCTTGTTCCTCTGTGTCTGCATTTAAACTCCTGAAGTCAAACTCCTTTTTGAGGATTTCACAGCAGCAAGCACATTGTCGGCAATCAAATAATAATAGGGAGAAGTGAATCAGTCTGGATAAAGTGGAACTGACCTGAATTTGATCCTTAAACTCAAACTAACCACAACTATTATGGGGTTTTAAAATTTTTTGGTTTTAGACATTACTATCACACACCTCTGCACCATCTGGCTTTTCCTAGGAGTAGAAATAGACTTATCAACATACTGTAACAGAGTCTGGTTTTGTGGTGTGTCTGGCAGAGTTGTTACCCGAAAACTCTGGAAATCTCACCAGAAGGGCGGCTTTTATGCAATTTCCAGACCAGTTTTCACACCGAAGAGGATTAGGTGGTAAGCAGAGTGGAGAAAGAGTTTGTGCTTGTGGTTGCATCTCGGTTTTACACATCACTAATTTGTGCTAGGCTAAATGATGCTTTTAATTATGACCTCTCTCACAAAAATGACAGGAAAGTCTCCCATTTGTCTCATCGTGACTTGAACTTTTCATCATGGAAATCTGCTGGCCGTAATGAGGTGACACATGAGTTTCTTGGAGCTGAATTTAGTTCTCTCTGTATGTGCATGCTTATTTTATGGTAGTGTTGTCCATCACGTGGGCCCTGAGGTCTAGACGGAGGAACCCATTCCATCTGGCCTGTGCCTTTGTCCCACAGGAGAAAAAGACTGCAGTTACGGGCTGAATATGCTGATTTAACTTTTCCTGCAGACAGACAGGCATTTACTGTGCAGCTGCTGATGACATGCGTGGATGTGGAGGTAGATGAAAACAGGGGCTTCAGGGAACGGCGTTTGCAACGGTGAGGGTGGCAGAAAGAGCCTGCCTGGGAGCTCTCATCAGAGATGCTGCTGAATTTGTCTGGGGAGGAAGGACACCGAGGAGCAGCTATAGCGATGCCTGTGTATAAGGAGTACCATTGATACCTGCTATGATTACCACAGGTTTAAGTGTGCTTGTGCAGTCCTACTGACATAAGAGAATCAAAATGTAAACTGAGAGTGGAATTTGATCCCATCTGTTAGATAGTTAGGCTGATAGCTTTGCACTTCAGTCTCTTGGGCTGATACATTTGAAGTATGTTAGACAGCAGATACAGTTTAGAAACTGCATCCCCATATAATAATCCTCTCAATTTTATTACTTGGGGGAAGGGAGATTGTTACTGACAGACTTTCAGGTTGCTGTGTTAGGCTGTTTTTCATAAAGCTGTTAAAAAAAACTATGACAGGCTCATTCTGCCTTCAGCGCAACAGGACAACACTCCTATTGATTGCAATGGGAAGAGGCTCTGGGCCAGTGTTTTGCACACACCGAGCCGTTTCACTTTCTACCAGCCTAGTAGAAAGGTCTGCTTTTTCCACAAATGTGCACAGTATATGTGTTTGCTGCAAAACATTTACATATTAAACGGTGACCAAGTAAGTTTTGTCCTGTAATAAACTGCTGAGTGCTATGACAGGAATAAATACAGGGCTTAGCAGAAGCACAGCACGTACACGTAAGTATACATGCTGGATTAGAGCCTGCAGACCGGTCCTTGCATGGGGAGTGAGAGCATTCCTGTTTGCAGGGCCCGTCCTTAGCACTTCATGTACTGTGTAGCAGCAGGATTACTACAGCCAATGCTAGGCTTAGTGCGATCTAACACCAGTTTGGCAGAAGGCAAAATGAAAGAAATTTTAACCATACACTGAATATGGTATTCCTCTAGATAAAGTTGGGAGAGACCTCAGGGAAGAAGCTGAGAATACTCTAAATGCATTCAGCTGACTTCTCTGTCTATGAGGATGTGTGTTGCTTGGTTTTTAAAGGTGCTGAACACTGGCAAATCAACATTAGTTAGTGTGGAATTAGTGATTTTGCTGCACTTTCTGCAGAGTACTGAAAGTCTAAGTGCACTGGGAGTATTACTTCCCATATTCCAGCTCTAAGTTACAAGAACAGGTTGTTGCAGCAAAACTGTAACTACCATTGCGTAATCTGTCTTAGATCTGTGGCTAAACAAGACTTCAGGGTCCAGAGGTAGTATTTTAGCATGCATTTAAAGGTATAAATTCACCTAGTACTGTGAGGGAAGTGGATATTATCAAAGTCAGACCGGTGAGTGCTCCTGTCACTGAATAAAACCAAAAGCAATGGAAAATCAAAACAAAACAAAATAGTGTTATTAGGCTGCTGGTTTTCCCTTGGGTGCAGGCTAGCATCTGAGTTCTCCTTGACTGATTTTAAATAAATACATGTAGATCAAGAGAAGCTATTATAAGATAAGAGATTAGGAGAAAAACTGATTCTGTGTTTAAATGCAAGAGTTTCTGTTTGTCTATATGAATATCATTTCTGAATGGATCCCCCCGCCCCTAAATGCAAAACCAGAAGAGGGCATGTAGATCTTTCAAAACAATTTGTTAGTCATTTGGCCCACTTCAGCTACAATTGCTGTGAAGTATGCAAGACAATAGTACTAAATTCATACGGTCAGAAAAAAGACATACAGCATCTCTTGACTACCTGCTTTAAATTTGTGGCTCAGGAGTGAGTTCCTGTGACAGAAACTGTGGTGACAGGCTGGCTACAGTCCAGCACAAATGTATAAACAGCCAACAATTTGATTACGTGGAAGTCTTAATCTCAGGTCATTGTACAAATGACTGCACATTGTGTAAACCTCTAGAAATGATAGCTGCACTGAACATTTCATACCTAACAGCAACAAATATGCAGGTATAGCACAGGAGGCAATGGTATTTACAGGACTGGTGACACATGTAAAAAGCAATGCTACTGTGCGGTAAGCTTCCTACACTTTGTTGGTCTTCTCTCCAGTATTGTGCTTAAAAATTATTTTCTTGCTTACAGCTTCTTATACTTAAACGAGGTACAAAATTTTCAGGCAGCCATCAGTTAAACAAATAAACAGCAAAGAAGGAGTGGCTGTGATAGTCATAGTTCTCGTGTCTAAACTCTTGGGAAGGAAGGACAGTGGGAACATCGCTGTCATCCCAGCAAGCACGGTACTCAGCTGGACTCTACAGGTTTTGAAGTACTTCTGCATCCCTCAGTTTGAGGTTATCCATTCTCACTTCAAGTAGAAATCATTTTAAAACGTCAGCATCTCAAAACAAGGTTTGAGGCATGCATTGCAAGCCACTGGACTTCTTTACTTTTAGGTTTTGTATTAACATTAATTGTTTGTAAAAGTAGCACATGCATTCAGCATGGAGGTATACAGCCAGCATAAAATCTATTCTAGCTTCACTGTCAGCGACTTAGATTATGTTGTCTCAGGTCACACTGAGGACTATCTCCTTAAACCACAGCCACTTGGGTTCTGATTAGTTTTCTTTATTTTCTGCCCATGTGTGAAGAAATGTTACACATAATGTTATAAAAATAAGTAATAAAGAATAAGAAAGTTACTTGGCATCAAGATCCACAGAACCTGTGCATGTACTGGAGGTCCTGTACACTTTCCAAACTGAGTCCCAAATTGAAACGAACACTAAAAATTGGGAAGTGTCAAGAAATATGTAATGAGGATCACTGTCAATGATCTAGAATGGTTTTGTTAGATAAAGCCTTTATACCCAAATGTCTCACATACAATCTTTTTACACCCATTTAGTACAACTGATTTTAGGATCATAATGTTTTTAATTAAAAATAGTTAAAAATAGGCATTGTTCACTTTTGCATGTGACAATATGTAAAAGGGAGAAGTTTCTCTTCCAGGTTGATTGGAGTTTCTTTTCCTGTAAATCCTTGGGAATTAAATGAAAGTAGTAACTTAAGCCCCGTTGCTGCATATTTATTGCAAAGATATTGTTTCTCCTGTTTGGAAATGTGGCTAGATCTGGTGCCTTCTATCCAAGAAGAGTCTTAGTCTGGGATATATTTTATCTTGTTTGTCCCCACGCTGGTTCTGAAATCTAGAAATTCAGTGAAGTTTTAGCACAGCATATGCATTGGGAAATCCAGACTCAGCTATTGCATATCCGTGCCCACTCTGAGACAGACGGAAACCACTGTGACAAGGTTGTTACCTTAATTGTGATGCACAGTGGTGAAGGTAATTTCAGAGGATGAGTTTGTGTTACCTCCCGTATGCTTTCAACAGAGACTTGCTGACTAAAGCACATCCTAAGTATTGCATCAGCCAGAGCCATAAGTGATACAGCATTTATCTTCTATTCTGTGAAAATGAATTTTGTTGCTGTGAGGATTGTTTAGACTTGTAGACCTGCTGGCACACATATTTCTCACTCTCTTTCCTTCTAGCACTGTGTAGATTTCACTTTCTCATAAGAATGAGTAAGATACTTACCACACATACATGCATTAAGTGCAATGCCTTTTGTTAGTAACCCTAGTGTAGCACCCTTCCTCAGACTAATGCTCATATCGTACCTTTAACTGTGAATGAGAAGTCGTCTCTTCAAATTTAGTCAAGACTGGGTTTATTTAAAAAAAAAAAAAAGTGAAGAAGTGATTCCAACAGTCATTAACAACTCACTTTTTGATGAAAGAATAATTTAATTGCTAAAAGCAGCAATTCTCTGGAGAAGAGAGTTACATCTGTGAGAGAGCTAGTGCCCAGCCATGAGGGAAATGAAAATTTTCAACCCACGTAAAATTTCAAGGGTTCTAATAATGCCTCCATGGGAAGCACATCTCAAGGTTTTACAAGAGAGGACTTCCCCATCACTGTTTTTACAGTTCTCATTCTGCCATTGATTCCCCATTGGTGATGGTGAGTAATCATTGACACTTTGATTTACACCGTTTCCTCAAAATATCAACTTTTTGTGCTTGGAGAATGAGGGCTGGGGGTCTGGTGACTTTAACTGTGGCTGTTTTGAGCTGTGATGCTATTCCATAGTAAGGGAAACTTGTAAATGTTTCATATTGTTCTCCAACCAACATGCCAAACAAGAGCTGGTAACAGAGACAGGCAGATTTTGTTTCTACCAAGCTGGGTGTTGCAAACTGGTGAATATACAGCATTTGATTCAAAGAGGTGCTAGGTAGGTGTAAACTATATTGACAAATCAGTTTTAAAATTAATTGCTAAATATATGGCTTGCTCTTCTGGCAATTTTCAAGATGTGCCTGTTTACAGGAACTTCAGAAACTGGAATGCTGGTATGATTTTTTGTGTGTTGTGCTTAGAGGATGCAGTTATTTATTTATTGAATTGTGTGAGAATTATTTTTTCTATCTTTAAAGACATAGTATGGCTATGAGTATATCTAAACAATGAGCATGCAAGTATTTGCAGAGTCAAGTGGTGTGGTGGATAGGCATTGAAAAAACCACAGTGTAGACCATAAAAGACCTGGAAATACGTTTTGTTTTGTTTTGTTTTGTTTTGCAGGCCCTTCTTTGTCTTGTACTTAGTTCTTTTTTTAGTTAACATATAACTCTGTCTTGTTATGATTATATTAAAGATAAATATTGTCCCTATGTGTGATGATGGCAGTAGATCTTACTTTGATTTCACACCCCCCCTTGGATTAAATTAAATCTGTCTTTGTGTACACTTCAAACATGTTCTGCCAGACACAGCATGTCCTATCTTAGCTGAGTTGGACATTGTATGTTGTAAATCTATGCAATTGAAACAGTGCTTTTAAATATGTGTTATAATGATTTAATGAGACGTAAATTTGAAGATCAAAACTATTTAAATTTGAAGGTTGTGCAGAGGAAGAGGCCTGGGAGAACAAAAATCTTTTTCTGAGCTAATACATGACATTGTAGGATGGAAACTCCAGCTTTGTACCAGTAGGGGCAGGTTTATACTGTACACTGGGAAAAAAACAAACCACTTGAATAAAAAGAACAAGCTGATAAAGCTTGTGCTTCAGTTTATAAAAGCAAATAAATATATGTATATTGTATTATGTATATTTGTGTTCTTGAGTATAGCTAAAGGACAACTTCCCATGAAATAATGCATTCCTTTAGAATTGCTGTAGATTTTCATAATTTTTTTAAACATTCCTATTGTAACCTACATCAAAAGGGCAGCTATGGTTCTTGTGTCTGACTATACATATGCATTATAAAAAAGTGAGTCTACTGTAATTACCAGTTTGCAGAGCGAATTCCTGCAGGGTTTGTACTCTCCCCATTAGTAAAAGAGATAAGTTGAAATGTATTAAAATTTCACTGTACAACTGGGAGTTTTTGTTCACAGTAAATGTGGTAATGTTTCTTCATTGCTTGACTGTTTGTGTTTAAATTTAGGCAGTGTGCCCAACAGGGACAAAATTATAGGATAAAGCTATGTATAAAAGAAAATCCTTCTGAGAAAACCAATAACATTTTTTTTCCCCATTTTTTTCTCTTTTCTTTCTTTCTTTCTCTCTCTCTCTCTTAATAAGTGGTTATATATATAATCATACTCCATTCTGGCCAAGGAAAAAACATTTTATCTATTTCACACTTACTGGAATTTTTCTGTCTAATACATAACCTGAAGGGATAGGGTATACGTTAAAACCTTTGTGCAAAAATTCCACGTCTTTGTTTTTGGGAAGTGTTGAGGGAGCAAAGTTTAAAAGATACATGAATAAAAGAAATATGTGTTTAGTGAACAACATTATCTAATGAAGAGAAAAATTTTCACCTGTTAATCTGGCTTTTGGGGAGGGGTGTGCGCAGGGAAAGGTTGTGTGGTCTGCTTGTTCTTACTTGCTTACAGGGACAGTTTTGTGTCTGACAGAGTTGGCCACTGAAGGAACAGTGCAGGACTGAATATCTAATTTAAATAAGAAGTTACTGCTTTAGGTTAAAACTTAAAAACATGGTACACAGTACAGTATGTTAATGAGATAGAAAAGATTATTTTCTTTTTAGAAAATAATCAAACTCTTCTAATAAATTTTAATTTATTGCACTTATTTTAGGAAAAATAAAATCCTTCATTAGAACTTTGTCATGTAACTTTTATAGAACTCACATTTATCTTCACAGGCTAAAATGCAGTACAGTGCAGTCTAAGTCCATGTATTTTTTTGGCCAAATTGAAAGCCCATCCTTTAGAATCCAGAAAGCAGTAACATCTGAGAAAGTAAAGAAAAGCTTGAAAAGTGAAGTCTTCCTGAAGAGCAGATTAAACAATAAAAAATGTGTTTGTGATATCTTTAAAGGAGAATTCCTGGATAAATGGACAGAAAGGAATAGCTATTCCAGGAGTCCTGCTGCATTTTACTTTGTTTAAATCAGCTTTTGCTTATTCTTTCGACAGAGCAGAAGAAGGTGGAAACCAAAAAAATCTAACTACTGATTTTGCCAACAAAATCTTATGTGGACATCTACATTTTTCTTATAAGATTTCTTATTTATCTGTTAAAGGTGGTATTTTTGCATATTTACATGTTTTCACTTGTATTTTTTACTGGACAGACTGGACGAGACCCAACAAAACTAGGCTTGAGAACATGAGTTATTTATCTGTTGACCTTTAAGACTTAAACATTCTCATATTCTGATCAATTTTTGTAGACACAATACTTGAAGAATAAATATTTGATTTAATAAGTTTAAAACATTCTTTTGAACCATTCATAATTGTTGTCTTTTGTGGATTACTGACCCATTGTGTTGATTATTTTGTTCCACATGCATGCTACATTTGCAGGCTCAATGTCTTTTTTAAGATACCACAGGAAAAATTCCCATTTGGGGTGTGCTTTATTTCGTTTTAATTTTTGCATCACAAGTTTCAAAAGTTATTGCTTTACATACTTTCTTCTAAAAACATTTGTTGTAAGGAAATGGAAGTCTGTAGTGAATAGCAAGTCTGATACCACAGTATGGGGATCCTGGTATACTTTATCTTATGTAGTTGCCAGCAGAGATTTTTTTTCCCCCCCCTACAGAGGTGTCAGTAAGGTTTATAGAAAGAAAAACGGTTGTACTTTTATTAGCGATGGCTAAATAAATTTTTTCAGTTTGGAGAATGTTTTTCTTTTTTAGTATAAAAGCAATAATGTTGAGTGCAAGGATGGTGTAGAAATAGTAAACCATTCAGTTCAGAAACAGGGAATGATTGGTCCAGGGTAGGCAGGGCAGTAAAACCAGTGGAAGCAACTTGCCTCCTGTGCTCTCTAAAGGAGACCATAGTTGTGCTTACTTGAGGTGAGGAGCTGGGTGGAGCTAGCAAAGTTAATCTCTAGAATTAACATTCTAGAGGGATACAAGAGGATATGTGAGGCTTTTTCCAGGTGTGTCCATCAGTCTTGTTGGGTACCTATTCGGCACTGGGTGTTGCCTTGACAAAGTGTGTGGCTGAACTCCAGTGACTGACAGTGTTGGTCTCATAACGTGAATCTGGTTTTCATCTATAAGAACAAAGTCTGCATTTGCTAACATGCTCTCAGGCACAGGGAATCTCATTCTTAAATCAACCATGTGTTTTTCTTCAAATTTTAAGCAAAGCAGCACTTGTCAGTCTTAATTTTTTCAGTGCAAACAATTTTGCCTTTGATGCCTGGGAACCTCAGGCTAGTTTTACATGGTATAGAAAAATAGGGTGATACTGTACCTACAGTCTTTGTAGAATATCCTGTTGGCAGCACTGTGAGTGGAGTGTGTGGAATCAGGATGAACATGGCCTACAGAAAGTTCCGGGAAAATAACAAAGCTATTCTGTGTTATATTTGTTTTCTCTAGAAAAGTCTAGGTAGCATTCCTTCACACAGGTTTCCACCTTTGAAAGTATCTAAAGTAGATCTGAAGAGTGACTCCTAACATAAATGCAACATTAAAAATGACATTTTATTCTTTTTTCTTCTCTTCTTATTCCCCATTCATTCACCAGCTCTTTCTCAAGAAGAGTTGAAAATGGTTTTCTGAAATGCTTAAAGGCTAGGTTGTTCTTATTCCAGGAAAAGCTGTTTTATCCTATTAACAGCTTTCTCTCGTTAGCATCTTTCCCTTCATATTGCATTAGTAACTGTTTTCTTGAATGCCACAGAGAAATATAACGATGTTAGTACCTTTCAAATTGTATTACTGAAAATAAATACTAATAACAATACTAATATAGTGTGATGTGAAATTGATAATAAAATGAACTCAGAAGAACAACTCAGAAGATATTTGGGTATCTGTGAATGGGGGAGAGAGCAGAAACCTCATTGCACTGCATGGATACTTAAGACCATTCAAATGCAAAGTGTATTCTCCCTTACTGTTTTTTGATCTGGGCAGTGCATTGTTAGGCTATAGATATTGAAGTTAAAAATCATCATCTTTAAAAAACTTCATCAATTAAGGTTATTTTCTCTAGGTGATTCCTGTGTTTAAAATTATTCCTTTACCAATGACAAACCAACCTAAAGTTGTTTAATTTAAAAAAGTCTGTTAAAATTTTTGTGCTATCAGAAGAGATAGTAATGCTTCATGCTTCTGCCTTACCTTCTGTCCTCATACTTCACCATGCTGCGTGAGCAGTTCGTTAGTCTCATCTCTGAAAATGGTACATAATATCATTACCTGTTTTTTACAGACTGGGCAGTTAGAAATAGAGTGGTTAAGTGACTGAACCAGTGCCATGCAGTGCGTCTGTGGGAGTGGCAGACCCAGGATCAGAATCAAGGTAGTCTTTCTGTCCAGTGTGTTGGCTGCAGAAATACCCATATAAAACTTGTAGGTGAGTTCAAAAATTGCCATTTTTGTACGAGAATTACATGATGGAGACATTCCATCTCTCTGCAGAGACAGAAATACTTCTGCATGTACTTCTACTTCATTCTGTAGAAAGTACAGCAAGCACTTCCACCCCAGTTTTTCTTCTTTCTTAGAATTGAAAATATACTTTTGAAATTAACTTCGGAAAGGTGTGGTGATTTCTATCTATCTGGCTTTTCTAATTTTATTGGAGATTTTTTTCTCCTTTTTTCTGTGTGTTTCCTTCGGAAGGAATGCTTTAATTTGAAATGAACTTTACAATCTCATGCACTGTGATTTTTCTGTAATCCAAATGAGTATGGGTTCAGCAATTAAACATTCTGAAGCACAGAGAGATGCTGTAGACAACTGCAAAGGGAGGGAGGGGAGCAGGGGCAGACTGGGCCATTTTTGTTCTTGAAAAACAAATTTTCTTTTTTATTTATGCTCACAGACTTAAATGATAAGTGAAGTGTACCCAAGCTCTGACTTTTAGTGATTGCTGCCTAACATTTTAGGTACAATTATCTGCCAACAATGATTAGAAATGTATCTGGTGGCCCACAACGTCTGTAGTTTTTTTCTAAGTCTTGTCAAATATGTGAACAATTCAATAAGGACACAAGTTTGTGGTTTCAAACACAAAAGGTTGTCCTAAAGTCTAGCTCAAAGTTGAAGAGCTGCATATTTTTTATTGCCCATATCCAATCCTTGGTGATCTCCTCACTTAGGTATCATAGAATCATAGAATGGTTTGGGTTGGAAGGGACCTTAAAGATCATCTAGTTCCAACCCCTCTGCTATGGGCAAGAACGCCTTCCACTAGACCAGGTTGCTCAAAGTCCCGTGCAACCTGGCCTTGAACACTTTGAGTAGTATGGCTGTCTATAAATTGCGAAAAATTCCTGTGCTAGTTTTGGCTGGGATAGAGTTAATTTTCGTCACAGTAGTTGGCGTGGTGCTATGTTTTGGATTTGTGCTGAAAACAACGTTCATAACACACCAATGTTTTAATTATTGCTGAGCAGTGCTTGCACAGCATTAAGGCCTTCTCTGTTTCTCACACTGCTCCCCCAGCGAGTCATCTGGGGGTGCACAACAAGTTGGGCAGGGAAACAGCAGGGACAGCTGATCCCAACTGACCAAAGGGACATTCCAGACCATATGACAACATGCTCAGCAATAAAAGCTGGGGAAAGAAGAAGGGGGGGCACACAGTAAGAGTGGTGGCGTTCGTCTTCCCAAGTCACCATTAATGCGCAGTGAAGCCCTGCTTCCCTGGAGATGGCTGAACCCCTGCCTGCCCATGGGAAGTGGTGAATGAATCCCTTGTTTTGCTTTGCTTGTCTGCGTGGCTTTTGCTTTACCTATTAAACTGTCTTTATAAAACCCATGAGTTTTCTTACTTTTACCATTCCGATTCTCTCTCTCATCCCACCAGGGAGGAGTGAGAGAGTGGCTGGGTGATGCTTCATTGCCGGCTGGGGTTAAACCATGACAATTCCCTATAATACCAAGCTTACTATAGGCAGGTCACATTGTGCATTTCCTAAATGTCAGTATGCAAATGATCCTCCTTTTGGTGTTAATTTAAAACAAACTGTTGTGCTCCTGATTTGCCAGCTCATAAAGATCGCATATCATTTCACTGGGAACATTTTGCCGTTTACACAGCAGAATTTATGCTTATATTGACAAGAGAGAAAGAAATTTATTGGAATTCCTGAAATAGTAGAGAAGTGACATATTTTCTAAGAGATGTTTACAAAGCATGTAATATGTGCTCTAAAAAAGAAAAAAAACCCTACAGCCTAAAACTGTAGTATGGTACAATCCTGCACTGAGCAGTAGTGTTGATTTATATAAACTGATTTTATCTTCTTCACTTTATAACCAAGAAACAGTAAGGAAAAATTAATGGCAGAGAAGACTTTCCATTAAAACAATGTTGGAATACTTGCAGGACTTACCTGTTGTCTGCTGCTTCATATCTTTTCTTGTCATGAGTCAACATACAGCAACAGAAGAGTGGATCTCAGTGTTCCTCATTAACCTCTTGCTCGTTAACTTTGAACAATTGTTTTGATGTGCCATCATGTCTCAAGACGAGCTACTGTATGTCTTTAAATTATTCTCCCAATGACAGTGTTACTTGCTTTCACTAAAATACTAGTTCAAAATTAGGTATTGAGTGTTTATAATATAGAATTGAAACTGTTTGACAGTGGAAAGAAAAGGCTCTATTTGACATATTGTGTTTGGGTTTTTCTTAAAGTTGTGAGATAAGCTGCAAAAAATGCTTTTTGCATTTACTTTTCCAATACTTCCCATCATTTCACCCAAATATTTCATTTATTGACATACACCATCAGCACTTTTATTGTTTTTAAAATCATAAACAAGATCATTTATTCTGTCAATTAAATATGGAAAGTTCTTGCCCTTATTACTAAAATGCGTAGAACTTGTAAATTACCACATTATGCAAAATCTTATTTTTAAGTATACCTGTGTGTATATGTGTGTGTTTAAAAACCCTGGCTTCGTTACTAAGGAACACATTAGAGCAGAGTACATACTTGTGTAGAGTC
Source organism: Phaethon aethereus (assembly GCF_964289735.1). NCBI lineage: Eukaryota > Metazoa > Chordata > Aves > Phaethontiformes > Phaethontidae > Phaethon > Phaethon aethereus. The sequence goes on along the minus strand of NC_138577.1, from coordinate 37,974,108 downwards.
TTACTGATGTTATTGCAGCTGTAAGGAACTGCCCTTATGCACCAGTTTGCTGGTTTGAACTCTCACTAGAAAGATTTCACAAACGCTGGATCAAATCATCAAGCCTTGTGCTCCTGGTTGGTAACAGTGGATTTAGATTGTGTGAGCTCCATAAGATAAACGTATGGTACGTGCTTTAGACAGGTAGATGGAACTTCCGTGCAAAGAGAGTGAGTATAGTTGACGCCGTTATGTATTCAGTTGCACAGATTCCTTATATCATAGATGGCTTGATAAGAGACATTTCTTAAATACCTTTTTGTGCATGAGAGAGATGAGGCAAGGACATTAAGAGCAAGGATCTGTTAAACGCTGCTTACTGTATGGAAGGTCATAGCTGAGACTTCAGTAAGATACTGCTTAACCTCACAGGACTCTTGGAGCCTCATCACAAGTTACATTAAGAATTTTTCTTAGATCTGCTATTAAAATTTAGGATAAAGGAAGTTGCAAAACTTACCTATCTCTCCAGAATGCTGCATCATTTTAAACTGCCTCCATCTTTTGTGGTCACTTGTAAGAACTCCCCAGGAGGAATCATATCTCTTCTTTATGTGTTCTTCTCCTTCTCCCACACTGTGATCCCTTTCATGGTAGGTTATTGCTTCTTATCTCTTGGAAGCTCTGCAAAACAGCCAGACAGATTGATTTTCCATTACTGCTATAGGCTGTTCCTATTAATATATGAATAATATTTACTTGTTAGATATAATTAAATCACCCAAACTATGTTAAATGAATATCCTTGGTCTGAGGGAAACCCACAGATGTCAGGTCTAACATCTTTTAATGTTAGCTGTACAAACTTACTCAGAGGTGTACTAGACCACATGCTTTAACACTAGGCAAAGTTCCCTTCTTTCTGCATTACACTCTACAGGAAGAACATCTCAAAGAAAGCAGCAAGATATTTCTGAATGTTTCTGTGTCAATTATAAAACCATTAATTTATTCTTGTATATGTGTGTTGTATTACCTTGTGTTAAACCTTAATAGCATTGCTTTAGGATTTAAGGAATCAGCTATGTCAACTATTTCAAATGATTCTACTGAAACCCCGTCCATTTCCTCCACATGTCCTCAAGCGCCACTGTAATTTGGTAGAAATGCAAGGCGTATTATGTTAGGAGCTCAGTGGAAGCGATGTATAAAACTGTCTGAGAACTCCTGTTCTCTGAAGACCATTGACTTGGTAGAACATAATGGCACTTTTCAAGAAGCTGTAGAAAACGCATGTTTTGTTGCTAACTTAAGGGCCTTAACCTGCAAATTCTCATCTAAATACACGGTTGCCTATCAGCTGGTACAGGGGGGGCCTGTATCTGCTGATTTTACTGTTCCTCTCACTATGAAAGGTCATTGGTTTCTTTTCCTTTGCTCTTGTTTTCTTTCTGGCTTTCTTGGAAGAGTTGCTGAGGAAAACCTTAGGAAAAATTTCTGTTTCTTTCCCTACAACATAGCGTAGTACACAGAGTCCCAATACATAAACTTTTTAGCAATATGTTGTCAAGGCAGAATTACAGTCTATGACTTCTGGAATGCCTAGCAGTACTCTTTCAGAAGCATTTTCTGGCAAAAGTTTAGCATTGCTACACTGTTGGATTTTTATATCTACTTTTTAGCAGGTTTGAACAATAGCTACGATATTTAGCTGCTGCAAACTCACCCAGGATCTTTTTATTATCCCTACTCCCCACCTCTTTCAAATTAAGCAGTAACAGATGTCCAAGCACAGTTATACCAATCCACGCTGCTGCCTGCGAGCATACCAGCTACTGTACTTTTATCCCCTCTTAAAATGCTGCCACTGGGGAATGAAGGGGCTGCATTAAAGCTTTGTATTCTTAGGTGAATCTACGCCACATCCATCTCTTATTGCTGTTCTGGGTCATTCCTGAGCCTCCTGAACAAACTGTCAGTACCTTGTATGCCTAAGGTAAATGCTATTGAAAACCAGTTGAAAGATACTGTTAATAATTCAGATGCCCGTCCTTGCAAGGCTCAGTGCATATGTTGGTTGCATTGTGAAGGTCTTTAAAGACAATGCTTTCTTTTGTGTTAATGAACGTTAATATTCCATCTGTGTGTGTAGGGACACACACTATTCCTGGCATCTTGAATCCTCCTCCACCAAGTTATGCTGGTTTCATGTTGGTTATTGTAGTGATCTGAGGTATTTACAGTGATTCTGGATTAACTGAGTAAAGTGAAAAATGCATCTTTGAAATAAAGAATCAATTCTACTTGAGATTTTCAATAGCCTCCGTCACTATAGAGTGCCTCACAATTTATGTTGCATTTAGCCTGATAACACTATACTATCATTGTGTCTGGTTATTGCTTAGGGAATGTAGGCATGAGGCTAACAAACTGGACCAAGATCATGCTAGAATGTGAATTAGAATATTAATTTTTCCAGTCCCAAGTGAGCATCTTGCAGCTTGAAGGGTTATCTTCATCACTCAGAAGTATGTATAGGATTCTTAGTGATGGGATGGGAAACTGCTGAAACCAGATTAGAACCTGCAGAAAAAAGTGGCCAAGTAAGGCCAAGCTGAATGTTTTGGCCATGCTACTTATGTTTTGAGTTTCTCATGCCAATCTGTATTACTTTATAAAAATGCATAGCTCTTTCTGAAGACTTTTGAGATTTAGTTACTTGAGGAACAAGCTGACATTTTCACATTTCTGAAAATTTTTCATGAATTTTTGGGGAGTATGTATAAAAGATAGTAATCTTATTAATTAGTTAATCTCCTTCAAAACTTTACACAATCAAGACTCTCTTTAACTCAGGGAAGAGAAAAAGAAACATGAAATCTCTAAACTTTTTTCCCTCCATCTTATAATTTATAATGGCTAAATGGCTCATTTTTGAATGTGTGTAATAAATTCAGCACTCTTAGGCTGAAACATTGTATTTCAGGTTCAAGCTGAATCCAATTTTTACAGGCAACTTGTTAACCTCTAGGCCAATAATAGGTAGGGTTGTAATGGAAATGCTGATGAGCCTTAATAAAGCAACTCTACCAAATGACACAGTTTCATCTAGTATATGTACATACACTATATTACCCCTATTATACATACTGTAAGTGACACATGAACAAGGCAAAACAATATAAAATACAACAAAAGTGTGTCACATTGGTGCAGAGCTTTAAAAAACATGGTGAATGTGAGAAAACCTTTTATGGTAAAATAAGAATAGCATTTTGTAAGTCATTCTTCTTGCACTACAATTAATTACTGAGTTCATTAATTAATGAACATATTAGAGAAAGAACACCATTACTGACTGGTGGAGACCTGATGTATTACTGAGTCAATAAACTATTGAACATGAAACAGGACCTTTCAGGAGAATTTTTTTCGCATAACCCACAAACACATATATTATTCTTGCATGGTCAGCACTTCTTTGGTACCCTTATATTTCATATTACTAATTCTTTTAATCACGTATACATACAGCAGTGTTTTATAACCTAGCTAATGAGTAATTGGACAGGTGACATTGGAACTGAGGCCCTGAAGTGTCAAGCATAGTAGAGCAGGATATTTTTTTCCCCACTAGGTTTTTGAGAGTTAAAAATAATAAAAGCACAGATAGGAGGGAGAAAGGACTCTTGTACCAGAAATTTGTTGGAGAAATACAAATTTTAAGTGGATCCATGAGCTATAAATGGCTTTAAATTGCTGTCTGATACAGATAAGTAAAGGGATAAAACATTTAAAATAACTCTGAACCTTTTTCATTGTCAGCAACCAAGGAGTTTAGCTTGGCCAAGGTAAAGTTGAATGTAATTTTCTTTAAGTAAGTATAGTTAAGGTAATTCTTTTTTGGTATGGGAGAGTGTGTGTGTGTGCGGATGTTAATTGTTTGGAAAAAGGAAGAGCCTTCATAATGCTTCCATATCTCAGTGGCCAGAGGTACCATGCACCCTTCCCCCGCCTTAGGCCCCAAGTAATCATTGATTGCATCTAAATCTATAGAGAGATCTTTTCCTGGCAGCTCTGGTAGTTACAGTAGATTGTTAATCTATGAATGATCAGAATAAGGTTCTCTGTCTCAGAAATCTCCATGCAAATTAAGTCTAAATGCATGCCATAAATTTATTAGTAGCAGTTTGAAGTGCACAGGTCATTGTCTATATATTTAAAAACATATGTCTGTTACACATTAAAACAAGTCTCATTCAATTTATATTCACTTTTCTGTGGACGTAGCTAGCCCCTGTCAAAGTAAACCTGTGTAATTTTAAAAGTGATTTTAAAAAGGGAGATGAGCTATTAATAAGGTGTATTATTTAAGCAAATTTTAGATCTCTGCATAAGACTGGAGTTTTCGCATCACTGCTTTGAAATAGTTTCATCTTTTGCAAAACGGTGAAACATATGTTTGACTAATAGGGAATGTTAAGAGGTAAAGGGTTATGCCTAGATATTGGAGAAAGTGATGGATGCAAAGGAAAGTTACAGGATGTTTTATGAACCAGTCCTATTCCTGTTCCTTGATCATCTTATCTTGTTTTGGGAATACATCAAATCCATAACTCCTTTCTGTAGCAGAGTTATATCTTATGTGAACCCCAAAAAGGAAACTTGAGAATAACCTTTGGAAATCATGGGGGAAAGGGAAAGAGATCTGTAATTTTCCTTTTTGTATGTTTTTGTTTCCTCATTTTACTCTTGGTTTTAATCAAGCTGATATGCTGTTATGGTAAGATATCACTAGCGACATTTTCCTTTGGGCACTTGATGCAAAACCAGGAAATGTGTGGAACACCTACAGAATCCTCATCCTACTTTTTTTTTTTTCCCTAAAGGAAATAGAGCAATTCTTTTAAAGATTTCAGGAATGTATTCATCTCCATGGGACAACAGACTGTGTTATTACTGAATAAGCATTTTGGTTGTCATTGCTCAGGGATACAGATACATGTTTTTGAAAGAAAATTAATCTCTACTTAAGAATCGAGCATGCTTTGAATGTTAGAAGGCTAGGTTTTACTGTACCCTTCTAGCCCTCACAACAGATTTGTACAAGGAGGCAGGCAGACACTAATAATGTGTTTTCTGTTTCTTTTTTCAGGCCATCCGCTGTACACTGGTAAATTGCACATGTGAATGTTTTCAGCCAGGGAAGATTAACCTGAGAACCTGTGATCAGTGTAAACATGGCTGGGTAGCACATGGTAAGAAATGTCTGTTCCAGGCTTGTCTTTTCTATTCTGTCCATCTTTCATAGTGTCTTTGAATACCAAGAGCTGGAGTGATAAAGACAGCAGTAGAAAGAGAGAGGGAGAGCAACCTGTGTCACTACACAGTAATATATACAGCCTGCCTAGAAATACCCTAACACCACCAGTCTGATAGCCGGTTGCAGATTTATTATATATTAGATTTTCTAGCGACACATCTTATTTTCGCTCCTTTTAATTCCCAAAAAGATATCTTCAGTCACAATATAAACAGATTCACATTTCTTGGAACGGATCGCTGAACATCGCAAGATTTCTATAGTTCAGGCATGCTTCAGGCTTTGTGTAGAATCAGCATCAGAGGGTTTGCAGATCCACAGATAGGGAAGACTTGTCTAGCTCTTTTCCAGGATGTCCTCCTGTTGAGTAAGAAGAATTATGAGTCTAGGACTTAGATTCTGGCATATGGGCATCTCACATTTTCTTTTTAACCAGTACATCTTAGAAGATCAGTGTGAACAGATTTTCCTGATAAATTCTTCCCTGTGAGGTGGTTGAATTCAAAATCAGAATACATGACAGTAATCTGAGATTACCACAGTGTATATAATAGAAATGTCCCTGTTTTACAAATCCAGAAAATTGAAAGGTGAATGTGGTGATCAGGGATACACCACCTGCTCCTGGACCTGAGTGCTTAACATTCCAAACAGAAAACTATATATTACTAGAAAGTGTTTGTTTTACTACTGCACCAAGTGAAGAATGCTCTGATTTATTTTTTTTAGTACACTTTGTGTACATTCATCTGGAGTATTTACATTTTACAGCAGAGTGAGACAAGTCAGATGTATGTTTCATACACATACTCAAAGCACAGGCTTATAAATTACTTCCCGGAGACTATGATGCATCTGCTTCAATTCTTGATCTTAGTTGTTTTCCAGGATTTTGAGGGCAGCATTCAGGAGACTGATTAATTCATTGCACTGTAGTGCCTGGATTTCGGAATGACTGAATCAGATTGCAGTTCAGAAGTGATTTTCTTTAACCATTAGCACTGTACTTTCACAAGTTGTTCCTTGAATACAAATAGTATTTCCTGCTGCTTTAATTAAAGGGTTTTCTTCTGATTTTTATTAATGAATTTCAACTCAGCTCCTTGACACATGATGTAGTGCTTTACTGAATGTAATTATCAAAGAATAGGTGTTTCCAACAGGAAGTACTTATTCAGTTCTGATAACCTAGAAACATAATTAACTGAACAGATCAAAAATAGCTTAGAACTGCAGTCTTCTCATGCTGTACTTGACTAATCTGTGCAGAGTTAATTCATGTTAATAACTGCCATTTAAAATGTTTGAATTCTTGGAGTGAGAAGGAAAGGGCATACAGCCACCACAGTATTATTGCGCTTAGCTGGCCTGTTTGTTTTTTTTCCTGCTTCCATTGTCTTTCTCATGTTTCTCCTCGCTCACCTAAAACGAGCTGCACACATCTTGAAAGGAAAGGTTTCCTGCAAGTTCAATTTCTTCTGTCTGGAGTTGCCAAAAGTAGGATTGTCAATATATGAACAGATACATCAGAGGAGTTCTTTTGTGGCAAGATAAATGTTTCTGTTGGCAAAAGTTCAATTTATCGAGTTTTGACCCTGCACCCCTGTGCTACAGTGGTAATCCTACCATCAGTGTTGTTAAGGCTGTAGCCAAAAGCTGCGTAGAGCGTAGCAGCATTCTCTAGTACTGCTGTGCATAATGGAGAACGGGTTATTTCTGGTGTGAATCTTTGGATATTTTAAGGGATTTGGTTAACTAGACTGTTTTGTTTTCAGCTGAAGCCTGGCTTTCATATCGTCAGCTTGGGTGGAGATTTATTTTCAAAAATACAAAAGAAATGGTTTAAATTGGATAAGACACTTCCTACGCCTCAAGCAGGCAATCAGATAACAGTTTTATGTTTTTCATTCTGTTTTTGTTAAATGGTTAAGATACTTTGTATAGTGCATATGGTAAAAAATAAAATCTTATTAAAATCTTAATAGTTGATTTTTTTTAAACCATAATTTAGTTTAACACAGGCAATTGCTGTTTTGTGGCATTTAAATAATGTAGGAGTAAGATGACAACAAAAAATTAAGACTTTCTTGAGCACTTGAATTGGTTTATTCTTCTGATATTTTTGTTATATTAAAAGTACCATACTATACTATGAAGATGGTCATGACATTTTACTAGCTTTAGTACAAAAATAACTTACTCAAACTTTATAGGAAATAATGAAAAAAACTCACTTTATTTACCACCCAATTCCCCTAGCAGAAGTATCTTATCCTATGAGGAAAGAATTATCAAGTCCAGAGTTAAAAGATGTTGATTTAATTGACTTTGCATTTTGCCTCGTATGCTTGTCATTGATGTCAGAATAACAACTACTATACTGCCAGCAGAAATACTCTTATTATGCCTAGTCCAACAGATCAAAAGACCCAATGCAGTATCAATGGGAAATACAATCTACTCTCTTTCAAAACCGTTTTGCTCTAACAAGGTGTGCTGAGGTGACATATGTCATAGTGGACTAAAGCTATTATTTATTACATTCATTCTATTTATTTTAGTTTCAGTATCTCGGAGTTTGCAGAAATTAAAATAAAACACAGTATAAAAATATTATTAAGTTTGTCTGAAATCATTCTCACCCTGTTTCAAAGAGAGTCAGAAAGTTAGAAATACTAGTTCTCTGTCTTGCCTTCAAACTGATCACTGGTAAACTCATAGTGCAGCAGCATGTTTTTCAGATGTTTTTGGTATACTGTGCATTCTTGGACTAGCTGAATTTCGCACTGTTCAATCTGCTTTAGGAACTGAAGTATCCTGTAAATATTTTTGCTGTCTTCCTTGCTTTTTTTTTGCTCAGAGAAAGCTGATCCTTAGTCCTCTAGTCATCTGATGTCTTCTCATCTGCATCATGCCAGTCGTCAGCGCTCCGGGGTGGGCTCTTTATTCAAGTAGGCTTTAGTACCTCTCTGAGGTATGATGAGGCCACATATGGCCCTACCTCTGGTCCAAGACTTGTCCAGGCCTCTTCTCTAGTCACTTTGAGATAAAGGTCTTTTCAGTTTTAATGAAAATGACATTAACTAGTAGGTTTTAGCACATAGGGCAAATCCATTACTCTTTTTCAATTTAAAAGCTACCACCCTGAACACTCATGCTCAGAAACTTGCCATGTGGGTTACACTTTCACCTTATGAAAGAAGTTTGCTGCTGCCAGATTTTACATAATGCAGGTACTAGCTTGCTGTAAATGAGACTAACAATGAAAACAAGAACCTCAACTAGAAAATGGAGAATGCTCTGTCATAAAGTCAGAGGCATGACATAACTGTGACTTCGATATTCAGAATGGTTGAGTTTTCTGAATTTCTAAATGGTAGTTCATGAAATTTTCATGTAAAAGAAACATGACGTGAGAACAAAAGAAAGGAAGGACAAATGTAAATAAATAAAGAAAAGAAAAAGAAGAATGATGTGGAAATTTTAGAAATTGCATCTCCCCCTTATCCTGAAGTTGCTGAAAGGACTTGGTCGAGGAAGAAGGTTTAGATTTTAAATGTGAGCTGCATGGGATTGAGGCGGGAAGGAAGAGGAGTGCTATGTTGAAATAAAAATCAACAGGGTTTCTATATTTGTTTCAGTCCAAACCTGTAAGTGAAAGAAATCCAGGTTTGCAAAGTCAAAAATCATCTCTAACAAAGCAAAACGAAACCACGTCATGGATCTTAGACGCTCTCTAAAAGCTGGCAGAACTGCCATGTTGTTCTTTACTTAAAAATGGAGATAGTAAAGAATAAATACTAAAAAAGGAAAGGAGAAATTTAATCTTGTTATTAGAGTTTGCTTGTAATTATAAAAAATAATCACAATTTTAGCATACCTAACATACTTGTTTCTTTCTATTCAGTTTATTCATTTAAAATGCTTTAAAATTAATTGAGAACATTGTAGATGTATTTTTTTCAGTTACATAGGGATTTTTAGCAAAGTAATTATCTGCAATTCATTGATAACAAAGGCTAGCTCTTCATGACTTTTAAAGTAAAACTCTTTTAGATCTAGCCTGGCTTTTCCTGTCTTTTACTGAAAAAATAATTTTAATCCATCTGTTATAACTTCCTTTTGACCCCGAAGGCTAAGGCATATTTTTCATTACTCAGTTGCTTCCAGGAGCCTTACCTAATTAACATTCACTACTGGTAAACACTTTTTTAAGTCCCCCCTTCTGCCTATGCCAACCCTTTTTGCTTCCATTCAGCAGCAATTCCCAAAGCGGCCAATGCAACACAGAGAAGATGCACTATGTTATCTTGTGGGTACACTGACCCAGTAACTGGTTTTAAAGCCTGCCACATTGGTAGGAATGATGTGTTGTAGTGTCTGCTGTGGGCTACTCTGAGATCGCCCTTAATGCAAGTCAAGCTGAGGTAAAAGCAAATGAGAATATCCAAGCATTAGGGCATCCAAGACAAATAATATTGTTTCAGAGGTTTATAAGACACAAGTGACTAAAAGGATATAAGCTTAGTTGCCCCAACAACAAACAAAAAGCCTTTCTTTTCCATCCTTGTATTTATCTGATACTTACATAACCATATGGCCAAGGGTTTAGTCCTCATGCAAATTTGATATCCTCAGGTGTCAAATAAGGTTTTCCCTGGGGCTAAACCTTACATATGTTCACACTCACACCTCCTTGGATTTCCCTAGGGATCCATTCAGATTAAAATCTTTTTTCTCTTCTTCCTGGCCACCCTGAGGACATTGAAACACAATCGGGAAGAGGTTAGACCTTTCTCCCTCTCCCCAACTTTATTGGCTCATGGGCCTGGGTTTGAATATGCCAATGATGTCCCTTGGATGTGGTCAGCTAAGGACTGCTCCAGTGCCTGATAAGCTCTAACCAGACCATGGCGCATTCTGAAGCATGGTGCCCTTTTTTTCTGGGTTGGGCTATATTCACATTTCAAAGTGAAGACCTTTCTCACCGTGAACGCTTTATTGCCTGAAAAACTTTTAGTTTACTAATCTCACTTTGTACTCTCAGAGAACTGGCATTAATACCATCAGATACACACTGGCAACTCTAAAATACATATAAGGCCACTTTATAGCTATGACCTCCCTTGAGTAGCTATAAAATGACCAGAGAGGTTTAGACTACAGGTATTTCAAAAGTGCAAGATATTGTTATTTGGTGCCCATTGTTATTGAATTTACGTTTTACAGAGAACGCTTCATCCCATTTAGCACACCCAATACCACAGGATAAAATGCTAGGAGATACTTTGGACAATGATGTCTTGCCTTCTTTTCTTAAGGAGAGAATCCAGTAAGGAAAAAAGTTGACTATGTGCAAGATGGAGAAAAGGCAATAAAAACAATGATTTTTTGATTAGCACTTGGAATTCCTCTTTCCAGACATAGTAGAGGCAGCTTTTTGGAAAGGTAGTCAGTTGAACCCTTGATCTTGCCCCCTTAGGTGTGGTGATAGGAAGTTCACTACATGGCATAGCTTCAGATAGGAACAAAAGAGTGTCTGATGCTCGCTTCTTGATTCCCAGTTAAGCAAGATGACTTCTGTGGGACCTGAGATTGCAAATCCCCAGTGGAGTTGTGGGGCAGCAGTGGTGGAAATCTGCAACATGCATCCACAGTTCTCTAGGATGTTTAGGTGACAATGCCTGCGTGTCTCTTTTAACACCTATGCTGCTGCACACGAATTGCTGTGATGTGCTAACCACTTTATCATTTTATTACATGTTATTACATCATAAATTTTTATATCTTCTTAACGATCCTACAAGAAGCTTAATTGTTTTTAGGAACATCTTAATTAACTAGAGTTCACTAGGTTAAGCAGAACACAAATTGAAAGAGCTCTAAATGAAACAAACCCTACCACTCCATTCCATACAGCTTCATAAGGTTAAAATGGGATTTGACTGCAAGAATAAAAAATTCATACTGCTTTCAGATGTTGCAAAGTAACGATAATACCATGGGTAACTTTACCTCAGCTTTGTGTTTTGCAAATGTGAAATTCAATGGAAAAAGCATATTTTTTTTTTACCTACTAGGAAGAATTTCAATTTGAGCTGTAGTACTATGAGGAAGCTTGCCCCAGATTAATTTAGCAGACAATAGTGTTACTTTATTATCTCATTTCCATCTGGATTTTAGAAATAGAAAAGATTTTTCTTTAGAAAAAGAAAAGAAGAAATGTATAACATGAGTCTCAAAGACTTCTCTAATTATATTCTAATTGATTACAGTCAGTTTTTCTGAAGTATATTTAACAGGAGCTTTGTGAAATGGTCACAGTACATGAATTGGGATGGGAAAGATCGATGTCTATGAATGGCAGAACTAGCTGTATGAACCAGGTCTGAACATCTTCAGCTGTTAGCAAGTTTAGGACAGCAGGTTTTCCTGGGAAAACTGAGGTGGTTAACACATGTGGGAGAGCATTTCATGGGCTTGAACCAGAGTTACACCCTAGACTGAAACACCACAATGGTCTTTGGCTTGCCTTTGTGAAATGCCTCTACAACACAGTACTCTGTCTAAACAGACTGATGTTAACAGGTGGGCACTGCCTGTTGCATTTTCATTACAGTTTTCAAGGCTGCATAAAAGATGGACTAGGTTGCCTGGAGAAGTGGTGGAATTTCCCCCACTGTAAATATCAAAGACTCCACTTGACAGGGCCAGAGATAACCTAATCTGAGGCCCTGCTTTCAACAGAGGGCTGCAACAGACAATCTGCAGGAATCCTTTCCAACCTAGACTTTCTGTGAATCTGTGAATCACAGTTAGTGGAATTTGAGGTGCATTTGGATTAAGATGGAAGTCCTCCAAATCCAGACCACAATCCAGGACTCCCAAATGTGCTCCTGTCTTACTGTATGTAGTATGTCAACCAGATGGTATTAGGACCATTAAGATGCATATTAACTCCTATCTCTCCATTATTAAGGGAGAGAATATTTTTAAGAGGGTGTTAATGGATGACAGGAAGGAGGCATTTGGCTTTGTAGACAAGAGATAGGAAAGCTCGAAGATGAATGGCTAGTCAAGGTAATAGAAGGAGATATATTAATTTAGTGGCTCCCATTATAAACTGTAGGTTTCAGCAATAACACTGTCAATCCATGTGTCAAGGAGCAGCAAAAGTGGAGCTGCCCAACAATTGAGATCTGAGCCAGGAGTCAAGAGGACTTCCAGCACTGGCTGTGCCTGCACCATGGGCACAGTTCCTCAAGGTTTGATCATGGTAGACAGAACTAGGTGCTGGTAACTGGGTCCATTGACAGTGGGCTGAGAGTCATCTAGAAGACAGGACTACAGACAGGCACACCTATGATGTACCTTAGGTAGAGAATGAAGGTCCAGGCCTGAGCTTTAGTAGGGGTCCTGGACCCGTGGACTGAGAATGCAGGGTGGAAATCTCCGGAGAGGCTGGTCAGCACAATGAAGGCCAGTTGGTGCATTCAGCACCGTGACACTCAGACGTTTTCTGGCAAACTTAGAATGAAGGTCCTTTACAGCTTGTTCCTTTATATTACTATCAACAAGGAAGAGGGAGAAAAAGGCTACCACTTTATTTATTTAGTTAGTTAGTTAGTTAGTTAGTTAGTTAGTTATGGAGTTGATTCTGAGCTAAAAACATGCTCATGCGGTACCACTACACCGAATAAGGTCTAACCTTAATTTTTAGGAGAAAGCGTTTTAGGTTTCTTTTGTTCTTTTTCTTCCTCTGTAATCATGTTTTCCACTATCGAAGAAGAAGTTTTTTGTCTAGAAAGAAAACATAAAAGAAAACACCTGTTTGGCTTGCAGGAATTGGCCAGGGAGGCTGTTTTCCTGACAGGCCAAAAGCGACCAGAACAGGGCCCCTTTAAAAAAAAAAGTGAGGCTTTCCTTCCCCCCCCGCCCCCCCTCCTTCATGTGAGCATTGGCAGAAACTCTGACAAGCAGTACTTCATATTTTATTATGTTCTTGTCTGGCAGAATCTCTGTCAGGCAAAAACCTTGTCAGCGGAAAACCTGTCGTAGGATCAGAGGAGACAAAAACAGGTGTCACAGAGGCAGTCAAAACTGAAGGAAAAAAAAGATTAGGCTAAAGAGAGAAAGGCAGACAATTACATTAATGCCATTGCTTTTATCTTATAGATGTGTGTTATTATCTCGGGGTGCTGAGTGCGCAATTGCCTCAAAGAAAAGTAGACAGGAGACAAGGGGAAACTTGATAGTTATTAACTGAAGAGGCAGTGTGTCAAAGCTGGATGGGGTTCAAAGTTTTGCGAAGGGATAAAAAAATTGCAGACAGCAAGCAACGTCTGTGAACAAACTGTGGTTCTGCTTTCGGCTACATAAACCTAGTAGCAATCTAAATGTTTCAACTTGGAATCAGATCATAGACGGAAAAATTAATGAAAGTTTTCATTCCGACTTTTTTTAATAACATTTATTTTGTGTACATGCAATTTGAAGTGCTGGGTTTTTTTTTTTTTTTTGATCTGTTATAAAAATGTTGTTAGAGAATGAGGCATGGCGAGGCATGAAGACATTTATCAGTTTAGTTGCTGTGTTGTTTGGGTTTGAAACACCTATTATCAACACATGTTTAATTTTAAAATGCTATTAAGAATCCTTTTACTAAGTGTGAACATCTGTACATGCAAGCTGTAAATTAGAAGATCACATATGTGTCCCTCTGTCAGAGACTAAATCCATTTGGCAAATGGTTTCCATTATTAGCTTTTAAATATGGTAAAAGGCAGAAGGAAACGTTGGTTTTGCCTATGAATCAGAATATGCTTTACTTACTCCCCTTCCATGATCTTTTGAAATCCACGGTATCTTAGTGAACATTTCTCTTCTCTCTGGATTAAATTGTGAAAGGGATGAAGACAGAAGTGAAATGGAGATCATCAAAGGGTGCCATGCTGTAGCTCAAATTTATACCCAGACTGACTCAAGATGTTCACCCACCCATATAAATGTTAATGTCCCATGCTCTCGGCGCTTGTGCCAGGGGTGAATGGGGTAATTTCCTACACCATGAAAATATTTGAGCCATTCAGTAGACACTGGCAAGTTTTCTTGTCCTTAGTCACCTTCTAAGCGTGATATTTTTGAGGAGCAATTTTTTCACGCTACAAAATGCACCATGTTACGCCGTGTTACAGGTGGTATTATAAGTCTGCATCCTGAAGGAGGCTAGCTTAGACCTCCTCTTCTGACTGCAGTAGTTTGCCTCTCCCTCCAGCATTTTAGTCGTTCATAAGCTACCTTCTGTTCTTGAAAGAATTTGTTACTTCTTTTTCTGTGGTTGGTGGAAAAGAAGAAAATCTTGAACTCCGAAAATGTGGAGCTTTTCATACTAAACACTAAAATCAACAGCAAACTACAGTGCTCCACATTGCCATTAATAATGCTGTACCTGTTTTACCATACTCAACATGCTGTTGTTGCAACAGTAGTATGGAATCTTTTTATGTTGTTACTCTGTATTTAATCTGTTTGCCAATTTCAGCTTCTTTTGCTGCAGAAAGTAGCCCAGTTACGTAGATTTAAAAAATATCTGGAAAGCTCCCTGTTGTTGTCTGGACACAGACTACATAATTTTTTTTTTTTTTTTTTTCCTGTTGACCCTTGAACAAATGTAGTAATCTGGAAAGATGATGATATTTATAAAAGTCTGTATTCTCATGTGCATGTGTGTATGCACTCCAACTGTATCCCTCTTTGGTAAGGTAGAGAACTGGCTAGAGACCATGCAAGAAAATCTAGAGTGGGACTATTGCAGAGCCCAAATTTAAAACTGAAGTGGAATGAGATCCATAATGATCTGTATATTGCAACCTACTGACTCTTCTCTGTGGTGTTCTGAGATAGATACAGAGCCAGGCAAATCAGCTGAGAGAAAGGGTTTCATCAGCCCATTTCATCCCTCTCTAGGAGAGCTAAATATTTATCTAGGATCAGGAAATTAGCAAGAGCTATGTGTGTTTACAACTCCAGTTGCATTAAAACAAGGATATTTGAAATTCTTTTATATTCAGGAAAGGCAAAATGTCATGCTTTTATTGTAGCTATTCAAAAACCAATATGAGACCTCAAAAATTCATCACTGCATACTTGTATTTCTTTTGCTTAATAAAAATGGAATCCACACAGAAGCATGGCTTTTAATTTGGTTAACGTTGTGCACTGCACATTAGGAAGGAAGGGGTCTAAGGTCAATGAGTAAATTTGCAAAGCCGAGCTTTTGCAGTGGCAACAGTTTAGATGAAATGAAAGATTTTGTCTTTATTTTCTGTCTTTTGGTAAATTGAACAAGTGTTTGAGCCTTTTTTTAATGTATCTTTTGTGCTTAATTTCCTTTGAATTACACAGGGTCCCAAAACTCCAGTAAAATATAATGGTGAAGTAGATTTCCCTTCCGTTTTTCACTACATTTAAAAAAAATCCAACAACCACAAATGGAACATAAAACTTTGTTCATTGATTTGTTACAAACAGGTCCAAAGTTTTTTGCTGGAATTTTTGCATAGTAAGAATATTGCAGGCTGTAATGTGAAGGTTGACATTGTATCAATTTCAAAATTCTCTTTACAATTCAGATTATACTGAGCACAGTCTGTGTAAAATCTGACGGATTTTGTTTACTATTCAAGAAGGTAAAGAGTGGATAAGCCAACAAGGGGAGATTCAGGCTTGACATTAGGAAGCATTTCTTTACCGAGAGGGTGGTCAACACTGGAACAGGCTCCCTAGGGAGGTGGTCGGTGCCCCAAGCCTCTCAGCGTTTCTGAGGCATTTGGAGAATGCCCTTAATAATGTGCTTTAGCTGTTGGTCAGCCCTGAAGTGGTCGGGCAGTTGGACTTGTTGTAGATCCCTTTCAACTGAAATGTTCTAAGTTATCTAAATCTTTATGGTACATACCTGGTACTTCAGACTTAGGTAAGAAAAAACATACTGAAAGGTTCCTAATTCTTATACTAATTACCCAATTAGTAATTTTTGGATGTTGAAGGGAAAATTCTGTAATGTCTTCTGCTTCTTTATAATCCTTTTTTGCCTCCCTTTTGTAATAGTTAAAATTTCTGAAACAAGTACTTGAAATTTAGAATTCATCACAGAAATATTATTCATCTGTATGTTGTAGTAAAACACAAGGGCCTTTTTAGGCTGTTCCACAAAAATTTTGATTAGTCAACAAGTATGTGATTTTAAGATTCATGAGATCTCTTCTTCCTGTCTCAGTGAACAGCTTTCCACTGACACAGAGGTAAAGAATATCAGACTATCAGGGCAGTGCTAAGAATGGAATTGGGCTGTTAAAAGGCAGCCTTCTTAGTTTGCGCACCTAGCTGAACCCATCGTAGTCACGTTTTTGGAGAAGACTGTACAGGTTACAACCAAAAGGTCACAAACATGTTAAGACTTTTCTGGGTGAACTTTTGAGCCCACTGAAAGTGTTAGAAGTGTGTCTAATACCTCATGCTGCACGAGGAAGGGACTTCTAATGTGTGGTTTATGATGTTCAGTCACTGATGTCTTCTTAATAAGGACAAATCTGTTTATGTCATTTTTCACATATGAGAAAGTTCATTCTTTTATATAGCATGTTTCATCTTCAAGTCTCCTAAGCACTTACGAAATCGTACACTGCTGCAGATACTGTTGAATGTATTCACCTGTGAAACACAGCATTTATTCATGAGCATATAGAAACTGAACCAATAGTTTAGAACAGAAAAAGGTGAGGAATTAGGTGAAATTAGAAGGGCAGTTCAGGACAGCAGAATACAACTATCTACTCTGAGATTTGGTAAGAATGCTATAGTTAGTATTCTTGTCCTTACAGAAAAAACAACAGTGAGACTTTGGTCCATCTCTTATCTCTTATTTGAAAAAGTATGTGTCTAACAACATAAATGGCCTCTTGAATCTACCTAGAATATTGGCATAGTTCACTAATGATACCAGAGGAGAAGTCAGTTAGAAGTACTACAGAAAGCAACTTCTCTATGTCAAATATTTCCTTAGCAATCTCTTTTAAAGAAACAAGGTAAATTTTATAAATTACAAATTATAGTGAAAAGTTTCAGTCTCCTGCCAAGTGCAAGGTGTTTCGATAGTGATCCGAAAGAATTTCAGACGTTTACCGTACTGTTATTTCTCATATGGGTGCATTTCATTTCTTTTCATGTATAACTTTTTCCTTTTTTTTGCTTTCTTTGTCTGTAGCATGAGTCTGTCTTTAGTTTGCAAATGTTCTTACACACCCATGCAAAAATACATGCTTTGTTGTGTTATAAATTACACATTTCAGTGCATATCCTGACTTGTACTTCAAAAGGATAAAATTCACTGCTTACTTGGTTATTACATAATGTGGAGAAGAAAGCCACAAATCAAAATTGGAGATAATTTCACTGTCACTTGGAAAGTTAATCCAACACTGGACTAACTCTTACTTGTGTGTGTTTTGAGAAGTGGATGTCTATAGATAATACTGCTTGAAGACAAATGTTGCAGATAAATGGAACAGAACAGGGTATCTTGTGAAAATTGCTGTCTGCTGGTCAAAGATTGTGCTTAGTAATTTAAAAGGACCTTTTTTATTTCTTTTTCACTTCTATTCCATCTCGGCCTTTCCAAAGCTGTTGTCCTCAGAGTGATCACATTACATGAAGTGGGTCCACAGAGTTTTGTAATCTCATTCTAGCTATTAGTTTTATAATCCATCCAATAGTGTTTAGATAAAGACATCTTACAGACATTCTGACTTGGGCCAAAGTAAAATCATGACCTTAAACCCTTCAGCAAGCCAAGTCTTCTTTAGCTGGAAGAACTTTTTTCTCACTGAAGGCATAGGGTTTACTATTAAGTAAAGAGAAACAAAAACAACTATTGAGATATATTGGACATACAGTATGAAGCACTGCTTAAAACATTAAGTCTTCAGAAAATATCCATTCAGCTCTTGAATCTGGTCTGAATTCATGTAAACTTGGAGAAGCCAGTTAACTTCTTCGGACACAATTCTCATTCTCCAGGTGATCCAGATCTGCTTAATTATTTTGATAGTCTGCTAGAAGGTGTTACATCTATTAATGCTTATATTATTTACAGCATTCATATTGTGAGTAATAGTAGTATTTTTTAAAAATATTAATATTTTACTTCATTTTACTCCTTCCAAATGGTTGCTCTGCCCCACAGGTATACATATATACATAGCACACATACAGCACAGCCTGCACAGTAACAAAAGCAATTTTATAGGCTTTTCTAGCTGAGTACTTTGATGACACATCTGGTACGGTAGTAACAAAATAATCATGTAACAAAAATATCATACATAAAAGGGGCAAAAAAAATTATAGGAAAGTAATGGGCCTGTTTAAGTTTTAATCAAATCCCATTCATTAGACCTTATAAATAAAGCAGTCCCACATCATGAAGCCTATATAGCTGAAGTACTTTGGAAGAAGAGCTTTTGGAAGAAAAATTCCACCCTTCACATTCTGCAGTATAAATGTCCTGTGGAGAGACATAGGACTACAGTCCCTAGGCTTGCCAATTCCTTATCTTTTTTGAATGTTAAATTAATATTTAAAGCTATTTATTCAAAGTTGACTTAACCACTAGAATAGGAAAGATCAGACAAATCAGTTGCAAGCAATGAAGTACGAGGAAACCAGAAATCTTTGACAAAGTATTCCTTGGAGTAAACGTGTTGAATGAAGCCAGCAAGTAAATGATAAAGGCCTTTGCGCTCTGGATATAAGAAAGCAATTTATCAAGAGTACATGAACTCTCCAGTGACCATGAGCCAAGAAGAAACCAAAGTACAGGAGAAGAAGTCCCTATAAAATTATTTTAAATGCTCAGAAAGTTTTGTTTAAAAAAAAGCAGTGAGAAGCTTAGGTGCTGCAACAAAGTCCACAAAACTGAAAGAAAATTAAATTTAAACATTGATACGCAGTAAAGTGCATGATGTCATATGCAATTCCATCATGTTTAACTTCACAAGGGGATAAGAATTACCTTCATCCTGCAAACCTGTCTCATCCCTAAATTATTCACATCACAGTGAATAACGTGAAATTCACACAGAAGGGTAAAAGAAACAAGCCAGCTCAAGTAGCAGTGAATTCATGATAGAATTTATGGTAAATCAAGGGACTAATTTTTAACATGTTTAAAAAGCTGGGGTTTAGGCTGTATCTGTTTTCTTTTTGGTGAGTCTCAAACCTTTAACAGTCCCAATCAATTCTGCATAGTTTCAGTCCTGGTCATCATTTAATTGTAAATTTTCTCTATGTATACTTATGAGTATTGTCATCTCTGTGGCTCAGCTGAGCACCCTTCTGCTGTAGGAATTAAAGTTAATTGTGACCTTTGGAAATGAGGCCTGATTCCAACTGCATCTGTGAAGAAGAATCACTCAGTGATGAGTGGTGTCCCTCAGGGGTCTGTATTGAAGCTGGTACTGTTTCATATCTTCATCAATGATGTAGACAGTGGGATAGAGTGCACCCTCAGCAAATTTGCGGATGACACCAAGTTGAGTGGTGCAGCTGACACACCTGAGGGACGGGGTTCCATCCAGAGGGACCTGGACAAGCTCAAGGAGTGGGCCCATGTGAACCTCATGAGGTTCAGCAAGGCCAAGTGCAGGGTCCTGCACCTGGGTCAGGGCAACCCCTGGTATCAATACAGGCTGGAGGATGAAGGGATTGAGAGAAGCCCTGCTGAGAGGGACTTGGAGGCATGGGTGGGTGAAAAGCGGGACATGAGCCAGCAAGAAGCGTGGCCAGCAGGTCGAGGGAGGTGATTCTGCCCCTCTACTCCTCTCTGCTGAGACCCCACGCGGAGTACTGCGTCCATCTCTGGAGCCCTCAGTACAAGAAAGACATGGACCTGTTGGAGCGGGCCCAGAGGAGGGCCACAAAAATGATCAGAGGAATGGAACACCACTTCTATGAAGACAGGCTGAGAGAGTTGGATTATTCAGCCTGGAGAAGAGAAAGCTCTGGGGAGACCTTATTGCAGCCTTTCAATACTTGAAGAGGGCTTCTAAGAAAGATGGGGACAAACTTTTTAGCAAGGTCTGTTGGGACAGGACAAGGGGTAGTGGTTTTAAACTGAAAGATACAAGGAAGAAATTTTTTACAAGGTGGTGAAACACTGGCAGAGGTTGCCCAGGGAGGTCGTAGATGCCCCATCCCTGGAGACATTGAAGGTCAGGTTGGACGGGGCCCTGAGCATCCTGATCTAGTTGAAGATGCCCCTGCTCATTGCAGGGGGGTAGGACTAGATGACCCTAAAGGTCCCTTCCAACCCAAACCATTCTGTGATTCTATGATTCTAGGAATCGTCCAGGTGATAATTTTCTGGAAAATAAGTGCATCTGTCAAAGTTGATGTCCTTAAATAATTCTTTGGGATTGTGTTCTTGTCTTTAGCTCTTTTCTTACACTTAACCCCTTTTCTTTCAGCCTTGGACAAGCTTAGTACTCAGCACCTCTACCACCCAACGCAAGTGGAGATTGTGCAGTCCAATGTTGTGTTTGACATCAGCAGCCTGATGCTCTACGGTACTCAGGCTGTGCCTGTGAGACTGAAGATACTACTTGACCGACTCTTCAGTGTACTGAAGCAAGAGGAGGTGTTGCATATTCTGCATGGCTTAGGCTGGACACTTCGAGACTATGTTCGAGGCTACATCCTTCAGGTAGGAAATAAAGCAAAGCATATTTCCAAACCCAGTTAACTGAATTATTTTTTTTTTGTACAGGTGTAGTGACCATGCACCCAAAGAGGTATAAGGATATGAAGTAAATTTAGTGTGGGATGTTGAAGACTAATGATGGTGTTGGCAAAATAAAATACTCAATTTTTCCTAACTAAAAAAATGCAGGTTCCTTTGTACTGTAGTATTTATTTGTACTTGCTTACACTTATTGTAGGAAATACCTTAAATACTGCAAATACTGAGGTTAGCTAGCTGCAAGCCTGATTTGATCATCAAAGGCAACTGGCAAATTTTCAAGGGCTACTGTTTGACTTAAGAAACTAAGATCCAAGTCAGCAGCTCCTTCATCTTTTCTTTCCTTCCTTAGCAAGATGCCTAAGAAGGGGTAGATGAAATGGGGGTTGTGATCATGGTTGTGTTGGGAAGTATCCTTAGAGTGTAATTTATAAACAGGAAAATCCTGTTTGTAAGGCCATTTTTTAAAAGGTAGCTTTAAAGAAAGTGTTAGATGCAGATTGGTTGAGATCAGATGAACAAACAAAACAGAAGTAAACAAAAAAGTGGAGAAGTTTGCTTTATGAGTATCATCATGAATATGTATGGTTGCTTAGCTGAAGAATTTAATCATCTGTTTGGTTCCAAAGTGAATTATTACATTTTATAAGACTATTTCTTATTGAGAATCTATTACTACATGCTTCTGAGTTCTCTTAATTGCTGCTGACTTTGTGGGAGTTCTGCATCATCTAGAAGTCATACAGTTTTTGAAGTGGACATGCCTGAAAAACTTTGAAAATTCTAGTTTCTGATTTATTTCTTTACTTTCTTAGGCAATGATAGTGTGCTTGGCACTATATGGAGAATACAGTCCTGCTCTGAGGAATTCTGACTGTATTTTTTAACTCCTCTTCAATTTTCTGTCCTTTGTGTGAAAGAAGTAAATTAGCTTTACATACTTCTGTGGAAACCTTCATATTTTGTGTTCTTAAATATTTTCTTAAATGCTGTACACACAGATTTTCACAGAGAAGTGTTCTGAATTGTTGAACAGTCCTGGGGAAAGAGTAATAAAAAGGCTATTACTTTAATAATGAGATCCTGTTATTCTTATTAGGATATATACAAAATGGAGGTCTTTAATTGTTTTAGGATTCTTTCAGGCAACTATATTGTAAAAGCTAAATGCTACACATTTTCAAATACAATAGAATCCATTTCTTCCCTTACCAGTCTAAAACTTACATGTAAGTATGCATCCATGATATTTATACAGTAGATATCTATAGGTGTTTGTATGATATGTATGTATGGATATGTATCTATAGATACTAGGCATTATATATAATTTATATAAGGATGTGATAGATATCTATAGACATATGTACCGTAATGGCATTATGTGCATATTGCATCATATTTTAGATTCCTGGATTCTGAATGCTACTAACCAAGAGGGCTGAAGAAATATGATTTGCAAAGGAATACACATAAAAAGTTGCATCCTTTCTAAGATATAACATTAGAAATTTCCCTTTTACCAAATGTGATTAATAGTTAGGCGTAATGTATTGCAAGCATAGAATGTAATTCAGTGTCCCTTACAGCCAAGACGACTGACTGAAATCAGTAGTTTTCTTGTTTTAAAGGTTGTAGAATCAGGCTCGTATTCATTTTGTTTTAATTATCTGTTGGAATTATCTTTATATATGCAAGAGTGGCTTGTAATATAATTACATAAAGATTTATACAGAGTGGGATTTTGACCTATGCATTTGAGTGGTGTAAAGGCCTATAATACACCATTAGGTCAGAGTTCAGTTTATCTGGCTAAAACTCAATCACATTGTAGCCCTTAAGGCATGAATTTTACCATTACTACATTCAACAACAGTATATTGAATATTATGTCAGTTAAAGGAGAACAATTATCAATGAAAGTTAAGGGCAGCTGTTACAGGCTTGCCACATATTGACTTGGTTAGCGCTCGGCTGTGGATTGTGTTAGTGGGTGAATGAAGACCTATGATAGCTGTAGCTCAGCCTGCCTGTTAGTTTAGCTCTCTAATTTCAAAGAATCATAGACTGGTCTGGTTTGGAAGGGAGGTCATGTTGTCCAACCCTCCTGCTTAAGCAGGGCCACCTAGAGCTGGTTGCCCAGGACCATATTCAGATGGCTTTTGAATAGCTCCAAGGATAGAGACCTCACAACTTCTCTGGGCAAAAAATGCATTTTGTTTCTGTTAAAGCTAGGAAGCCCACTATATGACAGAAAGGGAAACTGCTTAGTAAAACATATCTGAAGAGAAATCTTAGGAAAATTAGACAAATCTGCGATAATAAAAAAGTCTTGTTTAAAAAGTAACTCTATTGCAACTCTCTGATAAAAAGGAGAAAAGGGGCATGCAGGAAAATGTGAAAGGAAATGTGTAGTAACACCAGCACAGTAAACGTGCATGCAGATGAGGACTACAGGTAATATCTGCTTCAAGCAAAAGGTGTTGTTCCATGAAGCTCATCGTTACAGAATTGGAATTCTTCACAGAATTGTTTGAGGGTTTCAGACTCGGCTTCTCCACACAAAAGCTTCTGACAAAATGGCATAAGCCTCCTGTATCAAGTACCAAGAGAAATCATCCAGAATATCGCAGAGATACGGGATTGTTGGTAGGCTGCCATTCAGTCAATTCAGGAGCGTTTGACTCTCAGTCTGGAAGTGTAGTTCTTTTTAACTTGCCTGTGCAAACCTAAGTTATAGCCTAGTCCAGTCAATGCTGATAAATTTACCATACATTCATACATACTCCTTGTACATCAAATACACAAATATGTACCTCTAGGAAAAGGTTTAAATTTGATATAATGCTGTAGTTAGAGAAGCGTAAACCAGTAAACTAGCTTGTTTGTCTCCAATCTAATAAAAAAAATATTTTAAACGTGTAACTTGATGAAATGAAAAAAAAAGGGAAAGTTAGTAGCTGTGCGAACACTTGCTCAGAAAAACAGAACTTATTTGGAACATACAGATTCTATATCCTAAGTCTCTTCTGCAAGGACTAAGAGAAGTACCAGAATAGGGAAAGGGAATGATTGTGACAGATTCCAGGATACTTATCCTCATTCGAGTTCCAGTGTTCACCAGTTAACCACAGTGCAAAAGATTTGTAAAACTGGCATAAAATTGGATTTTCATGCCTTGGGAAGGCCTGAGACATCAATCTGTGCTGAATTTCCCCTGAATCATGCTGGAAGTGTTGAAATATTTTAACGTCTTTCCTAAATGGAGTTTTTTGGAGGGGAAAAAAAGAGAAATCTTAGGGTAGAGGTATCCACTCAAAATCAAGTATTTTAGTATTGCCGGATATTTTCTTTTCTGTTCAAGATCCGTGATGAAACCCTTCTTCCCACAAAAAAAAAGAAAAAAAGAAAATACTTTTTCTCAGTAATTTTGAGAAAAACCTCACTGTTTGCTCCACTCAGGAAACAAGAGAAAAACCAGGGCCTCTCTCTAGTTGTGTATTAGTGCTGCAAGGTGGGTGGGATTATTTGTAATACCCTCATTTTGACTAATAATGTTTCTAAATAGCAAATTAAAAAGCAGTGGGCAGAGAAAAAATGCAGTATTTATTGCTTCATTCAGTGGATGCATTAATGGAGCACAGGAAGCAAAGGAACCCTGAAGCCAGCGGAGGTAATGTGATACACCGCCTTTCACATTTGGGCACAGTCACAGCATTGCCAGTAACGGCTGAAAGGCATTAAGACCTGGCAAGCTTTCTCTGGCCCCTGTGCAATAAACCTGGTTTCTGGTGAATAGATACCTATCCCTGAAATGTCAGAGAGTGGCAGTTTGGTCAGCGGTCTCGTCACATTGCTCACAGGATTGATGTTTTACACAAGGAGTTGTTCCCTCGCCTTTAGAAGTGATCCTCAAAAAAAGCTTACTGCACAGGGAAACCTTCTGGACTGTGTCTGCTCCATGGGCATCCAGAGCGCTTCAGTTTCAGGCTTGTTTACCTGGTACGAATCTCAAGGAACCAAGTATTTGGTGTGGAGCTGCCAGCGAGCCTGTAGGTTTTCTCTTTGGGAACAGCCAACGCAACAACTATCTTTGCATGACGAGAATTTACTTTGTCAAAAACAGTAGCTGTTTTGGGTCAGATTCTGCAACTGCTACTCGGAGAGGTGTGATTAGTGGCTCTATTGATTTGGGTGAAGTTACTTTTGCTGTAAAGAACAGCTCAACTGTGAGTAAGTCTCCAGGCCGCGTTTGATTCCAGCTGAGCTGAGTGAAGAGGTAGCTTTGCCAGCTGTTCTCCTCTGCTCCACCACTGGAGAATGCGTTACCCCACCCATTTGCTAGTGTAACTACATGTGTAATCACTCCCTAGCCAGGTTCTTTCTAAACAAGCCAGGTTAGAAAAATCCTCCTGCAAGTTAATTCTGATTATTCTGAGAGGAAAGGGCTAGAGAGCAATTGTGCCACTAGCAGTGAACAGCTGGGGCATTCATCTTCTAGACTGGTCCAGCTGCAGATGACAGGACATGTGACCATGACTTAAAGGCCATAAACTGACTCTTTGCAAATAATGATTCAGTGTTTTGAGTAACAGCTCAACACTTTTTCAACAGTTTTGTGATCAAATAGTTGTATTCTCTTAGTGTAAAAGAGGAAGATAAATATTATCTTTACAGTACAAAGAGGGAAGCAGAGGCACAGAACGGAACATTGGCAGAATCAGGAAAAGGGGCTAGACCTAGGATTCCCATTCCTACCCTTGTTCCCTTGAAGAAAAGTAGGTTATAGTCAGTAGCTCATAGGCAACGTCTTGGCTGCCAGACTGTCTGGTGCCACACTCACAGCTCTGAGAAATTAAAAAAAAAAGTTCCCCCAAACAAAATCAAAACTAAAGCCAGCTGGAAAAGTATGGGTATTTTATTGGCCCAAAAGTTGACTCACTCACAGAAGTTCATGCACTGGACAGTGCATGGGGAATCACTAATCCTAAATGAAGATCTCTTCCATGGCAATGGCATTGCTGAAAACTGATGAAATTCAAAATTATTAGATACAATTTTCTGCTTTGGGAAGGCTGGAAGTGGGCGTATGATGCTTTTCCTGCCTCTGTGGTTTCACTGTCAAGACTGCTAATTTTAAAAGTAAGAAAAACACTCTGAAATTAATGACATCCTCTGCCACTGCTGACTTGGGCTTGTGTGATTCTTTGCCCACAGATCATCAGCAGAATCTCACTTTATGAATTTAGTTAACTCTTCAGATGATGACCAGGGTGGACTGTGGTTTATTCTCCCATTGCTGTGTTGGTTCTGTAAGGCTAAAACAACTGTTGAGGAAGAACAACTGTTTCACTCACTGAAGTCAGCTAAGAGTAAACTCCCAGAAGGTATACATTATGGGGTGGAGGGTGAGAGGCAGAAATTTAGATATTTTTTCAAAAGACAACATCCCAATAACTAAACTGAACTCATTCAAATTGTGAAATACATAGTGCAGGTTCAGTTCTGAGGTTTTAAAAGAAAAATTGGTTATATGCATAGTCAAATTACATGCTCTCATGTATTGGTGTTACATTTGACTGACAGTTTCTCAAATTTTTCTAAAACATAGTTGCTGTTGGTGGAACGAGTTGTTTTCATTTGCTGTCCTAGTTTACCACAACTAGATTGTTTGTGCATACACTTCTTACATCCAGATTAGATCAAGAGATTTGGGGAGAGACCAAAGAAAGAAATTTGAGCATCTTTAATAATACTGTTCTTAATTTCTTTTCTGTTCTTTCTCTAAGTAATCCCTTAGCACCTCGTCCTTTCTAAGCAGATGAAATATTAACCATATGCACAGATGGAAATTGCTTTACTGTTCTTAAAATTAAATATTGCCCACCATTGGCTTGTCTGTGGAGGATTTCAGAAAAGCATGGGTTCTGTTGCTATCTGACCTCTTTTAGAGACTTTAGAGTCTGTAATCATTTGCCTCCTTTTAAGATGTTTGAACTTTTGCTAAAGAGCCTAAGTGCAAGGGCTATTTAATTAAACAGCTTGTCAAACAGCCTGCGTTGCTTAAACATAAGGAGCATTAGAAAGAAAACAAACAAACAGCAGCTCTGAGGATACCAGCTTTTCCAAGCTAGACAAGTGGTGTCAGATCATTGTAGTGATATCATACTTTCAGTTCAATGTAGTCTGCTATCTATAATCATGAGTCACGTGAAGTTTCTGTCAGTTTTTTTCTCAAGTGCCATCAGCTGATTTACTGTTTTCTTCTTTCATAACCAGAACACACCTTTAAAGTGGTGGTACGCTATATTATTCATGGTAAAGAAAATTAAAAGAAATAGGCAAATTAGAATATGGGTGGGGGGAAAAAAGAAGTTTAGCCTTGCAACTCAGTGAAAGTTTGACAACAGTTGTGCACCATTAATACAATAAAAATGGCTTTTGTATGTGAAGGTTGTGCATTTATTTAATTGATTTGCTTCTCATTCCTCATTGGTCTGTTTGTCAATCTCTTAATTAATACTTTGCACTTGTTTAGCTGTGACCACTGGAGGATTTCCATGCATTTTAAGAAGCAGTCACTTAGTCTTTCCATGCCTCTCTTGAGTATTATGCCCTTTTTATGTTTAGTAAAACTGATGCAGATAAAGGTTAAGAAGTTTGTCTGGTAAAGACTGTAACAAAGCCAAAGTACAGCCAAAGTCTTTCACATGCAATCTCATAATAACTGGCACCCACATTTAATTACTTGATAATGAAGAGAAAGTTACCTTTTTACAGTTTTTTTTACTTTTTTCAGCTTTGTTAGTTACACTTGTATCTTGTGTTTTCTTTTCCACCTTGTAATTATTGTTAACACTCATATGTGTTCTTTTGTTCTGACAATTTTCAACGGTGGTCTTCAGAGCAACCAAGACTCAAAGCTGAGTAGCATTTATCCAGACTTCTGCTCTCCCAGTACATATGGGATTTAAATCTGCGACTCTTTAGTATGTGCCTTGCCTATTTCTTGTTCTCTGTGCTTGTCTATTCCCTTCTCCCTCCCTTTCTTCTCCAACTTACTTATTCTGTTGTCGTTGCCTCCCATTTCTGCCCCCCTGCCTTTTTTTTCTTGCTTATCTTCCCTTCTTCAGCCTCACCTCAGTTTCACTGCCCTTCCTTCTCTGATTTTGCCTCTTTAGCACAGAGAGATTAAAAGGATCTGTTAGATGATGTGTCCATCTCCTGAGTTTTCCATTCCTCCCACAGCATCACTGCATGGTAATATTTGCAGCTGTCATCATCTGGAAGAGTTTCTCTTCTCCCATGTGAGTCAGTTTAGCATGACTTCCCTGCACTTCTGTGGAACAGAGATTCTGCTCTTCTGTGCCCCTTGCTCTCTTGTATTCATCTTAGCTGCACTAAGCTAGGAGTGACTATCCTGTTTCTAAACAGAGGGTGGAAAAAGCTCAGATAAGCCTTTAAGGACTGAAGAGGGAGATAGGAAACAGAGCACAACTGCTGAGCCAGAGGGGAGCATTGCTGCATGTTTGAGCAAAGCAGTGCCACTTGTTCTACAGTGTGAAGTGCTTTCAGATTTTCTCTGTATCTGCACTAACTTACCTAACATCTCCCTGCTGCTTTTGATGCCGTACCTCTAATAGTAACACCACCAATCACACTAGTGCTACATGGCTATTTATCACACCCATTAGCACTTGAATGGGGAAAGAATAAAAATAAAGTCCAAAGAGTTTGACGGCACTTCTGAATGCCACCAGGACAAGTTACTTGACAACAGATGTCTCAGTAACTTGCAAAGATCATTTGGATTTCCAGAATATGTGCAGCTGGAGAGCTGTGCTATTGCTGCTCTGTGTCTTGCATCTTGGAAGGGTAATGAAGCAGAGGGCTGTATAACCCCTGGTGATCAACAGCAGTATACATGATGCTAGTTCTTAATGACTACTATGAAATAGTCAGCCTTTATAACCATAACGTTCATATGGCTTAGAAATGCAAAGATGGCCTTTCTAATGGCAAACATTTTTGGCTGTTGAAGACCAAAAGGAAAAAAAAAAAAAAAAGAGAGACACTTTTGTGTAGCTGTTTCTCCTACCTGGAATGTGTACTGTTTACAGTACTGGGACCGGGAGAAGCCGTGATCCCACTGACTGACGTAGTTTCACACAGCTGGGCACGGCTACTGGGATACAGAGCATGGAAATGGCTGTTACTGAAGGTCTGTCAGGCATATGCCAGAACCATGTGTGCTTGCTTTTTAAATTGGAGCTGAAAATCTCTTCACCTGCCAAGGCTTGAGTTCATGGTCCTGTGTTTCTCTTGTGATAGTTGATGAAATCACAAACACCTAAAGTAGAGTGGGGGATGAAGGAGGTAGGAGGAATAGTTCACTCCCTAGGCTGTTTTAGGTGTGAGTGATGCCATCAAGCATTGCAGGAGAAACAGAGCCCTGAACTTGGGTCTTGGCAGGTGAGCCAAGGAGGAAACTATTTCCAGCTTTCTTGCTTCAGAATGTGTTTGATCACAGAATTTTTTCATTGAAATACATATATATATGTGTGTATATATGAACATACTTAAATAATCTATAAATTTTATTTGTATTTTTAATGGATCGTGAGTGTGTGTGTCTGTGACAAACATCTTCATTTTTGAGAATGATTCTCTGTGGACGAGGGGAAGGAAGAGTATGGTTTTCCTCCTATCCTAGAAAATCACTTTTCTTGCTGAGAATGCTATGTTGAAGCTTCTACCAGAACATATCCAGCACTGTGTCAAAGAAATATGACCACTGAGTTGAGGACAGTTATCTTGGGGCTAGTGTCCATCTCAATTTTCTTGTAATAAATGCAGTGACCTGTTATAAAATAAAGAAAACAAAAGGGCATAAAGCTATTGATCGAAGAAAAATGTGTATGTGCATGTGGAGGGGAGCGAGTTGTGCCAAGAATCCAAGAAATTAACTTCATTATTCTCACAAAATACAGCTCAGAGATTAGAACTTCTGCTTTTTATAGACTACTCTCTTCACAGAGGACCTCAGGCTGAATTCAAA
Organism: Phaethon aethereus; assembly: GCF_964289735.1. Taxonomy (NCBI): domain Eukaryota; kingdom Metazoa; phylum Chordata; class Aves; order Phaethontiformes; family Phaethontidae; genus Phaethon; species Phaethon aethereus. Next base: position 37,943,955 of record NC_138577.1, on the reverse strand, counting down.
TTATGGTCCTGGAGGGGATAAGGTTGTGATATTAACCATTCAGCTACACATCAATGGAGATTAGTTCCATTAGAGAGTATGGAGTCCAGACCATGACACATTAATGGGTTTAAGACTTTTCCCAGTTTAGATACCTCTTGCTCTGAGTTTAGGGGTGGTTTTCATTGTCTGTGTGTCAGCACTGGCTTCAGGCACTTATGAAATTCAGGCCTACAGACACTTCGGAATCAGGAGGGGCCACAGAGAATCAAACTTGTCATCTGTCCAGCATCAGTTGATTTACTGCTTTTCTTGAAGTCCAAGGGATCTCAAGGGGACTTTTTTCCCTTGCAGCACTGATCTTTCAATGAGGTGCTAGTGCCTGTCCTGAGCAATAACAAGGAATAACAGTGAAGTGTGAGTAACTCTTATTAGGAGGGGTAAATGTCATTAGCACTTACTGTTGCCTTCTAGGCAGTAAGAGCACAGCATTGAATATAGACAGACAACTCCCTTTTACTTATCAAAGTATATTTTGAATCTAATGATGATGAACTCTTATATTTTAATTAATAAGTTTACTTTTCTTTCCTGTGCTGAAATAGCTTCTATTATTTGGTTGTCATTTAGTACCACGTCCTAGAATTTTGAATACTTAACTTGAAGCCAGGAAATCTGTATTATTCTACTGGCTTTAATATATTAACTTGCTGCACGAGTCCTTTGTGCTTCCACTTGATTTCTCTCCTCCCCCACGGCTTTTACAAAATGTTCTAATCATCCCAATTAATACTTGGATGTTGTTAATTAATGTTTATGAAGTGCTTTGAGATCCTCTAATGAAATAGAATGTGTAATTATGATTGTTCTTTAGTCAAATCCTGAAACATCACTACCACTGGAACAGTAGTTTCAGTAAATTTTCTTTTTTAATAATCTTTTTAGCAAATGGAAGAGGAAGAATTTGTTTCATTTGTTTCATTTTTACCTTTTATAGTAGGGGAAAGTATGTCTGTTTATATCGAGTCTTGCTGGATTCTTCATGATGTATCTTGGCAGAATTGCACCCTGAAGTCTCACATTCTTTCTGGAAAAGGTGTGGAAACCTGTGTTACTGACTGACAGTCATCCTGCAGAGAAGGATGTCACTTGTAGGACAGGTGGATTTTTAAGACTGCTGGCCCTGTACATTTCAGCTTGCTGGGTTTTGTGTGTATCTGTATAGCTTGCCTAGTGATGTGGATATAGTAATAGAGTTAACATCTTTATATTTTTATCCACGCAGTCTGGATATTGGATGTCTTTAACTCGTGTCCAAGTTGACATACGGTGCTGACAAATAGGAATAAAGGAAATGAGCCGGCTCATCAAGTTGCTTGCAACTTACCTGATGTTGCACCGGGCTTTCCATTAAAACAGAACAGCTCTCAGACTATTTGGAAATAGCTAGGACAATGCCTGGGCAACTCACTCTGTTCAGCTAGCTCAATATGTAGCTGAATAAATGCTTGGTGAATGACTTCAGAAAAGGATAGTCACTATAGAAGGTCAACATATTAATATGAAGCAGACCAGTATTACTAGATTCAAACACCTGAAGGTCATAAGTTCAGATTCTGAATATTGGAGAACTGGTTTAAAAGATTAGATTTAATATAATTTATTTTTGCTTTCCATTTTATACTGGAGAAATCAGGTTTGCTTTTTGAAGGGGCTTCTTCCTGTTTTGAAACCTACTGTAAAAAACAGTGAAAAATGAGAACTTCTTTAGATAAAAAAGAAAATCAACATAAGAACTCCAGGAAGCAGGTACAGTAAAAAAAAAAAACCACCTTGTAATATCAAGGGATTTTTGATAAAATTGCAAGAATTGGCTATTTGGCAGTAGTGTTGCTGAGTACTCAGTAAAACAGGCTGAGTATGTAATGTTGCAGTCCACAAAAATGCTTTTGTCCAACCCATCTCCTTTAGAAAGAATTCCATAAAATAAATTTAGTTTTAAAGAATTTAACTAGTACTAATTCAATCGTTTTCATGTGTGAGCTGCTTTCCTCTTGATAGGTGTATTTCAAACAGTACCATGGGATACAAAACAGAGCTCTTCTCTCCCCTTTGTAGGCTCAAAGAGTTCTGAGGTAATGGATATGACATCCATTTTCTGCCACAGCTGAAGGCAGAGATGTATTTCCTGGGAGAAAACTGGTGAGGAATAATAATATCTATAGCAGATTGCTCAGACAGTTGTGTTTGTTGAGAGGCTGCAAAGACCTGGGTGTTATAGAAGGTAAGAAGCTGTTCTGGGACAACTGACCAGCAGAGGTGGTGTGGTCCAGAGATACGATGGCAGCCACTTATGATGTGCATACCATCTCTGACCTGGTCACTTCCAGACTTCACTTGGAGGCTGTGGCTTGAGGAGCCCGTTTTCCCTCAACCAAATACAGCTAGCAAGTTGATTTTACATGATAAGCTTAAGATGCATCTTGAAAGAGTAAGCTTCTCATAATGCTTGCTTGTATATATTCTCGGAGCCTGGTACTTGATGTGTTATGAACTGAACAGCCCTGTAGCCCTGTATGTATTTCAATTTGCTAATTTTGTTACTGTGCACTATTATTGCCTATAGTATTAATACTGACCTGTAACAGTTACTAAATGGAAGGTTGTTCATTCTGGTGGTTGGAAGAGTGTCTGTTCAGCTGGAATAGAGAGTTAGCTCTCTCATTGGGTCAATACAACCATTTTTCTTAGGCATAGAAACATTGTGATACGTGTGACCTGAGCTTTACATTTTTCCCAAAGTCACAGAAATAGTAAAAAATAATTTTTTTCTGAATTTTTTGTTTGTTTGGGTTTGTTTTTGGTGAATGATATCCTGCAGGATCAAACAGATCAAATAAAATATAGTACATTAGCATGCAACTGCTTGTTATATGAATATTAAGATTTGTTTGGAGCAGGATAAAAACGTCAATGCAATAGAAAGTTTTATGGGATTTGAGGCACTTGTGAGAATTTAAATGTCAAACCAGTTTGAGGTGCTTCAGAAGTGCTTCACACTGAAAATTTGAAATGAAAGTATACATATTCCCATGCCTGAATAATAGCTTCAGTAACGTAGGATGAATTTCCAATACTAGTCTCACAAGACATTAGATGTGTGCCTGTAAGGCTTTCACCTGCCACCGGTCTGCTTTACATTGTAGTATGGTTAAGTCCCTCTCTAAGGTACTGACTTTCACTTTGGCAGAGTGTTTACCCTCAGTTCGCACAAGATAGCTGTACTGGAATTTCAGCAGCTACTGCTCTGTACCAAAGTCCTTGGCCTTTTATCTACCTGTTCAAAGGAACAGGACTTGTATGACAATGCTTTGTAGGACTATTTTCAGCTCAGTTTAAGAGACAGGAAGGAAGGTGCTGCAAATATATGGAGTCTTTACATGCTTTGTGTATGTGGCCAAGTAGTGGAGACATACACTGGTAGTTCCTACAGTGAAGAAAAAGTAACACTCATCCCTTTGGAGGCACCGAAGAAAATATACGAGAGAGATGGGGGAAAAAGAGGTTATAAAAATGCAAACCAGCGGAGTTCTCAGCTTATTGGACACTAGATACACAAAGCCATAGGGAGCCAAATGTAATTTGTTACCCAGAGGACTGCTCACTCACTGTCAGAAAGTGGGTCCTGATTCAGCAAGGTGCATAAGCACCTACCCAACTTTAAACAATTAATGCCTTTGAATGCAACAGGGATCCTCTCACATGTTTAATGTTATGCATATGCTTGTACTTTTTTCTGAATTGGGGCCTCAGTGAATGTATGTATGTCAGCTTGGTCAGCTGAGGTCACACAACAGTTCCCCTCCTGTAAGCATTGCCCTTTAGTTGAAGAGGAATGAATAGCAAGTTGTGAGAACTGTATGAGAAAGTACGTTTCAATTAAAAATTGTAGGTTTCTAAAGATTCTTTCTTTATTGTTAATTGTTTTCACTGGGGTAGACTACATCTCTCTCTGCACTGACGTTCATTACATCTCTCAAAACGAGGCCACAATCCATGGATCGTTTGTGGCATGTTTTGCACATAGAGACTCACTAGTGAAGCAGATTCTAATCATGAGGTCTCCAAATCAGTTTCTTCATGTCCATGAACACTAGGGCTTCACCAAAGGAAGTTCTAAACTTCTTTGGTCCAGGTTGCTGCTCTTTTTCTTTCCTGCCCCAAGCAGGAGTTTTGTGGGGGAGGTAGAAGGAATAATCAATGAGCACAAGGTCCTTGCCCACCCAGCCATCCCCTCCCCAGTGTCTGTGGGTCAGGTATGGGTAGCTGTTGCATCCCCAATTCATTTCAGTTCTAGCTGGGTGTCTGCAGACCACCCAAAAGTACGGCTTTTTCACTCTGGCTGCGCAGGGAGCCAAGACTTTGCCCAGGTTGCTGAGCTGATTGTACATAGTACGTACAAATTAAGAGATGAGTTTCTGTTCCCTTTGAAATTTTTGACATACTTTACCAAATACCCCCTGTGAAAAAGAGGAGCAGGTTTGCAAAAGTGGTTAAAGTACTTGATAATACATGAGCAACTGAGGTAATGTGAAGAGCATAGTACAGCTAGGGATCAAATACAGGGAAGAGTCCTTAAATGTTACGTTTCCAACAAACTTTGGCATGTTTAGAAACCACCCTTCCTCCCTAGTGTCCTGGCCTATTATTGCTATTGGCAGTTTGTCCTTTGTGTCACTCAGGAGTTTGTAATGAATCCATAAAACCCAAATAATACTGCATTTTGTTTGGAGGAAAACAGCAGACCTGCTTTAGTGGATGGACTCACTTGATGCATGGAGTTGTAAAGAATACAGTGTTGGCCATATGTTGTGTATAGTCCTTGGAGTATTAATTCTGACCCTCTTACATGGTAAATAATATTGACTGATATAAAGTAAACACACTTATATTTTGCACCATATATTTTATAATACCTTTTGTACCTTTGTTTGTTTGGGGCTTTTTTTTCTGAAAGGTAGCTGACAGATCTCTGAAGTTATTCTTTTTACATATACAATTTTTTTAAAGTAAGTTACAGTTTTACCTTTTCAGCATGACAGCATCAGGCATTGATATCTCTAGTCAAACTTAAGTATCAAAATCTGTGCTTCCAAATTCATAGACCTATCCCTGAAGAAACAGTAAAAAGATTGACATTTCAGTTCCCATCTATGGATACAAGAAAGAAAATTGTCATTTAGAGGCAGACTCCGATATTTATTTTAGTAGTGCCTTACTTTACAACCAGTGGAACCACTTGTGCAGTAAAGCAGTGTTTAGTTGAAATGAAGATATCAGAAGTAAGCTCCCCTTGTTCACTTTAAATTCTGTGCTTTTTGACAGTTAAGCATAGTGAATTAACTTTTCAAATTTCACTCTTTGTGAAATTCGGCTTATGTTTTCTCTGCCTTCAGTCCAACTCCTCTAACGTGTCTGTTTAAGCAAAAATAAATTTTAAAAAAGGAGGGAAGGGAAACAAGGATTTAATCAATAATATCTGGGGATATCAGTGCAGATACAGAATTTTCAGAAGGCTACTAATGCCAAATCCCACCTATATTCAGCTCCTGAATCTCTCACTGTAGCTTTAAAAATGTTGTGACTGCTGTGATTATTTTATGCCCAAAAGTTAGGTTGTGTGACAAGTAGTTTCCACAATGCACAGTATTTAACAAAAATACTTTAACATCCAGTTGTTAAGAGAAAATGTAGCAGTCTCACTGAGCTTTGGCTATATATTTAAATATTGGTTCACAGTGTGAGAAGTTCAGACAATGAGGAATCATACCAGTTGTCCGTGAGAACTGGAATGAAACAGATGAAGAAAAATAATTCAATCTTATGAAGAGCAGAAAGCAAATTATGAGTAAGCTTGGCTAATATCACATCCCCCCCAACATATCCACACATGCATGTGCACACACACAGACACGGTTGTTTGCCTTTTAGTGATGCTCACTTTGGAATGCCTGAACTGAAAGATTTGGACTAAATCCTGCAAGCAGTTACGGTGCTGAGTCAGTTTATGTCCTTAATTTTAAAGCCTCAGAAGCTTTTCGAAGTGTGAACCTTTTCTGGCTTACATATCTCCTCCAGAGCATGCAAGAACACAGTGCACCTATGGCAAAGAAATGAGAAGTGGCAGTAACCACTATATAGATATATAATATCTATATAACCACTTAGATATAAACAGTTTCCTCCCTCCACCTTGGAGAAACCCAGCTGTTGCTGACTAACTCTCTTTTTTTCCTACCATTTTGCAATGTGTTTGAGACTGCATTTCAAGAAAAACTGAATTTGGAGCTTAAGCATTTAGTTTGTTACCTTTCCTCCTCATCCTTTTTTGTTTTTAAGATTAGCCATTTGACACATTTTGTTGGAGATCAAAAATATCTCTTTCTGGTTAGACATCTAGGACAGGGATTCCCAGCCTGTGCTTTATTTCCATAAAGCCTGGAATTCAGTGGAGCACCTGCTTATTGTCTTGGCATCTGGCTGGTCTTGCTGGTATTTAACTACTCTACTTCGTTAAGAGACCACAAAAAAAGCCATCAAATTCTTTCTTAGTTTTTTCTCTTCCATGTAAGCAGTTACTGCAGAGCTGTATCTTCGCAATTGGATAGGAAAGGGCTCAGAAACAGTTTCTTTCAGGATGATGTTCAAATTATGAAAACATTTCCAAAATCCTGATGTGGTTTTTGGGGTTTTGGGGTGGTTTTTTTCTGCTTCTCTTAGTGCAGGATTGTACAAGACGAATAGATGTGAATGATTTTTGTCCAGGCCACTTTTATTGTACTCAGTAGTACAATGCTTCATTCCTTTGGGAAAAACTGGGTAACCGTATTATTGTAGGTATTGTAAGAACATTATATTATAAGCTTAACAATATAGCTTTCAATTTTGGGAGGGGGCTGGAGATAGAAGAAATTATCTCCACAATAGAAATGTATTATTCTCATATCAAAAGAAAACTTCTTTGAAAACATTTCCTTTGCTTATTATATTTTTCCCCCCATTTATTCTTGTCAGTACAGGACACATTCAGCATCTGTTCTCTAGCAAAAGCCCTCAGGAAAAATTAAAAAGCTGTTCTTGCAAATTCATCATTATTATTAAGAACCATAATTCACCTCATGGTTATCTCAGCCCTTCTCTAGCTCTTATCTGCACTGTGTGATGACATTGCCTTCTTGAGCAAGGCATCGTTCCAGCCTCGTCTCATCTCTCCCACCTTAATTTGTACCGATGCGTTGCAGTTTGGTGACAGGCAGTTGTTCGTGCTTGAATAACCCAAGATTTGAATTCTACAGTTTGTGGCATCCATGTAATGCTTAGCAGTGGGTACAGCTGTTAACTATTCGCTTATAAATAATCTTTTTCCCCTCTCAACCTGTCTCCCAGGTAGTGTACCTGTCACCATTAATAACTCATCGGTTGCTCCCCAGTGATTTGGCCCATCACTTGTCATTCACAGTGGAGCGCAGCGCTGGCCGGCTATTGAAGCTCACACAAGCTCCTTCAGCTGTTCAGTCATCCCAGCAGCTGCCCCATTTCATGTTCCTGACTCGCAGGAAGTCGCGCTGATGGGTTCCACTGTTAGGCACCTCAGTTGTCCCCTCTCGTCGCTGACTGCGCACCAAGCCGTGCCTTTGGGAAGTATAATGTTGTCTGCTCCAGGCAGGGAGGTATGTTACAAATTGTTTTAAGTCAGCTGTCACCCCGCCACGTTGATTTCACCAGAGGTGTAACCTGGGAGTTCGTTTGGACCAGTCAATGCAGCAGTTGTGTGCACACACCTATTTAATACTAAAAAGTTTGTCTTACTGTTTATTTTTACTGACGTACGTGCTCCAGAAATCAGAACAAAAAGAGACCTGAGACTCTGTATTGATTACCTGTGTGGGCGTGGGAGGGGGAGGGAAGGTAGAAGTGACTTTGGTTGCCACCTCACTATAAAAGGTTAATTTTTTACTCCATTACTCTGCATAACACAATAGTTGTCCCTTCTCTTCGAGAGTGACATCTTTCCTTTCCCAAGGAGCCCTGGCAGGGGTGCTCATTGTTACCTCATCTTCTTGCTTAGGAGGAACTTACCATAAAGCATGGTGTGGTCTGTGGACAGGAGGTCGTTCGGGGTCAAGGCAATACAGAGGCAGGTCTCATGAGCAAAGATAGTGCTTTGGAGAGACGCTCGAAAGTGAAGTGGTGCATAGGTAGCTGCTATATTAGTTTTGTAGCTGTTGAATTAAGACAGTTTCTTGCTTTTCCTATTTCCCGAGTAGAAACTGTGGCAGAGTAACTTGCACCATTTAACAACTGTATTTACATAGTAGAGGTAGTACTCTTTGGTTTGAACACTGAGCTTGAATTAATTGCTAATGTAAAGGGTTTCCAAGTGTATTTCTAACAAATCAGTGAAAATCAGAACTTTTCTGCAGGAATGACACTACAGGAATGACACTGCAGGAACGCCCTGAGGAAGGCACTGCTGGAACAAAGTGCCTGTGCTGAGTTTGTTTCGACGATGAGTAAATGGCAGCTCGAAGAGGCAGACATCCCATGCAAAGAGACCCAAAAGTGAAATAGTCCCTCCAAACTCTTCGTAAAACTCTAAACCACTGATTGTATGCAGGCATATCGTTAATGGATGAGCACTGCTGACTCCTCACAGGAATGTTACACCATGCGTACTTAAGGCTTTTCTCCTGAGCTACAGGTTCAGTAGTAATCTCCAGTGAGGAATGCTGCGTTAGCAGAAGTGACTTGCCCATAGTAACGCTTCAGTGAGGTGAGCCAGTAGTGGAATACTTGATCGCTAATTCTGGGATCTTGTAATACTTGGCTAGGTTGCTGACCTTACTGGGTTAGGTGCAAACCTCACTTGAAGTCACTGGGAGCATTTCCACTGCATGCAGGGAATCAGCATAGGTGGTAGGTACCAGTTCAGACTTTATTTGAAGATGCAATGCAGACAGTGTGTTGAAGTGATGCTGGCCCTGTATGGAAGGGAAATTTCACCTTATGGTGAACTGGCATGGATCTTCTTTTTGGGCATCAATATACTGGACTGTTCCACTCTCATGGGGTTGCTGGTTTGAAGCTCTTCTTTCTGTTGAAATAAAAGCTTCTTCCTCACAATTAATTATTAAGTGTTCCAGGACTCTATTATATATTTATATGTTCTTGAGAGCTCTTCTCTTACATGTGCTCGCTCGCGCTCTCTCATTGGTGTTATAATGTCATTCTGATAGCTGTTCACTCGCTTCATTTCTCTCTGTCAGTTTGTGGTCCTGTCACCCAAACAAAAGGACATTGTGTTACAGAGGGCATCATAAGAAACCAACAAGCACTGGAGGCATTGTAAATTAATGGAAGACTACTCTATTTTTAATTCTAATAAAAGCAAATTCTATGTTGATTTGGAATACTTAGATTCCATGTTAAATTTTAGAAAGATTTTACCTTACTGTAGACTAGCTATCCTGTGCATGTTGCAGATCTCTTTAGATATGGATGCTTTCCTAAGTTTTTGGCTCCAGTTGTTGCAGCGGGGAGAAAATTGTCTGTCCCAAGCTTATTACCAATGTATTTTCTTTTTTGCTTTCCTCTCTGTCACAACTGTATTTTTCCTTGCACCGCTGTTGGTGTGAGTAGTCATTCCTCAGAGAAGTCTTTGAACATACCGACACACACTCACATTGACTCACATTCTCCCCTACCTCTTCAGCAGTTGCTCTCAAAAAGCACTCAGGCAGCACTTCTCAGACAGTAATGCATGTTGCTGGTTTGTTTTATTGCTCTCTCTTTGGTTTAAAGAACTTGCTTTCTGCTGGACACAGTGGGGTTAAAAAAAAAGTTAGTGGTTTGGCACTTTCCAGCTGCTTCTCAGGAGAATATAAAGTGCCTGTGGATCGGGTCCAAACCAGTGGATGTTTAAGAGAAGGAGGAAAAAAAAGCTAGCTGAAGAGCAACATTCTTCTGTGACTTCGTTACCTTCTGTCGTGTTAAAAAAAATTGTTTTGCTTTACAGTTTTAAACACTCAAAAAAAGTTAGAAGCACCAAATGACCTCCAGGCCTGTTGGCTCTCCAGACTCAGTTTATCAAGTCTCCTCCGCCTTTTTCCCTGTAAAAATCCAGAGTGAAGTGTGAAAAGCATCAGAAAGTCTCATTTGTGCCAGTGCAGCCTTTTAGTCGCTTGCCAGCACCTTCATCTCTTCATATGTTTCTAGCTAAGGTCTAACATGGAACAAAAACCCGACAGCAATAGAGACCAGATGCCGGTATTTCTTCTCTGTCACTTGGCTGCTGAGCAGATGGAATTTATATCAATCGGGCATGCTAGGAGGAAGAGGCCGTGGCAGCCAACATGTGGAACTGGGGCTGAGTGACATTTTTGCTAATGTTTTGTCCTTGTAGAACATTATGCTTCCTCTTTGCTTATGAGCTGTGGTTTTCCTGACTCAGACGAGGTTCCAAGCCCAGCTGGAATGGTTGTCTCCCCACCGCCCCCCTTTTAAGGGAGTGCTGGGAGCGATGGAGGAGTAGTGGGGCCCTGCACAATGGAGCTCTTTATAAAAATACCTGACATCTGCATGCAATGCACCCAAATCATCTTAGCTGAGCAGAGAAATTCACCGGGCATTACCAGTCACTTTTTGTCTGTTTTTGTATGCTTCTTTGATTTATATAATGAGTGAATGCCTCTGGCAAAGGAGTACTTTGAGCATATTACTGGACAGGAACAATTTTCCAAGAGGTATTGTCATACATGGTCTCAGAATAAGCGTATTAAAAGGAAAAAAAAAAAAAGCAAAATGGGCTTTTTCTTTCTGTTTTCAATCACCTTTTGGAAAAAAAACCCAAAAACCTTGAGAAAACTTCATAAAGCGTGAACTACTCCGGTACCCCGTGAGGCCAGTCTGCAAGCAGAGATGGGGTACTGCAGAAGCCATAGTATGAACGCAAGCAGGGAAGTTTTGGAAAGTGCCATCAAGACTACCTATGTACAAAAAGTAAGTTCCCGATGAGGTTGCCAAAATCAGCAAAGAAACAAAGCAATTGGAGGCAGTTCATTTCAAAAGTAGGAGAAAAAAATAAAAAGAAGTTGTGGAGGGAGTGCCACGGTGGTGTGGTTTCTGTTCTAGCTCTGAAGCTGTTCCTCCTTCACATGAACAGCAAATGGTGCGATTAGCAAACAGAGAGCTTCTTGTGGGTAAGGAGCTGTGCAGATCGGACATCGGTATCGGGAATTTATGGTTGTGCCCAAGCTAAAGGGTTTACAGTCACTTGTGCAATTAATTTTAAATCAAGTTTAGACTTACATTATATAAAAGTAAAATAAATAAAAGGACTTGAGCACTTTAATTTGACAGAATTTGCTGCGGTCTTTAAAGGGGGAGTGGTGCAGGAAACATGAGTTTTTGGATCCCTGAAGACTTCTGTTTGACCTGCGTGTCTCATCCTAAACTCTCCAGCCAGCCAGCCTCCCTTCATCTGAGAATGCCTTTGTAGCTTGTCAGGTTCTCTCCTGATTCATCTGGAGGGGTCACTGGAGAGTTGGTGTGAGGTGTTACCTCCTCTGTCATCTTGCGAGCCAGCTGTCTGAAGGCAGCTTTGAGCTGGTTTAGGAATGGAGGGCTGAATGCATCCTCCAACTACAGCCTTGTATGTGCTATAAAGCGTTCGCTTCCCGACCGAACTGCTCACTCGTCCTGGAGTTTTCCACGGGTCCGATGGCTTGCGCGCTGGCCCTGCCAGTCACCTGGAATCCAAGACATTCAGCACATCATGTCAGGTGGCAAGTCACTGTGAAGTACATTTCTGGTGACTATGAATCATAGTGGCTTTCTTTTACAAGGCAGCTATGCCGTGCTTAACGACACAGCAGTGACACAGCGTGGAAGCGTTCGGGGCTGGCAAGGGGAACGGAACTGCAGCGCAGCCCCGTGCAGCGGGTGGAGGCCACGCGCTCCCGAGGCGCAGCCGGGCAGTGTCTTGCGTGTCATCAGCTCGGTTGTATTTCGTTACCGTGCGAGCATGACGAGCACCTTCTAGAACCAAACTTCTCTTTCTTTTTCTTCTCTTACCTGGTTGAACCGAGGAGCGTAATGGACTAATTTTTTAGACTTCCTCGAAGTACATCCATTTGTGAGCAGGAAAAGTGTTTGGCTTTTTTCCGTTGTCGTTGTTCTCTTCTCTAGTCATTATGAGAAAACATGTAACCAATAAAACACTGTTAAATCTGATCTGTGAAATGAAGCTGGAGGAAATCTGTTACAGAATTCTCTTACGCTTCTCACTGGGGGGAGGTGCTTCCGATACGTAACGTTTCCACGACGTTTTTGTCACATTAAAATATGGGAGGCAAAAAAAATTCTTTGGGGTAAAACCATCTTCATGATTAGACTGATTTATCGTTGGTTTCATCCCATGTTGTTTCAGAATAGTGTAAGGACAGGGAAAAAGGAGGAGTTATCATAGGTCATAGACTTTGCCAGTAAGTTGAGAATTATTCATAAAGAAACTGCAATAGGGGAGCAGACTGGATGGATGGCTCTGATTTTGCCTTGAAGAATGGGACGCGTATCTTGACTCCCACCTCCTGAACTCTTGCATACACAGAAGTAAACAAATGAGCTCTGTACGTGCCATTGCGGTAAAATCCATACTTCTCCACAAGGCTTGAGGAAATTTTTTACTTTTTAAAATTATTTTTAAACAATCTTTTTGGTCAGAGTAAAATCAATTAACCTGTGTTTGTGACAGTATGTTAGTAACAGTTTTCTGGTACTGATTTTAATTCCTGCTGGTTGAAAACAGGAGATAGATGCACATGGAAACAAAGACGTTTCTGTCACTTCCTCACATCTTTTTAAGTGTCACTAGGGCTGCAGATCTAGGCTATTATTTAATTGTATTTTGCTTACATATAGTATAAGAGAAAAATTGCCATATAGGGGTATGTAAATCGCTGGTGTTTCACAACGCAGCTGAGCTAGCCTCTCTCTCTCCTTCACATACGCTCACATACACATGCGCGTGCGCGTGCACGCCGCCGTAAAACAGTACATAAACTTAATAAATCTGAATCTTATCTAAATCTGCAACATTTGGGGGAATTGCAGGGGAGGCTGTCAGCACAAACAGCCTGTGAAACCTCACATGGGTTTGGAATACAGCTCCCAGATTTTCCAGCCATGACATGGTAGCTCAATTTACACTCACTCTTGAGCTCTGTGTTTTGTATACAGTATGTCACTTCTCTGCTTTAGTTGTGTCAGGATGGCTCTGATCGGTCTGAGCCACAGTAACGAATACTGCATTTTAATAGCAAAGGTAATGAAACTGTGCAGTCGTCTTTCGTTTTCTAGTTAGGGAATGGCTGCTAGTATTGTTTCTGATTCTGAGGGATGCAACCTGGTCTCTTTATCTGGGTAAGAAAATAAACCTGTGGGTAACGTGAAATCATGAAAAAAGACATTTTAAAAGAACATCCAGAAAGGCAAAAAATACACTTGAATACCCAAAAATTATTATTTGCAGTTACTTCTGTGCCAGCTGTTCATTTTACATGTAAAAATGCTAGGTATTTAAAAGTGCAAATAGGGGCAAATTCTGAAGATACGTTTTTAGAGGCGGTTTTCAAAGTTAGTTCCAAATTTTTCTGCCTGTCCTTAGCAAATAAGCCTCTGCATTGGTGTGTGTAGTATGCCATTTTCTTCATATGGCCTTGGAAAGAACTTCATTATTAATTGTAATGCTCCCTTGCTGCGAATAATGAAAACAAAATTAGACTGTACATTGTGGTAAGATTGTTCAAATCAGGCTCTTTATCTGTGTTAGCATATGATGGCTTAACATAAGAAAGCAATAGCATGGATGTGTCAGAGAACACAAGTCACAGTCTTCTCAGATTTTTAGCAAATGGTATATGTGGCACTCCATGTCTAGAAAGAAATCATGCAAGAAAAACAGTGGTTTTTTCCTATTAAGAAATCCAAGCAGTATGAAAATAAATAGGACATTTGGATATTTGATGACCATATATGCAACACAGGGGCAGATGCAAAAAAATAACATGCTTTTTGCACTGGATTCACAATTTTCTTTGTAACCTCACTGGGTTAAAAAGAAAAAAAAATCATGCTCATAGAGTTGAATATTTAACAGAATTTTGTGGCAGAGGACTGGAAAATACAGAAGAGCTCTTGTGTTTACCAGGCCACCCCGAAAGGCAAGAGGGCATAAGGCACTTATAAACAGTGGCAGAGCACAAGCAATGTTGTCTTTGAAAAGTTTTCATTTTTCCCTTGAATCAGCTACAGTCTCTTGCTTGAGGTCACCACAGTTTGCAATCTTTGGCAGAAGGCTTCTTCCATTTTTGGTAGTGGCAGTCTGAATTTTTTGGAAGTGTTTTCTTCTCAAACTGCCATTATCTTCCAAACCTGTTTCATGTTATCATTGTCAGATGCTTCTTCCCTGAGTTTCTCAGAACAAAATGTTGTGTTTTCCTGGGATTGGGCTGTGGGGCTTTTTTAAGCTTGGAATTGAGAGTCATATGGTTATGATTTGAGAATATCAAGCCTGATTTTTTTTTTTTTTTTTTTTTAAAGCAGTACCTTTTTCTCTGGGCAGTGAACTCACTGCAGAAACATCAAAGGGAATGTGTGCTGCTGGATCAAGGTGATTTTTTTTCTCGACTACATCATTGCCAGCTGTGGTGTTTATGATTAGAGGCAGGCGTTCCAGACACCTCTGAGTCCTTGCTAAGCGTCAGATCTTTAACGGGATCCATCCCAGCTGAGTGACACTAAACAGACAGCCGGTGGGAGTTGGTGGGTAGAGCAGCAGAGGAGGGGGCCTTTGGTACTCCGTGCTCTCAACAGCCAAGCTTATAACAAACTCTGCTAATGCTCGGCTTTAGGCTGCCTGGAGGCCCTGCATTATGCCTTTCAGGGCTGCTTTCATTAGCAGAGGGGATGACTAGAGCCTGGCAAATGCTGTCATTGATCCCCTCACGCTGAGTGCATGGATGTGCAGCATTCAGGTCACAGCCTACTCGGCTTTGAAGCAGCTCCATTTCACACTCCTGACAGCCACGTACTGCCGGCTCGCCGGAGCCGACACAATTCCCTCGCCGATCTGATCCTCTGCTCTGTGCAGCTAACTACATTGAATTCCCCACGGATGCTCCTTCCACTAGAAATATTAACACTTGTTTACTGGTCCTGTTGACATAAGAATCCTGCAAATAGCTAGCGCTTCTGATAGCAGCACTCCATTTCATGCGTTCTTCTTTTTTCTGCCTTTCTCGCTGCCCGCTCTTGGAGAATATTTTGTACTGTATCAATGCTAAACTCTTTCCCAGAGCAGAAAACAAGGCTGCGCCATCTTCCTCAGAATACGAGTTAGAAACCCAGATTAGATCCAGAATACCTACAGAGTTACAGATCCTTTGCTTTTGACTGGGGCTTTGTGGAGGGGAGGAGGTTTCAAACCCAGCGGTTAGCACAGAAGTCAGCTGGCTTGTGTTTGAGGTAATGGTGTGGAAGCAGCTATTGTATACAGTACCTTAGAGGCCACCCAGAATAAAGGTCATGTAATAAAGGTGCCAGTTAGAGCAAAACCCAAAAGAAGAATGTAAATTAGCCAAACGTCACTGTTAGAGAAAATCAAGACAGGACATTGCGCTAAAATGGCTGGATCTTTTCCAGTGCCATTGTAGCAGATCTTAGGAAGTCCACTTTAAACGGGCTTTAAAAAATTCGCGTGCCTGAAGATGTTGTTTCCAACCATATGCTGATTTAACATTTCATTGTCTTCTGACATTCCTGAGCTTGTGCTGAAGCAATGGAGATCCAAATCAGTACAGAGGAACTGAATTACTTTGTGGCATATAGTAGTAAATACTACTCAAGTCAGGCATCTCGGTGTAAGGATTTCTTCCTTTTGTTTTGAGTCAGAATAAACAATAGTAGTTGTTACAGTGTGAGAGAGAAGAGTTCCTGAAATCAATCAAGTTCCATTAATGTAAAATCAGTGCAAGATGAGAATCAAGCTGATTTGGCCACGTGGTGAGGAAGATAGGCTCTGAGTATGTCTTTCTGTTTCAGTCTCTCCTAATGGTGTAGTACGTGAGCCTCGAAAAGTTGGATGCTTCAATTCGGAAAAAAGTTTCCTGCAGTGTCTGGAATTGAAGATTTTCAACCTCTTTTCAGAAGTGAACACTAAAAACTTGACTTGGGAAAACAAAGCTTTGATTAATACTGTTTCTTGTGATTATAAAATCGAGGTTGTTTTCAGGATTCAAAATCTTGAAGTTCCATTTAAAAAGCACGTTCAGGTGACTTCCACAATCTAGCAAAGTCTGGACCTAATGAGTAGTTAACCAGTTCTCTGCAAGATCTTCAGCCCAGGATACAAAATTGAAAATTTTGAGATTTGTTCATCACTGCTAAGGGCCGTGACACCATCTCCCAGCTGATTTCCCACCACCACTTATCAGGACACTTGTCTGCCTTTTTTCCTTTTCTTGCTCTCTGATGATCAATCTCTTGCCTTGTCACTAACTCAGCTCTTTTCAGCCTCTGGTCAAGCTTTTCTTTATTTTTTCCCTTGTTGCCTATAATCATCTACTTGCATATTCCATTTTTCCTGTTTTAGCACCATCTTATTTTTTTATAAAACTACCCTGAGAAGAACAACATTGGAAAAATGAGATTTGTTCTTGTTGGTCTGCCTTCCTTCACGAAACAGAAGAGAATAAGTGAACAGGGTACAACTCTTTTAACTGATATCATATCTCTTATCTTCTCTAATTCACTTCTCCAACAATCCAGAAGCAGCAACCTGGGGGTGCTGGCAGCTGTTTTTACTGACAGGGAGCATTGCTTGGAGCTACATTTGGTAGGGACCTGAGCTGTTGAGTGATCCATGTATCGAACCTGAAGAAGTGAAATGTTTTTATTGAATAACTAATTTTGCAGTTCAACCCTAGACTGTCAACCACCTGTCCCAGTGTAATTATTCAGTAAAAGGGGGAAGGAGGGCAAAAGAGGGAAATGGAAAGGGTAACAACTTTTAAATTGTTGCTATTATGTCAGTTGGTTTTACAGTTGGCATTATTTTATGATATGTTTGCACCTCCATGATGCAATGGTAGTCTCAAGTCCCTTCTCAGAAGAATCTGCAAAGATTTTTTTTTTCCGCAGTTTATGATATATATGGAGAGCTACAGGAGTGCAAAACTAAATTTAGGAGTTGTTCAATAGAAGTTTTCATTAGGGCACACCAGTTTGTCAAAACTGAGGGAAAATATTAGTGAAAATATTGCAGTTTCATTAGACTTGGGGCCAAGACATCCACGTCAGACCTTGAAAAGGAACTAAGTATCCCTGAATATGCCTGGTAGCCAAAACTCCTTTTGCACGTCAGCGTTAAAGATCTTGTTTTGCCTAAGGAGAATCACAGACCTGAACCTGCGTTACTCTTACACCATGCTTTTGCACATTCTGAGATGGTTCTTCCATAGTTTCATCTGAAGTTCTTGCTTTTGGAAAGGAGGAAGAAGGCTCAAAGGGGAAAGAGGTATTGGATGTCTGTTTTGGCTAAGAAGGGAAAAAAGAGGTATACGCTCTTGAGAGCTTATTGGTAAATTAAATAGTCAAGCTATTAGATAACCAGTGTGGTGAGCATCACCAACTGTTTTTAAAAAGATAAAAGATAGAATACAAAGAGACTAGGTGGAAGTTTCAACTAATTATTACTCTGCAGTGATGAGTAAAAATTGAGTAATTCTTTTTTTATTTCATTTCTAATAAGAGTGTTCCACCTAACAAATAACATTTAGCTCCACTTATCCTTGTGGCTAAACTTGATACAGTAGGTACATCTATGAAAATATGACTGGCCTCAGAAAGTTGGAGTTTGAAAAATCATTAATGTTCCTTCTCTACCTGAAAATAATTTCAGATAAATGTACTTCATAATAATTTAATTTAAGGTGACCATATTCATCAAACTAGAAGACGATGAGCTTTTCTTAGGAGAAAAAAGCAGATGGAAAGGAAATAATGTAAAATACTGAAGATAAGGGAATTCTGGCGGCAGGGGAAAGAGGTGTAGTTTTGTTGACACAACTGTGTTTTTAAAGGGTTGATGAGGAACTTCCATGTGTAGAAATCTGATGAAATCCCTAGCTTTTGACTGTTCTAATTATCTTCCTCTCAGAAGTAATTGAATGTAGAAGAAGACAAAGGGAATAGGCAAAGAATTTGGAAAACTACACATGTTGACTTCTGAAAAAGAGCATGTTTAATACTGGCTTAAGTATCACAAACATGCCATACAAGTATCCCCTAGTGTTAACATTTCATACACTAAGTGAATTCTTTTGATTCAATAGTATACACGCTGATTGGAGGTGCCATAAATAACACCAGAGAAGGAACCACAGACAATACTTTGAAGTTTCTTGGCAACAAAATTTGTTTGGGCTGCTAATGGCTATTTATTGAAATTTTTTGTTCTTCTTCATACTTCTGAT
Source organism: Phaethon aethereus (assembly GCF_964289735.1). Classification (NCBI taxonomy): domain Eukaryota; kingdom Metazoa; phylum Chordata; class Aves; order Phaethontiformes; family Phaethontidae; genus Phaethon; species Phaethon aethereus. Next base: position 37,925,386 of record NC_138577.1, on the reverse strand, counting down.
AAAAGCTGCAACCCATCTTTGAAAGTTATATAAAATAAATACACATACAGCCTGTGTAGTATGTAAATAACACACAAAGCACAATTAAAGTGTATTCAAATTGCAGGGTAAAGCATTCAGTAGCCAGGAGGTTCTGTACCTGAGATTGCATGTTAACTTCAATTCCCTGCCCTTGGGATATGTTTATGTGATATGAAATGTGATACGTTTCTTGTTTCCATGAGCACATGCCGGGGGCGGGGGGGGGTGTTTGGGTTTTGGTTTTGTTTTTTGTTTTCTTGCTAATAGTGGCTATTCAGTATTTATTTTATCCTTCTAATGGATGGTTCCAGAAATTCTTTTGCTTCGTTATATAAACCCTACTTTGCCAATAGAAGTACTGGTTTACTTTTGGTCTTTTTTGTGGTGCTCATTGAAATAGGTAGCAGAGGGGTTCCAAAACACTGATGATATCTTTTTCCCTACCTTCTTACAAAGTAAGTAGGTGTTTTTATTTCCACTTCCTAAGATGCTGAAAAGAATCTTGCAAGATATCTTGTAAAAGAGAAATCTTTTGGCCACTTCTTTTGATGTTGCTTTTGGCAGATCTTCGGGAGGTAGAACATGGTGTAAGATTTGGTCTGTTCAGCATTTGTTTGTGTCAGTTGTAAGCATTTTGCAGTTCTTCCCATCCCATTCTAAAATGCAATTTAGCTTATCCGATACTGGGGATGTACATGATGGCCCTTCCACAGGAGCTGATCATGTAGACTTCTTCTCCCATCAAGGAAGGAAATGGGTCCTTCCATGATGAGATTTCTTTCATCCTGCAGCAGATGTATAAAATGATCATTTGAGTCATGATCTAGAAATGCCACATTTTCTGTACTGGCTTGAGCAGGAGTCTAGCCCACTGGGTTCTTTACGTTTTAAGTATTAGGGGACAGGAATGTCAGTCTAGATACTTCACCTTGATTCCAGAAAGCGCTCAGTCATAAGGAGCTATTTACCTGAATTGCACCAAAAGGAGCAGACACAGCAGGAACAACCTGAAGTTGCACCAAGAGACTTACAAGGGGGGAAATAACAATGAGTGAGTGCTTGCTTGTGCAGAATTAACATCCTCTTAATAGAGATACTGCCATTTTTAAAGGAAGCCACAGGAAATTCTCACCCTCACAATCCATTCGTATAGCAGGAATCCTCAGAGCCACAATGCAGTTTTGTTCCATTTGAGCTTTGTCCCTGTCCTGTCCCTGGCATCTTCTCTTTCTTGTTCATTGTGCAAACCACACACTGAATCTCCAAATGAATTCACCATCCCCACTGCTAGTTCCCTCTTCCAGTCTTATTTTCTCCCTGACAAAGATGTCAGTCTGATTCCTGGTCTCTGTATTTCCTAGGAATCTCCTTTTTCCTCATGCAGCCATCAGTTCCTTCTCCTGGCTATTAGAAGGAGCATTTGCAGAGAACTGCCTCTTCAATCCCAGCCACATTTAGGCTGGTGCATCTTCAGTTCAGGCTAAAGCTTTAGGGAATGAGCTCTCTAACATGTTGCTGCAAAGTGTATGCAAACAGGCTTATGTGCTGGCTTGATGGTACTTCACCTGGTTTCCACAGGTGCCACAAGGAATATCCTGGTTCATGTAAGATCTTCAGACAATATTCAGAAATAAGTTAACAGTTGATACTGAACCTTTTACTACTGCTTCGACTACTATTATTGATAACCAGCCTGAAACTGATGCTTGGCATGGTCAAGAAGCTCAACACAAACAGGCTCAAAGCAGGCAAAACGAAGCAGATGTTTTTAACAGGAAGTTTTCAAGATCTTTAATGCAATCTCTTCCAAAATCATAGCTATTACTCTTTGTATCAACTGAGGGTCAGAGCTAGTATTTTTTATATCACAATGTCATGGTAAGTCTCTGAGAATAATTTGGTGTGGGAGTTGTTGGAGAGTTTGGGAGAGCAGTAAGAAAGCAGTGTGGTAGAGGTATTACAACAAAATAAGTTGGGTGTTCCTTACTGTCTGTAAATAATAGGATTTGTAGTGTCTACACCTTGGTTTGCTCCAAGACAGCCTAGCATGTGTGGCTGGTACTTACTGAGTTGATCACCAGAGGTCTCACTGACCTTGGCAGCCTTACATGACTCAGACTCTCACATGGATGAACTGTTCCTGAACAATTTCTTCCGAAGTACTGGGCACAAACAGTCCTTTTACTTACTTAACATCAGGTGGCTGCTGCTGTTTTTTCAGTTTTCTCTCTTTAGACTTTTTTTAACTCTTTTGGTCATTGTTGCTGAACTATTTTATTACAATCACTACAAGAAGTTGTCAGGTTACGGTTCCTTTCAGGTCTCCATTCTTTTTTTACTTAAAGAAAGGCTGAAGGAAGTTTCTCAGTGCAGAAATAAACAGCAATATTTCTGTTCAGGTGGAAGCCTATGCTTTATAACATACTCCAATGCCTTTATATTGGTATCTGTGAGCAGAGTGAGGTGTTATTAAAATCGTTATTTAAAATAGTAGCAAATTTATCATATGTGGAAATATTTTTGTTCACTTGTGCTGTCACTAAAATTAAACTGCTACACCTGAAATTTTATGTTGTCCTTGGCTTTCTAACAGCATTTTGGGTTTTGGAATTTTTAACAGTAATTTAACATAGTATTTTTGAGATACCAGAGCTTGGAAACTAGGAACGTTTTCCCTGTTAAAAATGTGTTGCACTTTTTTGGGGGGAGCATATCAGCTTGGTCAACAAATTCTGTTTTAGAATTTTTTCCTAGATCAGAACTTAGTGTCTTAGAGGCTTTGGGAGTAGGTTCTGTACTTAATAGTTGGGGTTGTAAATCCACAGAAAATAAGTTTTTAGTGATACATTAGCTTGTCTTGCAGTGTTTTAAGTTTGTCATCATACATCTTAATCATCCTGTGGTAGTGAAAGAACTATCTTACGGTGATGAAACACTAAATTTTTTTGTAAAACCTTACTATAACATCTAGGTTCACGGACTAAAAGGAATTCACAGGCTTTGCCTACATTGCCTCACTAAAGGCCATAATGGATTATGAAGAACTGAGAAATCATCATGACTAACTTTGCATTTTGTTCTGATTCTTTCAACAAAACTGTACAAAACTGCAAGAAGTCTCTCCTCCTCAAAAAAGGGGTTTTATAGGTAGGATTAATATTTTACATTTCAATGAAGAACTTCTGTATGCAGATACTCAAACAGGTGACAAAAATAGTCCTTAAAAGAGAGGTGGCATTTTCAGGCAGCCAAGTTTTATAATGGAAAATTCGGGCATTCTCCAGATCAAATCATTTTAGTTGGTCAAAATATTGGTAAGGAGTTTTTAGTAGTTTAAATATTAGTGATCATTAAAGTAGTGTTCCAAAATATGAAAGATTTGGATTTAAAATTCTATGAATAAAAAGCTCCTGAACCTATTAGTGAACTACGGACAACACTGAAAAATACAGTGCCTCTGAGGTCAGTACACTAGCTTCCCATTCCTGGCCTGACATGGCTTAACATTGAAAGGACTTGACAGCCTACCACAGGCTTGTGGGAAATGAGAAGGAAGCACATCTCAGGATTTCTTTTCACCACCTTTCCTGTGAAGTCACTTTTGGGAAGCAAAGATGACTAGAGTGGAGCCTGTTACATTCTTGACCATCCTGTGAAGCCTGTAGGAAGAGGTGCCAATCCTTTCTCACCACCCAAGAGTTTCTAGTGTGCCACAGGCATGTACAGAAGCAGCTGTTAGGCATATGTGTAGTATGTTACTGAGTTGTGCAATAGCTCTTGTAGAAATTAAAATTTCCTGGGACCATTGCTGGTATTAGTGTCTGATCTCACTGGAAAGATGCTTATTTTGTACAGATTGAATAGCATGGAAAGTTTTCTGAGATGCCTTGAAATTTTCATACAGCTAAAGGTGGATTTAACTGAGATTGTACTTAGTCTGTGTATGAACATATTTGCATTTGGATGTTGTAATTCAAGTACATAAGTTGTGTGGGGTTTTTGTCTTACTGAAGTTTGATGACCTGAACGTTCATAGTTCCATTTCTGGACCATAATTCGATGCTATGGCACTGTTTATTTACTATTCTTCCGTGTCTTCTTTCCCTTTCAAACATAGTCCATAAATCCCAGTTAACAAATGTATAAGCCACCTCTCACGTGTTACAGACTACAGGTGCCCTCTGTCACCTGATGAGAAGATCAGTTTGACTGGCAAAAGAATTGACAAAGGCCGATTTCAGAGGCTGCGACTCTAACAGGACTGTGAAAAGCATATTTAACTATATGGGCCCATTGGTCAGAAAGGCATGTACGTTCTCTGAGCAAGAGCCTACTTATCCATATACTGAATGCTGAGGGGAGAGTTGAAAATGAAATAACATTGTTTATTAAGTGATTTTTCATATATGCAAATATATAACTGCCTTCTGCATTTAGGAGCTCTTTGGAAAAGGGTTGCAGCAGTTCTCAGGGCTGTTTGCTATTAAATATTAACTATTGAATGCACTGTGAATGGATAGTCCTTCAGTGGAAGGACTGAAAGTCTTTCCAGTCTGCCTGAGGACCAGAGTCTTTCAGGGCTTGTATACTGAAGATATGACTGACACCACATGTATCATATTGTATTTGACATCATCTCTAAGTTTTGCAAGGCAAATATTAATTATTTTTTAAGCCCATTTCTTTTTATGTAAACAAAGAAAGGATCGATCTTAAATGGTTTTGTTTTTCAAATGTTGTTTTAGAAGTTCTATGTCCCATACAAAAATTCATTACTGGTAAAAGTTCTTAAATGTAGGATATCTAAAATTCAGCTTTAAGGTAATTTCCTGGGCATAAAAGTAACATCTTAGCCACTACATTTCTTTCTTAAAAATTTCTTATGAGGTTTTTCTTATACCTGCCTCTCTTCCCAGACCTTTGTATGGTGCAGATTTTCATGATTCAAAGGTTAAAAAGCCAACTTAAGGTCTATAAATCAGAAGACAGTTTCACTTATCAGAGTGCTGGTTTTTACCTCAATAGACTGCTGGTTCTGTCACTGGTGCCAGGCTCTGCCTTATCGCGAAGCCATCAGCCCTGCATAGTGGAATGCTCTTTGTTTGGATTATTTACTTCTACTATAAACAAAGATTAGAGCAAAAAATTTCAACTACGGGGCCCATGCACTGTCAAACTGTTGCTGGAAAATCACTGTCATGTATTGCATAAAGTTCCTTGCTTTTCAAAAACACAACTGGCAATAGGACATTTGTTTTTTACCAGCATATTTCACACATGGTAAGAATGATGAAGGAATGGCCTAGACTTTTATATCTGTAAAACCCTTTTTTTTTTTTTTAATTACATAGTTATCAAATATGAAACACTGTGAATGTTGTATGTATAAAAAGTGAACCACAGAAAACTGGGAATTTTTATATGATGAATTAGCCATGATTTGGCTGAGATTCTTTATGCTAAATGTCATATGAGGTTTCTAGGACAATTTTATTTTAGAAAAATTGATAACGGATTATAGATAGCCTTTCTTTCATTGTGTTTCAGTGTCTCCTTTTCTATTTGGAAATCAGCAAATGTTCAGAAAAACTAAAGTTGAAGAGTCAAATCACTTTCAGTCTTGAAAGTATGTTGATGTATGTTACGGTTGCAGTTAATTCCAGTATTGTTTATTGAGTTCACACATCCCAGATTAACCAAAGCTTTTATGGTTTTGCGTTCATAACCATAGGTGGCATAGCAGTTTACCTCTGGAGACGTCTGTTTGACACCTTGCCTTAGGTCAAAGGCATGAGAATCTTCACCTCTATTTGTCTGCAGCTCATTCCTGGCAATTCTGTTGACCTGAAATTCAATAGTGAGTTTCTTCCTGTGAAACATGACTTAAGCAGCAAAAAGAGTGTGACTTCCCTTTCAGTTTTTCCTAGCTTTGCTCAGAAGGATGAGAAGCTTTTTTCAATATTATGTTAGACATATGATTCCTCAAACTATGAGAAGTTTTGCTTTCCAGGGATGCCTTTTCTAAACATGTACAATTGGGCACAGAAGTGTTAATCAGAAATGTGGTTGGGCTTGCACACCACCTTTGTCTTTAGTGAGAGAAGTGTACAGAAAAACAAAAAGGACTTTTCTTTTCATAGGCTATTGGAAAAGTTCCTTTTTGCTTCATAGTTGAATCTACTGGAACATCCCTTTCTAGAGAGCTCAACCTGAAACTGTTGAACTCCCTTTCTAGATAAAACCCCCTGGGCATGAAAAAGCTGCTGTCTAAATGTATTTCATGGGGTTATTGACATATTAAAAACAATACACCATATCGGTGGCACATAGATTGGCCAGTTTAATTGATTAATAATGGCATTTAAAATATTTATAAAGGCAGTATTGACTTGGTGTATATATAGACATACCATGACAATGGCAGAATGCATTAATAAGTCACCCATTTGCCAAGTTCTAATGATAATATAAATTATATATAGTTATATTCTATACAAATTATATATAGTATATTACCTATACAAATGTTATAAACTTGGGCATATATAATTTATTGACTACTAAAGGGATTTTTCTATGTTGTGAAAAGATTCTCATATCAACATGGCTCTGGGAATCATGCAAATATCAAGAAGGTGAATGCCCATTTTACTGTCATTGAACCAGTGTGTTGTACTCTGGTTTAAAAATTCTCTGGGAAAGGGTGTGTTGCTATGAATACATATTTCATTAACTAATCCACTGATCAGTTCCACCTTTTTTTGACTGTGTGGGAGCACGAAGTTAAAAACATGTCCTACATCCATTGCCTGAAACAACATTATTTTCCTACTAGATTTTTCATTTTGTTGCTGCCATTTGGTAATAATCTGTGCAGTTTGCTTTGAGATTGGAGAAGACCACCTCCTTCCCTTCTTCTGGGTGAACCATGGGAGAAATGGTTCCCTACAGATGTGTCGTGATTGTAACAACAGGAGAGGAACTGTCTTGCAAAATGGTTAGGGAGATACTGTGGTTGTCTGTGAATAGATGATAAAATGATAAAGTTTGCAGAAGTTACAAATTGAGTGGTATAAAAGTTGGATCATTAGGAGAAAGAAACTGTTAAAATATCATATTTTTCTTTACTTTGGACAGCATCTGTAAACAGACTATTGTTTTTGGGTTACCACAATTCAACCCACAGAGGGGAAGTGGTTACACAGGCAATTGCGTAGTTTCACACTAATATTTTTTTTCTTTTGAGAAACAATTTAGTTTTCATAGGTGAGGATGCCTTTTTCTATTTGTAAATGTATTCTTTCAGGAAAACTGTTAGTGTGGAACCAAGGAAATAGGCAAACAATTTTAGACACTCACTCTCAGGGCGATGCTTCTGCCACCTCTTCCCATCCAACTCCCCTCTCATGCTGATGCCTTAATGACTTTCCCATCCTCTTAATTGATACAAAATAACAAGATTATGTTCTTTATATTTTTTTTCTTTTTAGGTTTTATACTTAAGCCTCCAAATATACTACATCTGAAAACATTACAGAACAGAAATTTCCTACTTTGTTAGCTAGGATGTGAGTGGCCTGCCTGATTACCAATACTATATGCAAGACCTTCAGCTCTCCAAATTACCAAGTTGTGCTTTAATTTAGAAAGAGCTGTCAAGAATGGTCTGTCTTCTGGAAGGACTGCCAGAATGTACCTCACTGTTCTAATATAACCTGGAGAATTATCATGGGTGTCTGGCTGATTAGAGAATGTAAAATTGGATCTTTGAAGGATTTTAATGGAATTAAGCAACAAAATTCTGTTGAATTTCAATAACATTGATGCAGAGTTGCAGGATATTCACATTGCTCACTCTAGATACCTAACACAAATGCCTACATTTGGAGCTTTGACTGCCTAAACTGGGGAGAGGCAGTGGAGATCACCTAAGTTAGGTGCCTCCAGTTAAATAATAGCCTGATTTCTCTAAGGCTTTTTTGGTTAATCATGATAATTTTTTTCTTTTGTAGTCCTAATAAATTCCTTCCAGAGCCCCAGATTTCCCTAGGCAATGTAACTGGAGACTAGTGGGGATTTCTAAATGCTTTCTTTAATGCTTTTTCTTTTTTTCTTCTAAGAAAGGGGGAGGAGATTCTAAACCGTAACTTTGTCCCAGTTTCTCCCAGCTAATGTTGTGCTCCCACAAGTCTTGGACTGGACAGGCTGCCATATTGTTCGTGATTTTTGGTTTTGCTTGTCCATGTCTTTCTGGAAAAAAAAAGTTGGAAAGGATCTAATTAATTAACTTTATTTCATGATTTTGCAGCTATTTTAGAGATTAAAAGAACAGCCAAAACCAGAAAGACTCATCCAAAGGAAGAAAGTTGTGCTCGGTAGTACAATGGATTACTTCGGGTTATTTAAATAACTCGACAATATTATTAGTGTTGTTGCTGATAGTAGTGGTTACCTAGTGTCTGTCTTTCATCTCCATGAAAGTTGACTTGAACAAAGATCTACCATATTTCTCCTGGAAAATTATGAAGCTATTGTGGAGTGAACCTACCTGGTGGCATTAACTCTTCAGACAATGCTGTTATTTCAAACCTGAGATGACTGAGAAATACCTTTTAGACTTAGTCTCTTCTCTCTCAACTCCTAAGATTGTCATATATCAACAAATAAACAAATACAAATCTCGTATTTCTTTTGTGTACCTGCTTTTGATCAATAATCGTGACTTTTGAGAAGATCATTTTTTTTTCCTTTTTGAAAGCTAGACCAGAGCAAAGCTCTTTGAACTTGCAGAACATGCTTAAAACACATGAGGGAATAGTTGTTGACTGATTTCTGATTACATGCAAAAAGGGCAGATCTACAGGTGGCTCTATAGACAAAAATATGCAGTTAGAGGAAAGAATTAGATTATAGCTGAGCTGTACTAAGAATACTGGATGACAGAGCAAATGAGACTTAAAAGTAATAATATTTGTGAGTGAAGTTTTTAGCCTGCAAAGTGTTACCCAAAGCAGTGAAGTGGACCTTGTGCATCAACCAGTAAACAAGAACAATAAATAAATAAGCAGAAAAAGATGACAGAAAAAAACAATCTTGCACAGCGTCAGCCATTTAGTTCGATGTGTGAGGAAGGAAAACTGATCCACCGCAGATGCTGTGGCTTTCTCACGTGGTTTAGAAAGAGATCTGCATTCTGCAGGAAGTTAACTTAGCCTGAGCCCTTATTTCCCTCTCCTTTAAGGCTCTTCCTCTCTATGCACTTGCCAGAAGAGCTTAAGAAGAGGTATCAAGTTTGTTTGGGGAAATAGCTGGTGGACCAGGGCAGGTAACGAGACACTACTGGCAGTGGAGAGCACATGCCTGTCTGTTCTTTGTTTCGTCATTTTGCTTTACGTAGTGCAATGGTTCCCAATTTCTTTAAGTCGCCTGAAATGGATGTGTTCTTCAATACATAAAATTCATGTTTTGCCAGTTACTGAGAGAGCAGAAGTGTACAAGCAAGTCTCAGTTCTGATCTCAATGAAAAGGAAACAGGACCTGGGTAATTTTGGAGCTTCATCTTCCCCATAACCCCACAGCTAGGAGGATTGGAAGATGCTGTGAAGGGGCTACAGAGAACTGAAATTAATTTTTGCTATATCTAGGCTGTAGTATAAGGCTGTAATTTACTCAGATTATTCCCCTTCCTTGTAGTAGTACACCACAACCATTTAACTTACTGCTGAGACATACTCAAGCAGCTGCAGAAGAGGTTTTGTGAAGTTGTCAATATTCTCATTACAGGACCCCAAATAAAAACCCGGTCTGTCAAAAATAAAAGATGTCAATATACACAATGCATTTAATATCTGTGTGGTGGCCTTCAGACAAAGCAAGAAGTAGGAGCTCATCTAGAGAATGACAAATGAATAGAATATCATAGCCTACCTGTCAAGAAAGAGGAAGCATTATTTTTGAAGATAGCTTGAAGTAATACTTGCTGTGGCTTTTTTCAGGATAGGTCTCTGTTGGGGTTCAGTGCTCTCTTTGGTCTTATTTGAATGGTATTTTATCAGTCAGACAAAATAGTATTAAACTATAATACAGTTCTGCTAAAACAGATTAGAATAAAGATTTAATATGCTACTTTCTGTGAAGAATCTGATACTCACCATGTAGTGCTGTAATAAAATGGAAACAAATGAGCCAACTCGAAGTTATGACTCTCCATGGTTTTTAGGTCTCTCATACATTTTTATAAAACATATATGAGAACTTCTGAATTGTTAAATTGTTTTATTTTTTTTTAAATGAAATTGTGTTCCAGTACAGATCTAAAATAAAATTCTGTTTGTGGTTCCATGTGCAGTGTGAAGTACTAGCACTTCAGCAACATGGATTCCCTCTCTGCTGAGCAAAATTTAAAAACAAATAATTATTTTACATAACTGAATATATGCTAAGATAATCATGTGTTCTTTAATCAGCAAGTTGCTGATCTTGCAGTTTAAATATTCTATGCAAAAATGTTTTTGTTTATGGATATTACGATTTTTTTTGTAAATAGTGATTTATGTGAACACTAGTAAAATCTTTGTGGAGATAGACGTATCTGAAACAAGCTAAGTGTAGCTCCTGGTGTTCACAGAAGGGTAAACAAGGATGGCTTATGAGTAATAAACATACAGTAATAATGGCAGTGATTTGCCTCTGGTTTCATGCATCAAACTAGAAGTGGAGTACCATCATCTTCTCCCATAAAATTATTATTTTTTTCTTCATGCAAGGCTATTGCAGGTTTGGGGATTTTGTTGGTTTTTTGAGTGATTGAATGTTCATCATTATGTTCCTACTAAATGTCTTATCCTCTGAGACAGCAAAAATTGTCTAAAGAGAAGGTTATTAAGGAATGACTACCAACTCTGGTAATTTAAGTTTAGCACTTGGCATTCTTTGCCTTCCAACAGCATTGTAAATGTTGGCAGTTTATTTTTACTCCTAAGTTAGCTTTGCATCAGAACAAACATCCCTAAAATGCATTAGCCTTACAGCAAAGGAGTGGAAACCTATGAAACAGGAAGCCTTACAAAGTCTTCGGGGAAATCTTGAGTGCTTTTGGGAATGATTTATTTTCAAAGGGCTTAAGCAAAATCAGCTACAGAAAAGATATGAATGTTTCAGGCAAGGTGCAGGGAAAAGACATTGTGGCTCCAGCATGGACTTCTACAAATTATTCTACTACAACCACAGAACACACCTTTTTATTCTTACAAGCATGTGTTCACAGAAGAGTATGGGTTGTCAAGGGTGTAACAGATTTTATTAGAAGCTGTAAGATAAAGCATTAAAAACTGGAAGTCAAGACCATCTATGAATACATTAGGCCACTGACTAGATGAACCAGGTATAGTAAGTGCAACCATGGGGATTCTTGTACTTTTAGGTCAGAAATTTTACAGGAGCAGCAGATTCAGTTTCGCAGACCAGAGGAAGCACTGGGAGACATGGTGGGAGTAGTATTGCATCGGGGCTCCCAGCTGCACGGCTGTTTCAGCAGCACAACGGTTCCCCGTGACATAATAGCGGAAAGTGAGTGGGTTCTGTTCCTAGTTAGGAGTGATACCTGAAGATACCGATATCGCCTAGATAAAGAGACAACGGCAAAAAACACGTGTGCGGCTAGCAGTCAACACCGTGCGAGCATAAGCATTTCTGATTTGTGTGTCAGTATGAAAAGTACTAATTTCTTTCCACAGGTCTCAGATGGACTCTGCCTCTCTTTCCCTTTTTCCCTTTCTTTTTTTTGAAAGAGGTCAGTTTAACCTAAAAAGTATAAAAAACCTTTGCCCTTAAATTTTTACTTCACAGGTACAGTCTGCAAGCTCTAGATGAGGGTATTTGTGAATGGTTATACAAATGAGCTCTTTAATAGTATTTTCAAAAATATGTAAGGGGGACCTTGAGTTTCATTTTCAGAAGCAATTTAGACACTTAAGTGTTTGAATCACATTCATTATTAGTGAGGTTTAGGCTCCAAAATTAAGGCCTTTGCAGGCCTTTTTAGTTTCTGCCCATGTCTTTTATAATAATCTTGGTATAGATACTTTAGTTTTTGATAGGCATGTCCCTTAATTCTATCTCCTGCTTTCAGCAGCAGCTGTTCAGGATAGACGTAACTGAACTCCTCTCGATTCTTGTCATTTTCCTTGTCATGATTCCCGAGTTAACTGGCTATTTCTCTGTCCTTGCAAGTGGAGCAGCGTATGTTCTCTGGACCAAATGGTGTTTGCCTCTATAGTAAGGCTTGATGACAACACCCTTTATTTTTCAAGAATGACATTAAAATTTATTTTAAAGAAGGCCAGTTACTGAGCTCCTAATTTACAGCTCCTGTGTAGCTCTGGAGATTGTTATTACTCCCTAAAAGTAAAATTTGAAAACTGTTAGCTGGGGAGAACAGCTAGCAGGTGTTATAAAGTGTAATGTAGGTATATCCCTCTGAAAGCTCCTTAAGTCTTTCTGTTACTACTCTCCATAATCAGATAGGTATATTTACTGCTGCTTAAGATTACAATGTGGAGCTTCTTGTTTGAAGCAAAATTGTGAGAGATGACCTGAGAGCAGTGTGTGTGGTTCTGATCTATTGGATCAAATGGTGATCAAGCACAACGTATAGGTTTGAATAAGTAGTATATGTGACTTGATAACTATAAAGATTTTACCCTGAAGTGTAGAGGAAGTGCTATACAGTATTTTCAAATAAGGCCTATCTATTATAAGAAAAGGTGAATGCATTCACAGGCTATTTACGAATAGCCTTTCCTCCGACTTACGTGTGTGTGTGTGCATGTGTATATTTTTGTTTCTGTTTAAGTTTATGTTTTTTTCCTATAAAATTAAAATTACCGATTTAGGAAACTTTGGAGTTGGAAATGACTGAAATTCCTGGAAGCTGTTTGATGGCTTGCTGTATGAACCATGGTATGAATTTTGTGCAGCAGTTAGTTAGATAAAATAGTCATAAGATATTCCAGACAGTAAACTGAATCAGCTCTATGGGTCATGATGGAATGAGGGCTACATGCTCTGGGTTCTTTTGAAGTACACATAGATGACAAGTAGCAAGATTTTTCTCACTGTTAGTGGATGAGTGAACTGGAATGCAAAGTTCTGCAATACACATGGAGTTCTGTATCCTAATAGTGAATCTTAGTGTCTTCACCCTCAAATATTTGTACTTAGATTCATTTGGAAGTCTTGACTTGTGTATGCTTTTAGCATTGTGACCACAGTCTTTTAACAGTACTGATGTAAATAAATTAAGTTTTACCTGCTAATTTTGTTGTAACAAATTTGATTTTATCTATACCTTTCCTTAGGCTTTTGTTCGTAGAAGCTGGTGAGTTCTCAATTGCTTTCTATTGTTTGACTTATTTACTGATTTAGGGTTTGGTTTTCTTGAAAGGAACTTTAAAAAAAAAAAGAAAAGGAAATATAATGCTCATTGCAATGAGTGATGAGCCATGTGGCTGTGTTCACCCTTCAGTAGATCAAGTGAGAATGTGCAGTACAATTTTACTAGGTAAGTAATACCCTGTTGTTTCCTGTGGCATTTAAAATGCCGGTAGCTTTATCAACTGAATATGCACATTCCTTGATTTCAAATTACAGTATGTGAACCTTAGAGCATATGAGTTTCTTAAGGTGTGTTGGAAGAGTATGTGAATTCATAGAGTAAAAATTATTTGTCTGATAAAAAATAGGAGAGCTGAAAATACCCTCTGTGGATTTTACAGAATTGCAGAATGAGGTCTCTTCCAATCTGAGCAAAGGCTGGCAGAAATTTCAAGAAGTCTTCTTCAAGTCAAGCAAGCTTTATGGTCCTCTTTCGGTTGCAACCTATGCATTGGCCACTATAAGCTCATCATGTTTTATACCACAAACGTTGTAAAAGTAAGAGTAACTTTATGTAGACTTTCTCAGACAGTAGGAATTTTCTTTACCAGCAGTTAGCTGGGTCTCAGAGTTTGTATAGTCTGTGCTTTATTGCTCTTTAGAAATGAAATATCTTCCAAAGAAGTTTGCTCTGGAGAGCTTAGAAACATCATGTGATTGTCTGCAAACCTACCATACTTCTCCAAGAGTTAATAACTGAAAACTTTAAGATATCCTGTCATCATAGAGGTAACAGAACATTTTCAATATGTCATGATAAGAATATTGTATACGATGGTCCAGTAGGACAATTTTCACAAAAGTCATGAATGAAACATTTAAAAATTTCTAGATCATAATTTCATTAATAGCAAGACATGTCTGAAAATGAAATGGAGCTATTTTCAGTGGTAAATTTTGCCTTCTCTGATTATCTTCAAATTACTCAACAGAAACAGTAGTTTAAATTAGACTCTGGACCAGAGATCAGAAGTATCTGGGGAGGAAAATGTTTGTTTTCTACACAAACACCTAGAGGAATTTAAACCCCCAAATTTTTAATTAATGCTGCTTTAACTTAACTAAACATAGTTGACAGGAAGTTCTTTAGCAGAATGGTCACCACCCAGAGAAATCTTTTTCAGTTTTGTGATTGCAAGTAATTAATGATACTGCAGTGTTCACAAGACATGATATAGGAAAACCCATGCATTCTGGAATAATGTTAATTATTTGCCAATGGCAATAGTAAAGATTTAATGGTTACCACTGTAGACCAAGGTATTCCACTAAAATATATCTGCAAGTTTTCAGTAACAATCCTCCTTCCAGAAAATCAGGACAGTTTAAAATATGTGCAATATCCAAAATGTTACCACACGCTGTATAGGTATAGTCACCATTTACTTCAGACATATGGGGCTGTATGCTTTATTCCATTATGAGCAACTTCTTTAGCTCCACTGTTTTTCCTGGAATGAGAACAGTGTCTTTAAAAAAAAAAAAAAAAGGTAAAAAAGAGCAGCATACTGTATATGCCAGCTAGCTCTGTTTTTAACACATGATTATTTTATTGGGGTGTACATTAATTAATCCTGAAATAAGATCCTGTGTGACATTCAAAGTTGTGTTGAGTAGCGCAGAGTTTAAATATTTTAGTTTTACAACTCTGTTATGCTGGCAGCAAACAATAGCATCTCAGTGAAGTCAGCATATGAACACTGCTTGTGATGACATCTGGAAGGCTTGTTTTATCTATAAGCACAGTTGTAGACAAATGAAAGCAGACAGATGTAAGGCTGGTGTGGCATCTTCGCCTCAAGCATTCTCTGGCTGTACATTTTCCAGTGTGTCAAAAACAGGGAGCTTTTTTCTGGAATAAAAACATTCTGTCACATCTGTACACCAACTACTGTGCTGCCTGCTCTGAGCTCTGAGGTGTAAAATGGCAGATATTGTACAAAATTTAACACAAAGCCAAATTTCAAAATGCTGAGAACTACCTGAGTGTTTGGAGTGTGGGTCACCAAGGGACAATAAAAAGCACAAATTATGAGCTTACATTGCTAGTCTTATTAATACTGCCTGGTAGGGAGATGTTGTTGGTGTCTATGGCAGGGATACACAGGTATTTCTAAGAGTACCTTTCACACTGATATTTCACTTAAGTAACAATGGCATTTGAGGGAAGATGAGGAAAAATTCTGTCTGTGTAGCAAGGTCTATGAATGCCTCATCCTTTAAAAAGTGTAGCCTGAATCTTAGCACAAGTCATACTCTTTATGTGGAGTGACACTCTTAAGAGGCCTGATGCTCTTCTGTGTAGATTAATTTTGTGAAGAGAAAAATTCTATGTGTTTGCAGGAGATAAGCAGGGAGGAAAGTCTAGGCATTATTGTGTGTGAGTTTTTATTATTTTTTTTTTAATGAATTGCTTTGCTGTAGTTTTCACCAGGGATCTTCACTGATACAAGCAGTAAAACGCATTGCACCTGCTATGGTGCGTGCAATTCAGGCACAAGTCTCCGGAGGTTCATGGATGAAATACTCCATCCAGTGTATGTGTCACCTAAGCTTTTGCTAATTATGTTTAAGTGTATTTTTTAAGGAACTGGAAACTCTGGGTAGAATCCAGCCTTTGCTAGGAAGGTTTCATGTATTGTACCCTAAGCTAAGCAAAAACAAACAGTATCTTGATCATTGGTAGATTTAAGTCAGCAGTAACAGAAACTGCAGAGAAGTAAGATAACAGCAATTGGGAGAAACGTCCAGAATCCCTCCCCGACACTTTTCACTTCCTCGGTATCCTTTGCCTAAATAGAAGCTGGCTGCTTTCCATTATAGCATATCTTTCTACTGTGGAAGAATCAGTAGCAAAAGGTGGTGAAGTGCACAAGTTTTTTAGTAATGAAGAATCATTACACTATTAACCTGGGAAATACACAGTTGTCCATTTCCTGTTTGTCCCCACCGCAGTACCATCAATCTATTCAGAGTGCTTTGTATTCAGAGCCCAAGGGCCCCAGATAAGTGCCTTTGTGTACATAAAATGGCACTTTTTTGTTTTACATGCTGTTAGCATAGGGCAAAGGAAGTGAGTGTGTAATCGCAGATGTACAGCAAATAGCCATTTGTACCTGCAAGGAGCAAATGGGCCCACTCAGATGGATTGGTCGGCCTTTAATAGCACTTGAGTGAGCTGATAGACAGACATAGATGTACCTGTTACACCAGAGACCTGAGGCCCTTGTACCTTTGCATGACTTTTCACTTAAAAACTACTGTTTGTGGTTCAGTGGCTCCATCACTCTATTTGTGTTCCTTTGCTTGTAAGACCATGGACTGCTCCTGAGAGTCCCGGTTTCTAAAATTTTAATGCTGTAATGCTGACCCCTTGATAATGTTCCCATATTGGAAAGCACATTAGCCTTAACTTGAAGGATGTAGTTTAACAGCCAGCAGTAAATATTTTACTTTGTTCTTCTCAGCATGTTTTTGTCTGGTTTTAGGGGGGGATTTTTTGGTTTTTTTGAATGTTGAAACTGCAACAGAAGTAGCAAATTCTATAGCCTGACCACAGACCATAGTTTCACAGCCACTCATCACCTAGTTGATTGAGCAGAGGAGTGAAGACGTAGGGACTGCAAAAGACGCAGGTACACCCATGTACACTGGCACATCGTCAGTCACCTATACAAAAGGGAGGAATTAAAACCGATATCCTGTGATTTGGTGGTGGTGGTGGTGTTACTGCAATAATTTTGCTGCACTGTGATAGCAAACATTTTCACTTTCTCAGGTTAGTGTTTCTGTCCTTTTCAGTATTTCTTGGGTGAGAGCAAGTGGACAAACATGTTGCTTTGACCTCTGTATGATACATTGCAAACCTACTGAAAACCCATCTTAGACCAGAACTACTGTAATTTGCTTACAATGGGCTGATCTTTTGCTTCCAATACAATAAATCTACTTTTTCCTGCTTACTATATTAACTGGTCTTTGTGGTTTTAAAAAACATTTTTGCAGTCTCTTTTCTGTAGCTTTTTTGTTAGTATCCTGCACAACTAATTGCCAACAGATTTTATTGGTAAAGTTTTGCTGTAACTATCTCTGGTTTTGATATTTACTATTTAAATTATGGTAACATTCAGAGGCCCAGGCTCAAAATTTGAGCATGCCTACGCTAACAGCAATGCAAATACGCGGTCAGTACAGGACTATCTACATGTATCAAAAGTAAGTACTTTGGTAAGTTTACTTTCATATATGATTTTATAAATATGTGTAAGTACAAGAAATTAATATTGTGAGTAAACAGCTGTTGGGATCTTCATTGACTGTTATAGCTTGTATTTTCCCTGTTTTTCTCGCATTGTACAGTAATAGGTAATTGTTAATTCATGTAAAATTTTATCCAACTTACTGCGGACTATCTCAGAAGGACAGTTCTGTCTGAACGAATGAAGAAAGCTGAATACAGACTTGGTATTTTCTGTAGTGTGGACAGTGTGCTATGAGCTTAAAATAACGTAGCCTTTTACAAATACATGCTGATAACAGTTTAGTACTGGACTTTCTTATCTTTGCATCTTGACTGTGGTTTTTGATTGCCTTATTATGAAGCTGGGCTTTTTTGTTTCTGCTGCAGTAGAGAGCTAGTGGTACACCTGCGATGATGACCTTTAAAGCTAGGGGATCTTTTTTGTGTGTTCATCATAAGAATAATCCAGACACCTGGCATAATTCAGCATGAGTGGAAACGCCTTTTAAAAGGAGACGCTCGGAGCTGAGGCACACCAGCAGCAGATACAGCAGGTCATCGCAGGCAAATTTTCAGCATGGCCGTGTGTGCCATGCTTGGTATCTGCCCATACTTTGGGTCTCATTCTCATCAGATGAGTTACCCCTTTCTGCATTGCAGTTTCACTGGTTTCTGTTGACCTGAGAATAAATGATGTAGAGTCTTGTCCAGGGTCAGGTTATAATCAGTTTTACCTCTAGTTAGTTTGAATGTTCCCTTACGGCTAACTTGCACCGGCACCAAACATTCACGTACTCATTGTGACTTGAGTTTGGGAATTTAAGCATGGAAAAATGCTCTTAGCCCATGTGAGAAAGCTGGGGGCTTTTAATTCCCTTTTGTCATCACCGAACACCATGAGTAATTACCCCTTTATTTTTTTTCTAAACAGAAAAACAATTCATTTTATAGCTCTACCTTTACAGAGGGTCTGGCAGGACAGTTGAAAATCTGTCAAGCCTCATGCATTATAGTAAGATAAGATCTTCTTCTGGTATATGAGGATGTATGAACATAACACACACACATTACTAATATTAGAGTGTCATGCTTTTATTTTCCCTATAGTGGAACAAAACTGCCCTTCTGTGTCTTCGTGTGTGCCCTCAGCTTTGTCCCGCTTAGCTCAACCAGTAGCTGTCAGTAGTCCGGTAATGGTGTTTCTTCTCCCTTACACTAAGTGACAAGCTCTTTTTTCTTAGTGCAGAAGCAGATTTATTGTAATACATAATATGATCATTTTGGTGGTACAAAACCATGCTTGCGTCCTTATGATGTGCTCTGGTACAGTCCACCAGCATCCATGTGGCTAATTTAGGTCTTGTGCTTCCTCAGCTATAAAGCACCTGTACAGGAGATGATCTACACTTATTACATCTAACAGTCTTTTCATTTTATAATTTGCATTAAAAGATGTTTTTAGGCAGACCATTCTGTGTTCACTGAAGGATAAAATCAGAGATTAAGTAATAGACTATCCAGAAAAAAGGCAGCAATTTAGACTGTTTCTGCCTGAGTGTTCTGAGTTTGGGTATTTTCCTTTTTGTCTTCCACATATTTCCACTCTGATTCATTTCTCCTTTGTGCTGGTATAAGTCAGTAACAACCCATATTTACAAGTCTGCAGGTGAGATGCACCTCAGACTCAGTAGTTCCCATGGCTTGCAGAATTTCAATGTTTTAAACAAAATGCAGGGCACGGGTCTCTGTAAGGAAATCAGCGTTAACAGAGGTTGGATGGAAGCAGCCATAATGCAGTAAGGTGCTGTGGTGGCCCTCCCTTTTATGAATGAGTACACAGTTTTTTGTTGTTTTGCCACATTTCTGTGGCTATCTTGGCAGCTTTGGGAAGAGTGTTACGGGCCTAGAACATTTTGTGTAGAAAGGTGTGGTCAGTTGTTCTGCTTGGTGAACAGAGTAGGAGGCCAGGACATAGCTGGAGAAGTGTGAAAAAACAAATGTAAAAAGCAGGAGCAAAAATAAGGAGAGGAATGAGGAACAAAAAGTTTATAAATTACAGTATTACTATTAAATTTATACTTCATCTTATGAGACACTTCTAGGATTCTGTTAGACCTTCAGTTACGCCACTGCAGGTCAGAGATACCAGGGTGCATCCTAGGAAGGTTATTACACTTGTCATACAACAAGAGTTGTACTTACCTCTTGTTAATTAATCTATTATTTATCTACATCCGTTTTGCCAATAGGATAGTTATTTTTTGCCTGTATGAAACCTCAAGATACTTCAAAATTATTTTTGTCTCAGTCAGGGATGGGCTGGCTGAGTTTTTCTTTCCCTTTCCTATAGCAGTAGATGTGGTTGTGCCCATAGCTCAGGTACTGCAGCTCCCTCCACACAGACATCTTCTTCACACACAGTCACGGTGTCAAGGGGTGCTCTGGACTGGACCTGATTTAAGCTAATCTGGTTCACTGAGAGAGGGTAAGCAAGAAGACTAGTTATGTTGTGAGCCTGAGATTGAACATGATTTTGAAATAAATCTCTCTCGTTTTCGTTATTGGCAGTGGTATTTAATTCCAGAGATCACACTCATTTTTACTTTCATTGCTTAACTTTTCATTGCTTTACTTTTAAAATGTTTATTAGCCGTATTGCCAGCTGATGGGTACAGACTCACTGGGACCAGAAGATGCTTTTGATCCTTTAAGAATTCCTAATTGGTTTTGTATGATACATTTGGCAGAAGATTTATCCAAACCCATTAATTCAATACTGGTAAGGAAATGGACTATAATGATGGTAAAGATTGTTATCAGAGAAAGGGTAAATACATTTGGCATACATCCTTGTACTTCATTATTTGCACACAAATATCAGTATGACTTGGACAAGGAGCATAGGAGGACACGTCACCATGTGTCCTCTTAGACGAAATTACTTCCTTTTGAATTTTCAATAAGGACTTCAAACATCAGAAGATTTTTATATTTATAAGGCCCAGCAGTCTCTTCATAGGAATATTGCAATCAAAATTGCAGTGTGAAACCTATGTCAGTCCCTTTTAAGTCTGGAAAGAATAAATTTTGATAGTTTGAAAATATTAACTAGTATTTTCCCAAAATTAATATGAGCTGAGAATTTGAAGGAATTTGACTGCTTTTGAATAACAGGAGATTTGAATCTAATTAGAATAGATTTTCGTAGAGTAATGCATCACAAAATTCAAGTTTTTAAATCCAGTGAAACTGAAATAGTATACGAAACCTTTTACATGGACACTTTTATATAAAATGTGAGTTAGTAGGGAAAGTCTTCCAACACTTGTGCACAGCATTAAGAAAACAAAAAGGTTGAAGCCGTGTCTTGTTTGTTTGGTGACCCAACAGCAGGTGAAATTACAATTGCTGCCAGGCCTGAGTGCATTTGATGTTGAACCCTTCTTGGCAGGGTCTCAAAAGGACTTTTTTTTCCTACTTTGGCCCATGCAAAATAGCCATACATATTCTCTAGTAGTTGGCTCAGGCCAAAAAAACACAATCTCACTTACGCAGGAAAAAAAGGTATTACATGGTTTGTGCACACAGTAGAAGAGTGTGCATTTAGGGCTGAACTTGGGAAGGGCTTGGGTTCAAGCTTGCTCTCCTGTGCTAATCCAAGGCAAGTCTGAGGGTATGCACTTGTTTCCACTGGCTTGATTAAGACCAGATTTGACCCCTAATGTTTTAGTATGTCATTATTTAGTAAAATCTTTAGCAAAGCATATAGCCATGTTTCTAGAGACTTAAGAAGAGCTAACTATGTAAATATTGATAAGCTGTATCTTAAATGATTACTTTCCTTAGCTTCCTAATACATTTTGAATTAAATGTACGTCTTGTTACATTTTTTCATAAACAAATTTCTTCCTGTTGTAACCTTAACTTTACATATTTATTTAGCAGTATTTTGATTAGTATTTTAACAAAAAATCGTTTGTGATTGGAGCTTTGGAAGGAATGATGAAGACATGCAAAAACTGTGATCTAACTCTTTTTAAAAAAACAAACAACACTGCTAGCAAACAACCCTAAAACAACTTGGATTCTATCAGGCTTGAACAATAGCACAAAGTATATTTATGTGTATAAATATTTCAAGCTAAGAAATTTTCAGTTCATGAGAGTGTTCAACTACAGTGGAAAAAAATCTTTAACCAAGCTGTTATTTTAGAAAAATAACAGAATTTACAGTTGTGATACTTGTGAGGGGTGAGGCAGAATGGTCAATACTTCTGATCTACAAGATCGCAAGATGATCAAGAAGCTATATAGTTTTAGGAGCATTAGGTCAGTGTCTACGCAGGCTCCCATTGCTGAAAACTGAGAGATAAGCTGCAGCAGAAGCAAATAATCTAGATGTTTAAGAGATTTCAGATTTTAAAACCTGCTTCAGTCATCAGGTTTTGCTTTGTTACAAAATAGTCCAGTTGTCTAGTATATAGGTTTTAAGGTGTCTTTAGAATGACAGATGTACCATCAGCAATTGCATTGCTTAAGTAATTGAGCAGTGATAAGTATTAAAACAGGTCTTAACACTGAAGAATAGTTAGAATAGGTAGTCTTAGCCTTAATTTTGAGTTCGTAATTAGTTGGTATTGAATTAGATTTTTACTGTTTATATAAAATCCAGATGCTAGTATATGCTTGTACTTTTGGTACTTGTCTTTATACATGTGCACATTTGCAATCTGTGATTTGAGTCCAAAGCTTTAGGATTCAACCTCTTTCCTGTATCAGGCAAATGAACTTTTGAGGCAATGCTAAAAATTATTATCAGGACATTTAAAATATATCATTATGCCCGAACCATGTTTTAATGAAGCCTTTCTACACCACTCAAGTGACTGAAAGAAAAAGTAAATGTAGTTAGCATTTTCTGGTTTACGTATTTTTTCACAGGAGGAATGAAATTTTTAAAACTTTTTCCACTGACACCTGCATTGTCAACGTTTAGCTTTAGAGTAAAAATGAAAGGCATCTTACAAAAAACTGCACTCATGTCTACTGTTCATGAAAAGATCTGGGGAAGAAATAAAAGCAAGCAAAATTTAAATGCTGTTTCACTTGGCATACAATTCTAGTAAGCTGGGATGAATGCTTGTGACTTCCTAAATGGTTAGTTTGATCTGCATCATTTGTAATGAAAAAATTTGACACTGAGATTGGGAAGCACTGGCAGACTGTTAAACGTAGGTTCAGTATGCCTTAAATATTGTTAGAACACCTGTCTGTATATTAAGGTGAAATTACGAGCTGTGATCATTGGGCTGATCTGCAGCATGAACAAATTAGTACATTTGCTTAGGATCACCACTACTCTGTGTTTTGTTTGCAAAATCTAAACTCAAAAGATACATGATTTTGCAAAATCAAAACCACCCATGGCTTTACTCTTCTCTAGTGACCAAAAAAGCTAATAAAGGAAAATGAATTTAAAGGATTTATAGGGAGATGACATTGAGAAACAGCTCCCGGTATAACTTCAGGAATCACGAGGTTATCAGTATTCGGCTGTCCTCCAGGTTCTCACTGCAGTACAGTACAGGCTTTAGAGACTGTTCTTTCCTTTTGAGCGGTGACTCTTAGTGTAGTTTTCTCTGTTGCATGGTAAAATATTCCCAACATGCATCCTGAATTGCACTGAGGAATGAGGATAAAAGACAATGTTTGATTTATTAATTTCTAGTGGATTAGAACTACAAATGTTTGCTATGTTTTTAATTTGAGAAGTAGAAAGAATCACAGCAGCTTTTAATTATGCATTTTGTGTAATGCAGCCCTGAATAGAACAGAGCAGAATTAAAATTGTGGATCAAATGCTAAATCTGAGTAGTGACTGAAGTGAGCTGTAGTGTAATGCTAATGGTTTTGCGTCTTCCTGGCATTATGTCAATAATAGCTCTAATCACATTAAAGAGAGAGCCCATTAGCTTATTCTCTTCGGCAGCATGCACCATAGCAACATATTGTGAGCCTTGAAATAACTTGAAATTTCTTTCAAAAGCATTGCTGTCTATGAGCTAAGAAGGGTGTGGTATTAAACATCATAATAAAAAACCCTTAAACCTAGGAAAGGCTTCTCTGTATCTTCTTAATTAAGCCTCTGTTAGCTTCCATTTCATTTAAGGACTTGAGTTTCCACTCGTTGCCTGATTTAAGTAATTTTAGTGAGAATCCATGACAGTTTTGTGAGACAGAGTGATTCTTACACTGACTGTGCCTGAAAAATTACCTTTTACAGGATTTGAACTTAAGAGCAGGGACTTTCTCAGTCACCTTTATTAAATGATTTTTCTGCCAGCCTGTTCCAGCGTGTAGCATTGCTTTTATATTATTGTATGTGCATAGAAAAACTGCAACCGTATTGACCAACCTTCCCTTGTTATCCATTTAGCATTCCCTTCAGAATTTACCACAAACTAAATAGATGGTTGTTCATAAACCAAAGCAAACTAAACCAAACCAAACCAACAACAGAACATGCTTTTGTTGAGTCAGATTGATCCACAAAAGTCAGGTTTTAAGTCCAGTTATATTGGAAAAATACTGTTTGAACTCCTTTGGAGGAGGTTCCTGGAGTGTGTGGAGGATAACTTCCTGACACAGCTGGTGAGTGAGCCCACCAGGGGAGGTGCCTTGCTGGACCTGCTGTTTACAAACAGAGAAGGACTGGTGAGAGATGTGGTGGTCGGAGGCCGTCTTGGGCTTAGCGACCACGACATGATAGAATTCTCAATTGTGAGTGAAGTAAGGAGACGACTCAGCAAAACTGCTATCATGGACTTCCGGAGGGCAGACTTTGGCCTGTTCAGGTCACTGGTTGAGAGAGTCCCTTGGGAGACAGTCCTGAAGGACAAAGGGGTCCAGGAAGGCTGGACAGTCTTCAAGAAGGAAATCTTAAAGGCGCAGGAGCAGGCAGTCCCCATGTGCTGTAAGAAGAGCTGGCGGGGAAGGCGACCGGCCTGGCTGAACAGGGAGATTTTGCTGGGACTCAGGGAAAAGAGGAGAGTTTATCACCTCTGGAAGAAGGGACAGGCAACTCATGAAGAGTACAAAGATCTCGTTAGGTCAAGCAGGGACAAAATTAGAAAGGCAAAAGCCCAGCTAGAGCTCAGTCTGGCCACAGTCGTAAAGGATAATAAAAAATGTTTTTACAAATATATTAACAACAAGAAGAGAGGCAAGGAGAATCTCCATCCCCTACTGGATATGGCGGGGAACATTGTCTCCAAGGACGAGGACAAGGCTGAGGTACTTAATGCCTTCTTCGCCTCAGTCTTTAATAGCCACTCCAGGTATCCACAGGATATTCAGCCCCTTGAGCTGGAAGACGGGGATGGAGAGCACAATGTACTCCTCATAATCCAGGAGGAAGCAGTCAAGGACATGCTAAGCCACCTGGACATCCACAAGTCTATGGGGCCTGATGGGATCCACCCGAGAGTACTGAGAGAGCTGGCGGAGGAGCTTGCCAAGCCACTCTCCATCGTTTATCAGCAGTCCTGGTTAACAGGGGAGGTCCCAGAAGACTGGAGGCTTGCCAATGTGACACCCGTCTACAAGAAAGGCCGGAAGGAGGATCCTGGGAACTACAGGCCTGTCAGCCTGACCTCTGTTCCAGGGAAGATTATGGAGCGGTTGGTTTTGAGAGTGCTCACAGGGCATCTGCAGAACAGCCAAAGGATCAGGCCCAGCCAGCATGGGTTCATGAAAGGCAAGTCCTGCTTGACCAACCTGATCTCCTTCTATGACCAGGTGACCCGCCTAGTGGATGAGGGAAAGGCTGTGGACGTTGTCTACCTGGACTTTAGTAAAGCCTTTGACAGCGTCTCCCACAGCATTCTCCTGGAGAAACTGGCGGCTCGAGGCTTAGACGGGTTTACTCTTCGCTGGGTGAGGAACTGGCTGGATGGCCGAGCCCAGAGAGTTGTGGTGAATGGCGTTAAATCCGGCTGGCGGCCGGTCACGAGTGGTGTTCCCCAGGGCTCGGTTCTGGGACCAGTCTTGTTCAATATCTTTATAGATGATCTGGATGAGGGAATCGAGTGCTCCCTCAGTAAGTTTGCAGATGACACCAAGCTGAGTGGGAGTGTTGATCTGCTGGAGGGTAGGAGGGCTCTGCAGAGGGATCTGGACAGGCTGGACCGATGGGCAGAGGCCAACTGTATGAGGTTTAATAAGGCCAAGTGCAGGGTCCTGCACTTTGGCCACAACAAGCCCATGCAATGCTACAGGCTTGGGGAGGAGTGGCTGGAGAGCAGCCCGGCGGAAAGGGACCTGGGGGTGCTGGTTGACAGCCGGCTGAATATGAGCCGGCAGTGTGCCCAGGTGGCCAAGAAGGCCAACAGCGTCCTGGCCTGTATCAGGAATAGTGTGGCCAGCAGGAGCAGGGAAGTGATTGTGCCCCTGTACTCGGCACTGGTGAGGCCGCACCTTGAATCCTGTGTTCAGTTTTGGGCCCCTCACTACAAGAAGGATGTTGAGGTGCTGGAGCGTGTCCAGAGAAGGGCAACGAAGCTGGTGAGGGGTCTGGAGCACATGTCTTATGAGGAGCGGCTGAGGGAACTGGGGTTGTTTAGTCTGGAGAAGAGGAGGCTGAGGGGAGACCTTATCGCTCTCTACAACTACCTGAAAGGGGGTTGTGGCGATGAGGGTGTTGGTCTCTTCTCCCAAGTAACTAGTGATAGGACAAGAGGAAATGGCCTCAAGTTGCGCCAGGGGAGGTTTAGATTGGATATTAGGAAAAATTTCTTTACTGAGAGGGTGGTCAGGCATTGGAACAGGCTGCCCAGGGAGGTGGTGGAGTCGCCATCCCTGGAAGTGTTCAAAAAACGTGTGGATGTGGCGCTTCAGGACATGGTTTAGGGGACATGGTGGTTCTGGATTAATGGTTGGACTTGATGATCTTAAAGGTCCTTTCCAACCTAGGGATTCTGTGATTCTGTGATTCTGTGATTCTGTGAAGATGACAGAGTTGTTCACAATTTATACCATTGTGAATCAGAAGAGAGAGCTAAATTCTGGCCTTGGGTGCTCACACACATTTCTTGTCTACCTCAGTAGAGACTGCAGGTTTTTATGTGTGGTGGCAAAATTTGACCACTGTATCCCTAGCCCTTTCTCTGCTGGCTCAGCTCATCAGCAACTGACTTCCTCTATCTCCCACCCCAGGCTGCTTGTCATGGCTCACACAAGCCCTTTTTCCTCTCTAGCTTGTGCTCTTAGATACAGTCTATGCTTTGTTGTGTCTCTATTTCTTTTCAGGTCTCAGCTGAAAACGTTTCTTTTACCTGCGTCTCTTAATTTCTCCTTCAGCTGTTACGTACAAGTATCAGTGCAACACTAGGATATAAGTCTGTGCAGCATTTTGGGATACAGCCTGTTTGAAAGATGCTATACTAAATAAAACTCTATTTTATGTCTGCACAGAGAACTATATCCTGGGTATCCCCCTAACATATCTATAAATCATTTACCACATAAATGACTGATTCCGTTTGATATCAATTTTTGTTTCAGTTACTGGTTTTGTAGGATGTTTTATTTCTGTTGCATCACAAATAGTAAATGACCAGGAAAAAAAAATAGATATTTGAAACTAATCCTAGTTACAGCAAGGAATCAACTGCTATAGGGAGACCAATCTCCCACTATCAGGTTTAGGCATTCACATTAACTTGCTTTATCCACAGGAAGGAAATAGGTTAATTTAGCCATGTTTGGTGAAATTCATCTTCAGACAGATGGCAGAAGAAACAGTCTTAGATAGCAAGGAACGGGGAAAGTCTGATCCAGTATGCATTTACACACATGGGTGGCCTCAGTGAACAAACTGAACTGGTTTACTCCAGAAGTATTATTCATGGAGACATAGCAAGGTTCACCTATGGCTTAAGCCACATGCATTTTTGACTTTTCAGTCATTTGCATCTATCTAACAGTTAACTGAGGGTCAGACCAAAGACAAAACCCATTGTCTTATATTAAATATGCAGTGTTTAATGTGTTACTTGAAGTCTTACTTCTCTTCTTGTACTTGTGGAGAAATCTTATCTTGCTTATCTCACTTAAACCAAAAGAAATGTCATGCTTAACAAGCAAGTTTACTAATGTAATAAATAAATAAATAAATGCTAGGGGAGGAAATTACATCCAGTTCAGCTAGAGCACAAGAATTTATTTTGAGGTTTTGTAAGTATGTAATAAAAAATTGAGATTGTTAGAAAATACAGCTTATAAAACAGCACACCCTGATACATAATAGGTTATGAAATTCTTAAAAGTACTACATACCTCATAATTCTGCAATTTCTATATTAGCCAGTTTTGGAGTCTTTAAGTGGAATAGTGAGAGTAAATTATTATCTGCCCACCATGTGCCATAATTCTCCCTATCAAATATGAACCATCAAGGCAATGAAAAAAATACCAAGCCTTGGTAAGATCTCTAACTAGTATAACTTGTGTCATCTTTATGGGCCAAACCTTTTCACTAACTTTTTGGTTCAGAAGATCCAGATCTGTCCCAGGGCTTGCAAAGGGAAAAAAAAAAAACATTAAAGGAAAAAAAGTCAAAGGAATTTACAAAAAGCCCACATGTGCAGCTCTCTTCTTCTTTATCTCTAGTGACATATTCACAACATGCAGGTAATGCTTATGAGTCATGACTGTGCACCACTGAAGTAACGGATATCAAGGGTCACACTTTCAGGGGGATCTCAGCTTGGACTGCAGAGGGAAGGGGTCGGTTTACTTTGTATGCACAATTGGTGACCACCATATACACAGCAGATAGATGTGTTACTGTGAGTTCAAACTTCAGATACATTTTCAAAAATACATGTCCAGCATTTTAGATTTCTAACTTGAGTACGTCTTTGAGTCACTCTCAGACCTACCAAGCTCCTTCCACTTACAGTTGATGCGAGAGCTCCTTCTGCACCTCTTGTCTGCCCATTTGTGTAGTGGCTGTGTAGTTCTCATGCTGTCATTGCCTTGTTACATGTGTTACGTGGAGTCACTCATGAATGATAGGACACTAGTGTGTCCTTTCTATCCCCACAAACTTGTGGCCAATAAAACTGACAAAAGCCAAGGTAGATTCTTTCATGTTACATCATTTTGACAGTACATTGCCTTCGCTTTTCAAAATGTGGTATTTTTTGCTGCTGTGTCATTTGGCACATAAACTTTCTAATGGTAAGGATTTCAGGTGGCATTTATAGTTGCCACTCTATTCCCACACTAGGTCTTGGTGTGTATGCATGAGAGCCAATACCAAGAGATTTCACTCCTATTGCATTGCTAAGCAGTCCAGATTCCTACACTACTACCGAGTTCTCTGTATAGACGCTGTAAGTATTGTGTGATTTTATGAGAATTTTTTGTAAAATGTTTGCAAAAAGTTGCATTGTTTCTTCATTATTGCATGATTTGAGGTGACTGCCTGTGTGAGCAGAATGTTTTACAGGTATTTCTTGAAATTAGGACTTACTTTTTATTTATCTGTCTATTGTGAATAATAACAGCAGAAACGATATGCTTGGATGCCTTGTTGTATGAGCATCTGATAATGTTTGGACATCTGGACAGAGTGTTAACGGTGAAAAATATGATTTGGGGTAGATAAGCTTGCTCCAAATTAATTTTAACTTGCATCATAGTTACATAGTTACATTAAAAGACCCCAGCCCTTAATAATACACTTTGCTAGTCTTTGTTGCTCACACTATTATCAGAATTAACACACAGAAAAAGAAGAGGCTGCAACACAGTAAAAACTCTCTGTAGTATTTTATGAGTGAATAAAGGGGTGTGAGAGGGCACTGAAGGTTGCTAATGTTGTTAGCTTTTTTTTCTATTGATACCCTGCCTCGGTGTGCGAAGTATACAGAAATCTAATCTCCGTGTTTCCAGCGCTCCTTCCTTTTCCTAATGGTTGTCTGCATTTTATATCTGCATCTAGAAATTAACTGATTTGGGCCCCAGTTGCGTAAGCATAACCCATGTGAGCAGTTTTACATCAGCAAGTAGTTGCACTGACTGCTTGTCTAAGCCAAGTTAAAATAATTGCAAATGTGCAGGACTGAAATTTTCGCTTTTTGCATATGAGCTCTTTTAAATAAAAGAGAAAAGGAAGGGGATGTGTTAAGCACTGTGGTTCAGTTATTGTTGTATACTTCCAGGAGTTTCTAAACAGCTTTTGGACAAGTGCTGTAGCTGTGTAGGTGGATTTATTCCTAGAGGAATTTATAAAATGGGGGTGAAACAGAAGTTCTTGAAGACTGTCCTCTCCCTCTCCTTCTTTTTCCTCTCCCTTTCATTCTCATTCTCCTTTTTGTTTTGCCTCCCCTCCCACCTTTCCCCCCTCTCTTTTTCTTTCCCTTTCTCTCTCCTCTCCTTCTCTCCCCCTCTTTTTCTTTCTTCGCCTCCCAAACGTGCAAAACACCAGCAGTCATGCCCTGCAGATTCATGAAAGGTGCATAAAAGGGAATATTTCTAGCTCTCTGGCAGGTAGAAGACATTGTTACGGGCTGAATACACTTAAATCCGAACAAATTCCCAGGGGGGCTGAGAACCACTGACATGGTAGGTATGTAAAACCATGTAACTGACATCAAGGCCTGTTGCACTTGTGTAGCCTTATTGAACCAGCGAAGCGCTCAGTCCCCGGCGAGGCGGATGTCACCGGCATCTGCATTCCTGACAAGCGGCTACACCGGCGGTTCGGGGGACACTGGCGTCCTTCTGCTGAGCCCCGCGTCGCTGAGGCTTCGGCACAGGCTTCGCAAGGTGTACTGTCAAAACTGAAACAACAGCTTATCTTTGTTGATGGGGTGTAGTGGGAGGCATCGTTAGAGTCCAAGCTGCCGTGTCTCTTTAAGTGTCATTAAGTGTTGTACTCTGACTCCAAATGAGATTGCTTCTCCTGATGATAAAATCATACTGACACGAAATAATTTTAAAATATACAAAGCGGGTTGTGACTTTTGTATATTTTCTCTGGAAGTTTTAGCTTGAACATGACATACCCCCTCCCCCTTTCTTTCTTCCTCCTTGTGTCGATTAGCTTCATCTTGTTTGAAAGTCCTCCTATAAGCACAGGAGAGGGGAAGGAGCATTTCTTTTAACTCCAGTTCAAATGTAATAGCACTCAAGTCAAACACACAACACAAAATCCAAGCCAGATAAATGAAGTGACAGAAAAGCACTGTAAGAAGCCATGGTATAAGAAGCCATGGTATAAGAAGCCATGTATATCCCACAAAACCCAACAAAATACTCAGATATAATAAAGTCCAAGAAACTTTTTTTAATAATTCTTTCAGAGAATTCTGCCTCACCATCACCGACTAGAGCGCTTTTACCTCGGCGGTAGTGGAGTGATGATCAAAGAACTTTAAATAATAGGTAGAGTTCTCTAGGAAATGTAGACAGAATGCATGAAATGTGTGCGCGTGCCCGTGTGTGTAATTATTCTAATGCTGGACACTTGTTGTCTTGGTTTATTGTACTTCGATCCTGAGGCCGACCTAATGCTACGCCTTGCAGCGCTTGCCTGTATTCCTTGAGCCCTGGCTAATAAGTGGGCTTCTTGTGGTGAGTCTGAAATTCCACTGCAGGGTTTGAGTGGAGAAACTCTTGTGGTTTATGGCATCATCAGTACCTTGAGATGGAAATGGGGCTTTATGGAAATCAATCTTACTTAGAGCGCTCTGTACAATACAAAGTGCTTAAAAAATACTAAGTGAATGCTGCTTTTACTGTTCTGGCATCGGCCCAGGCAGTGCTTGCTTACGGATGGTTATACTATAGGTGGGTGTTCTGCAGCCACAGCTCTCACTGCTCTGGTTGAAAAATAGGAAAAAGAGGTGGGTGAATAGTTGCAGAGGGAGCAGGATATTGCTTTATCCTCTCTCCTAATTCTAACACATTGTTTTTACCTCTTCTTTCCAAACCTCACCTGTCCTGTTGCTGTGAAAACGCAGCTTCATTCTTCATCTCCCTGTGTTATTTTCCCTCCAAAAACTGCACTTAAGCAAGAACAAAGCCTGGCTTTAACAAAATTTTACTATGTCTTGTGTCAAAGCTTGTTCCTAAGTCATGTAGTACCTTAGTGCCTTCTTTGTGTGAGTGTAAATTCAATGTTTTTCACTTCCTCATAGCAGTAAAAAGGCAGGTGTAAGCCACTGCATTACTGCATGTTCTGACCTACTACTGCTGCTGCTGTTTGCTATGTCCTTGCTGCTATGTGTATACCACAATATAATTGTTTAAACATGTTCACACTGCTGTGATGTTCCTATGGTGAATCCTGCATAGTAATTTGATTTGATTAATGGAGTTTAGAAGGTGTGGTCCCCTCCTTCAGGCTCATGTGGCTTGAGACCACCGTGTTATAGGTAACCTTGCCTGTTTAGCTCCACGAATTGAATTAATTACTCTGTAGTTCACTGAAGAAAAAGTGTAGAAAACAATTCCAGGAGTCGATCACATAACAACACTAATGCTGCATTTCTAATGACTTGGAAGCAATCATTTCTTACTAAGAGGACTGCAAGACATACAGGTATGTTTTAAATAACTTATAAATGATAAGTCCATTTACTGTGAATTTTACAGATCCCAGAGGTCTGACTTTACTGTCCGATATGGGCAACATTGACGTTGGCTTGCAGTCTTCAGTTCCCATTTGCCTTTTTCAAGATTGTAGGAATATGGCCTTCTGTCTGTACAAGATTTTCTGTGTTACTACCATGATTGATGCAAGCTCGGTTGGTCTGTCAGTGAACAATGAAACCAAGTCTTCCTTCACAAAACTATTTGAACGGTTTCATTTCAGACATTGCCATCACTGAGGAGTAGCTGAGAGAGTCTGTGATTGCTAAGAGACTCACTTGGTTCTTTCTTCTGTACACCATGATACTTTCCCTTCGCTCCATAGTGTAATTCACAGTGCATTCGGCCCCATATGAGCATTTTCGTTTGTATGCTACATTTCTATACAGGTTGGTATACAGACTATTCCTTGTTTTATTTTAAAATATACATTTATGATTAATTTAGGGTCTGAACTGTATTCTGTTAAATTTCTGGGGCTTAGAATGCATATTCAGGATTGCGTTTCCATGTAAGATAGATAGATAGATAGATAGATAGATAGATAGATAGATAGATAGATAGATAAAAAAGATCATTCATTTAATTTTAATAATTTATTTCAGCCTTTCAGTAGAGTGCAATAAATAAATCGGGTATAAAATATTTGCATCATCGTGGCTGTGGCCTGAGGAGTTTCATACACCACCATAACCTTGTCATCTTTTGTTTTTGATATACAAAATCAAAACCAAGAGACTTGTAATCCTCTATATATTGATATTTTATTATTAAAAAGTGAAAGTTGAAAGGCAGCTCTAAGCTTCACTTGGACCAACTTTGGATGCCATTTCTAAGAGCTGGAGATGTGCCAAAGACATTAAAAGTTACTTTTTGCTTGCATTTTGCCAAGCTATTCTTACTGCTCTCTTTTTATGAAAATAATTCATTTTATTTGCTTTGCAACAAATATTTGTATTCAGAGGAGCCTCCTCTGTATTAAGTGGTCCATCCCCTGGGGTAAGAGGGCGGCTTGTAAAGTTATCAAAAGAAACTTGTAAGTATGAGCACTGTTATTTCCTTCAGAGTTTGCTGCGCTACAAGTAATCTAATGACAGTTTATTGGTGTCTATTTGGGGAAGTGGGATTGGTATTTTTATTTGAGAGTTATTTCACTTGGGAAGCTCTGAACATAATAAGCATGAATGAAACAATCACAACAGTGTAATAGAGGTTGTTCTCTAAGAGGGTGAACTAGAAAAGGTGTTCATTGACTGATCGTAGCTTACATGTCTGAATATCGTAGAAGTGAATCCTTCTGGCCATGTCCCACTGTCCTCCACTGAAAAAGGGAGTGTGAATGTTCCTGCAACTCTCTAGATAGATTCTTTCTAAGTTTTTCTTTTCTTTTCAATTCTTCTGTAGTTCAGTTCATTTAAAACCTTACTGCAGGACAGAGTTGTCTGAATGTTCATGAAGGCAGGTCAAGTTCACAATAAACTGTTTATTCAGGGTTACATATATGTAGGGCACCACTGATTTCAGCCTTTCAAAGACTGTGGCGTGTTTTTCATTACAAGATCATCATGAAGTCAGGGGACATGTTGTTTGTGTCCATTTTAAAGACAAGGATCTGAGACATGGAAGGACCATGATGTGTCCAGAAGACACAGGAAATGGCTGGCGAGGCCAGGATTAAAGCTTTAGTTTCCTCGGGGTTGCCCACCCCCACCTCTTTCTCTGAGATGACAATATGAAAAGGCATGCAAAATGCAAAAAGATTGGCTTTCTTTTCAGGTGACGAATGTCAGTAGTTTACGAGATTTCTGTTTCATGTGTTAGGTCAAACCGTAAGAATAGGTATAGTTTGATTGTTCAGTTTGACTTTCCAAGCATTTAGGTCATTTGCACCTGCAAGTTCAAACAGTAACTCTGGAGTTGCAAACTGACCAAAAATAATGAAGATTTTTTGCACATGAACCCAGGTCACTTACATGCTCATATTCATCATACCATACCAGGCCATTTGACTGGAAGAATGAGGGGGGTGGCACAGGCCTCAGCATGGCTTGGCTCTGAAGAATTTACTCAAGCAGAACTTCCGTTATGTTTGGGAGGAGGGAGTTTGCCTAAATACAGGGTTAGGCCAGCAAACAGTGCTTGTTAATCTCCAAGATTAAGCACTCTCTTATTCTTCTGTCCAGTCCATATGGTGGATATTCCTCAACATGAATTGCTCATGAAAAATGTCTTTCTCTTCTTCCTGAGAGCTGAAAATGGTAGTTAAAACTCCACAGTGTGCAAAATTCTCTGGAAATGGTGAATAATTGATACACAAAAATAATGGATTTAGCATAATTCTAAATGTTCATGTTCCTCTTCAGAATTTCCTTTCCTAAGTAATGTTGTGACTGAGTTGTCTCATTAACACCATGTACTTTTTAAATTTTACAATGTTTTCTTGCTTACCTCAGCCTTTACCACCTGCTGATCTATGTCCATACAAAGTATCACTTAGCTTTTTGAATCAGTTTTAGATCAAAGGTGCGTACTTTCATTTAAATGTAAAAGATCTCAGGCAAAGCTAAATAATACCTATGTAAATAATATTCCTTAATGAATAGAGTTCTCTGCAAGTAACTCAGTATCTCCAGAGATTTTTGAAAGAAAGATAATGAAACCCAAAATGTGCAAAAGCAAAAATTGCACAGTATATGGAATTTTTCTGAAGATCCTAACTGGCATGAATAACTGTCTTTCTCCTATCTTCTTTCTTTCTTAGCTGTCATCTGATTTCATTGTGTTATTTTGCCAGGGTTTTTCTTAAAAGTTGTTCCATTAAACCAGTCTCACAGTTCTCCCCAGAAGCAGCCAGCATTGTTTCCCTGCCCTTAAAGGTTAATGTTGCATTTAGGGCCCACGCTTGCCTGCATAGAAAACAGATATTAATCCTTACCTTCATTTGGTGGGACTGCCAACTTACCTATTATGAGTGTTTAACACTTTCCTCTTTTTTACAGAGTTTCTCTGCTGTTAGTAAAGGGCAGAGGCCAAGAACTTCCACATTCAAAGAGAAATGTTAATAATTTAGAAAAGCATTTTTTAAAATAATATTGTACATTACAATAGCAGTGTTCTGTGTCTTTAAACATTTTAAACCATCTGTTGCCTAGCACTTTACCATCAGCCACATTGGTTTTACTTTCCCTTCAGCACAGAGAGAAAATAACATACTTAGAGGGAGGGTGGAGGCTTACTGCAGCACTTCCATTTATTTCTGCCGTGGATACCCTGCTGAAAGTTGCATTGACTGAACACAGGACAGACACAAAGATCAATCCCAGTGGGACCAAAACCCTTGAGCTAGTGCTTACTCAAAATCAATCAGTCTTTTCAGTTATCCCTGGCAGTGATGGCTGTTACATTTTCTTACCCTTTCACTACAGCTTTTTCTTCCAACCTATCCAGAGAGCATGGTCAGAGGTGCTGTCCTCATCCATGTTCCATTCAAACCACTCTTATTTTCAGTAATACCAGTAATTTTGTTGTATCTCGGTCTGTCCATTCATTCTGGATATGACACTACTGAAATCCAACAAAATAAATGTACACTTTACTTTGATAAGAAGATTTTCAGTGTTGGTATAACCTGCTGAATTGCAGTGAATAATCAGGTTTTGGAGAATTCTGACACTTCCTTTTTCTTCTACAGCAGCTTAAACAGTCTTACATCACTACCCTTCAGGAATCATAATTCTGCTCCAATTTGCATGTTGTCCTCCTGACTTCATTTTTTCATGCTGCACTGGTCAGAAGCTGCTGCTGAACATGTTTTAGGATGTGTATAAAATGGGAAGGTTTGCTGAACAAGGAGATGTGTAAATACAAAGGAAAATCAAATACATTTAAAATATGCAAATATGTAACATTATCATATCAATGCATATATCATTTGTGAATGTATCATACACAGGTGTACGAAGTGTGTCCCCAAAGCTGATAAAATGCAGAACTGTGTAACCTCATTGCAGGATGCAGGGTTGACGTACCCATTGTTACGTGTTGGTTTTCCTGCAAGCTGCACAGCGGGCAGTTTCATTTAAGTAGCTAAAAGAGCATCTCACTCCATGAATCACCCATTTCCCTGGCAAGCAGGGAAATACCGTTGTTCTAAAGAGTTAAATGTCAGGTCTGAGGGAGAGTGGGAGGATTCAGTTTCTGCCTGAGCCAGTGGTGAGAGGAAGTTCACGTGCTGTGACCGCACCAAGCTTGAGGGAATGAAATTTGTAGCCTGAATCTTAATAAGCAGCACACTCGTTGCTAGCTTTTTGCAATTAATATGGTTGCCAGCAATACAAAACCAATACTAAAAGTCCTCTTCTGACTCAAGAAGGGACCTTCCCAGGACAGAGTGGAAATCTGCTGTCTCTGTTGTAATGTTTGCAAAGGACTGTGGTTCCTGGGACCATCAATCAGTTACCTCCCCAAGACCAACACAGGAAGAAGCATTATTTAAAAAGCAGCTGTTAATTTTAACTCTCTTTACCGTAGACTTAGTTTGCCTCTGAGCACTGACTGCGTGTGTGCTTCTTGGTGAAGTCATTGAGGTGTCTTTGGTGAAAGAAGGAATCAAGGTCAATAACAAGTCATCTGTCGTTCTCAAAGCGGGACCTGGTGGTCTTGGTGATGTCCTACCAGTAGAGTACTCTCAACTGTGACTTGAAATTGCTTTAGAAAATGGAACATACCAGGAAGCTGGTATTTGCCAATTCTACTTTCCTCTCCTGAGGTAGAAATACCTCAATCCACAGAAGGTGAAATGAACTTGGAATTTTTTCTCTGCCTCTGTTGAACTCTAATTACACCAAGGAGGTGACTCAAAGTGCAGACACTGTGCAAAACAGTAGACAATGTGCTAATTTAATTTTTTATTTGGGTTTTTTTGATCGATACATTGACTTAGGTGCTGCCTGCCAGATTCTGCTCTGGCTTGTGCACTGAGCAGTCCTGTTGGAGTCACCAGTACTGGTCAGGGCAAACATGATCCAAATTATTAATCTTCTTTGATGTTGTTCTGAAATGCATCCATTAAATTAGCATTGCCTGTGGTTTTATGGATGCTACTTCTGTTCCAACTTGTGTTTGGATTTCTCAGCTGAAGAAAAAAAAAAGTTGTGGTTGTGGTCAGAAACAATAGAAATTGTGGAATTCAAGCCCTCTATATGAGATTGTTTGGAAAATATCACTGGCTCATCTATCAACTGTTAAATTAGCAGAAGAGTACTCAGGAGGTGATCATGGAATTACTACCACTGTAGCTTTCTATGTTTCTTCCGTTTTACTGCCCTTAGGCTTACCACTTCAGAGCCTTCTTCCACCACACTGTGTCCCATCCACTTCTAAATATATCTCCTAAAACATTCAATATGTGTTTACTAATTGTGATCAGGCTAAAATTCAAGTGCTGTGCTTGTGGGACTTTTTTTTATCACAAGCCGTATTTAAGTGATGACACACAGTAATTTGTTCATTCTTCTGTCAGTGTAATTTACAAGGCAACGACAGATAAACATAGCTATACAAGATTCATTTACAGTGACACAATGGCAGATACACAGAGCAGAACCCTGCCTATGAGATAAAGTGGACTGAGTGACTTATGCAGTAATTAGGGGATAATTGTCATTAACCTCGCAAACAGTAGTTTACCCATATTGTTTAAAAGGCTCCAGGATGCATAATGACAAGGTAATCTGTCAAAGCGCTAGGGGGAAATATTAATAAGATTTGTGCAAGCCTGGATAGAAAATATGCAGAAAGCGGCCACATTAAGCTAATTGGTGGATGAATATACACTTGTAAAAGTGCTTCTAATGGCACGTTTGCTGCTCTCCAAATGACTACTGTTAATGTGGAGAAGTGGGCTGCCTAGAAAGTCAGGACTGCTGGGACAAGAGGGTATTAAGACATGCAGGCACAGTTATTATTACTTTGTACACTGTAATATAATTTCCCCCACTTTCTTTTGCATTTCAGTGCCTCTAATATGTGCAAACAGATAGCTCACTTCATGTACCATAGCATTTTTATACTCCAGTGACCTTTACCTTTTTGGTGTCACTTCTGCACCCTGCTGTCTCCCTTTTGCATCACATTGCCACCTATGACACACCTGGGTTTTTTGTGTAAATTTTTTAGGTAAACAATCAAAGGAAAAAGGCCTCATTAAGACCATGTTGTATATATTGCAAGTAATAATGCATAGTCCCCTAATGAATAGTAAAGATGGAAATCAATCTCTCAGTTCTGCTGCCATTCATACACCCAGCATATAGTAGAGCTGAATCCCCTTATTGAGGCAGAATTTGGGTTCAGTCAGAAAACGAAGCATGTAATGAAATCCAGTTTGTGAGTATAACTTATTGGCACTTTTGCTCCAGTGTCTCTGTCCTCGGGCAACTTCTCAATTGCTTGCAATGCCCCTGGTTAGGCAAATTTCTTACTGACTTCTTTGGCAGTTTTACTTACAAGCTCAGGAAGACTCAGCTTTTGTTGCTTACATTTCCCAGTTAGGGTTATGGCTTTAGTTTTGATTTAATATGAGAAAAGGAACATCTGATAATCTGATTCAACTTGACTGTTAGATGTCTTGCCCTGCTTTTGGTGCACTCCATGTTAGATGGAGCAAGGATGTCAGTCATTATTTGTTTGTATTATCACATTGTGCATTGGGGAAGGTCTTGGCTGAAAAGAGCCTGGGTGTCTCTTCTGGCCATGTGTTGCAAATGCGATACCTTATTGGTGCTCTTTGTGAATATTTCCTGTTTCTTATAAAAATTATGTGTCATTCTTTCATTGTTGGTTAAACTGAGGCTCAGAAAGAGAGGCTTACATAGTTTACTACATTTACTGAAAGACTACCAGAGCATAAAAAACCTAACTTTAGTTCTCAGTGAGTTACACAGCACTGACACCAAACAGTAGAGCCACAAGTGATTTCAGGGACTGATAGTATCAAGGCAAATTTTCTTACATGACACACCAAAATGGGCAGCTATATATGCAAAAATTGGTGAAAGTGAGTATGAAGATCAATCGTGGCTATGGTTATATGCATGCTGGGTATTTCCTCCCCACTTACATCCAAAATTGTTTATAAAGTTAATTTATAGCTGGAATTATTTCAGTGATTTGCCATGTTTGTGTCTCTGTTTACATCCTATCCTGAGAAGTCCCCATGGCACCCCACACAGTCTAAAATTTTTGCCTTCATACACCATGTGCTTGGTGGTTTGATTGCCTCTAGGACCCATGTCTGCCTAAGGGCAAACACTCTGTTACTTGCCACAAGTTAGTGGCAAAGCTTCTTCAGAGACATTTTAATGAATTTGCCATTCTCACAGGTTGCAGAGGAGCAAAGGTATCAAAATATTCCCCTATACTTGGGGTCCAAGGTTGTGGATTTCAAAGCTGTTTGTTTAAGGAATTTGAATACCCAGTTTCTATGAAATCCTTATACTCTACCATTCGATGAATATGAAGAAAAATGCTTCACCTTTAGTGTGCATTAAAATTGTTTTCGTGAGCAGATACCATAAAGCATTTGGTCACCTCACATTAACTCCTCATTTAGGAAAGTCTTTAGAAATCTTTTGAAAGTCCCAACCAGGACTGATGGTGAAGGGAATAAATGTTTGCATTTGAAAATCTCCGCAGTTATTGGGGGGGAGCGGGGAAGAATACTTGGGAAGTCACACTGGTATTTCAAAATAAATGTCAAATAAGGAGATAATGACAACTGTTGAAATATTACTTTGTATCTTCTTAAAGCTACCGTGTCAATGTATATCCACAGGAGTTCTGCCATTATCAATGAGTGGCAGATTTTGCCATTTAATAGTTGTCACCAACATGCCAGTTGTAAATCAAAGCAAATCTTGTTGCCATCATAGGAGTTATACCACTGTAAAACTAGTAAATGCAAGAAGAGTGTCAGGCTTTGGCTGTGCTGAGATTCTTTTCCTCCAAGTGTGGACAGAGGTTTACTTTGAAAAAGACTTGTCAGGCACCCAATTGTAAAGAAGCTTGATGTAGTTGCTATGATTAAATGAAGGTCGAGCTGCTGTGATTAAATACGTTGTAACCCCACAGTGATCTGTCATAGTTTTAAAAATAAAAATGCTGAATGCAGTGTTATCGGGAGGGGGACGGACAGGGAAGTCATGTGAATTATACATTCTTGTCTGGTCCGTAATCAAGACCATTCCATAACAAAGTGAATATTTTATCAAAAGTCAAACAATATGTTTTAAAAATCAGAAGCAGCATTTAAAACTAGTGCCCTTGCATCCTAATAGTTTTATTGGAGTTGCAGACGTGAATACACATTCATGAAGAGCAAGAAAGAGTTCAAATTAATGTTTCTTTTCTGAAAACAGTAAGAGAATCTCTCCCCTACCCAGAATTTGCATGGATGCTGTGTAGTTGGCGTTTGACAGTGTGTCATCATCTTTCAGGGCAATGCTTTCAAATGTATTTTAAGGTTGGTGAACCTGAAAAATGAAAAGGCATTCTACAGTTGGGGTGCCCTATGAGGAAGTTCACTGCCCGAAAGGACTCATGTGTTGGGGATTCAGTATTTTCATACTGCTCCCTACAAATTAGTCCAGAACCTGCACTCCAGCAGGTTGCTTGTGCAGGGATCTGTGCTGCTGGCATATGTCTTTGGGATGAGATATAAAACAGAGGACCTGCATACTTTTGGTCAGTAAAGACCCTGTAGGCCATTTAGCGAGAGCGTGGGTGGTTAACGGCGGTGTCCTGGCTGGGTTTCAGCTGCGGTTATTGCATTCCACCTCCTTACGTTCCATCTGCAGTTTCAGCAGGACATGGTGTTCCTCACTTTCACTCCAAAACCGTTGAGCAGTGCTCCTGTGCATCGTTACACAGCCGCTGTGCTCCACCATGGTGGTACGCCCCCGATATATATTCAAACAGATTTGGCTCCACATCATGTTTCAGAGTGAAGTTATGTCAAAATTACATTCCAACATGGTCAGTGGAATTACTCTGGATTTAAAGTGCCATTACTCTGGATCTAAACTGCAGCCAGATTTGACCCAGTGCCTACAATATCAGTTAGTAAAGTTTGCAAAGGTCTGTGGGGGTCCTTTTGGCCAAAACGCAAAGCTTTTTGCTGCTGAATGCATAAGGAGGCCTGGAGTCCAAGGAGCGACCAGAGCAAGTACCATTACAAACCTGGCAGTGGAAGAAAATATAAGCATGCATGTAAGTAAATAAAATCTCCTTCATGTTACTCTTCATTTGAATACATACTGCCAGCGTCATTCTCAGTGATACTTCGGGGAAAGACAGCCGCCTTCTCTTCTCCTGCTCTAACAGACAGGTATCCTCATGCCCCATGTCTTTGGGGCAAAGAAAACAAGTCCAACAGGTAAGAGAAAGGGGTTGTCGGAAGGGAAGAAGATCTATCGCTTTTGATTTTTCCAGCAGAGTGGGGGCTGCAGTGAAGCCAAAAGATAAAGATTTCCATTATTGACCGAGAACTCGCTAGTGCTGCACTGTGCTTGTTCCTGCTGCAGCAGTATAACTCAGGGAAAGGATTGCTGACACTTAAATATGAGTTTGTTCATATGGTTTCAGTTGGCGAAGGGGGGCTGGTGGGAGGTGGATGAGAAGTGACAGATGATGAGGGGAAAAAAATTCTAACCATGGCTCTTTGCAGGCTGGGTGTGTTAAATCTCATGTCAGTTGCACATGTATAATCACGGTGCGCAAGTATGCACAGCTTTTCTTCATGTTTACAGGAGCAAAGGTGAGTTACGTTCAGCATGCTGAAAACACCTATCAGGAAAATGAGTA
The DNA here is from genome assembly GCF_964289735.1 of Phaethon aethereus. Classification (NCBI taxonomy): domain Eukaryota; kingdom Metazoa; phylum Chordata; class Aves; order Phaethontiformes; family Phaethontidae; genus Phaethon; species Phaethon aethereus. Next base: position 37,883,169 of record NC_138577.1, on the reverse strand, counting down.
TGTGATTGTATGTGTGAGTATACGCTTCTATAGAAAACTAGATAGAGGGCTTATTTCTGTCCTACTGAGGTCAGTGGGACTTAGCCAAAATGAGCAAGAGGTGTTGCACATTGCCCCATCTGTACTAATGCGAGTTGGTGTGCTCCTGCACACTTTTGGTAAGTTTCACCCCAGGAATAGTAGGACTACCCAGAGTGTAACAACTTGAAATTTAATTGAGATGCAAAGAGATGCTCCTGCGAAATTCAGCCAAACAAAAACAACAAACCCGAAATCATGGAACTTATGTAGGCTTTCCTTCATTAGAAACAAATGTTGATTTTTTTTTTTCTGTCTACAGCCTAATTAAAACCATCCTCTGCAATTATAGTATGACCAAATGAGTATCTTTCAGTCTGCTTTTCAACTGTTAACAGCTGCAACCAAAACCTTTCTTTGACATCAGCTACAAAATGAAGGGCTTATAGAAGAAAGATTTGTGATAAACACTAGGCTTGCTTAATTATTTAATCAAACATATATCTATGTAATATTTTGTAACATGGATACTTAGCTGATATGCGTCAAAAGCGGCAGTTTATGGTGCATATGCAAAGTTGCTAAAATATGAAGACTAGCAATGTGTTTTTCTATGTCACTTTGAGTGGTTCTCAGAAGTCATCACAATAGTTCCTGAAAATAATCCTTGAGTGCTTCCCAGAACTTAAGACTTGTTTAAGAAGCAATTTTAACATTTTTTAACTTTTCTGTTAATCTCAACTCTTGTGTAACCATCTCTCACTATGTATTCAGACAGATGTATATATGCATTTTACCTATGCCAAGAAGTTAATTAGTAGGATAAAAATAGAACTGCAAAAAGTCTGTGGTGTGTATGTGAATGTACATACGTGTGTCTGTGTGAGTGTAGACATGTAAAATTACCTGCAGGTAATACAGGCACAGGAGTCAATGGAGCTTCTCAAACAAAGTGAGTTTAAAACAACTGATTTCGTAACAAAAGCTCGATGTTTACAGTGTATGTTTATAGTGTATGTTTGCGTGAACTGTCTTTATTTTCTAAATAGGCAGTTTTTAAATTGGGAGGTCTTAAAGCTGATTTGAAAGCATGAAATTTGTAAAGGCGTTTAGGCCCTCAGGAGATGAGGTCCCCTCATCTTCATGATCCTCCCCAATTAAGCGCCTAACAATTAGAGTTATCTTTGTGTCCATCTTCTGTTGTAGCCTGTTTGTATCATGCAAATCAATCGTCTTGACACCTATCACTTGTTCTATCTGACCCAGAAGTTTAAGACAAGATGTACCTTAACATAGCCTGACATACCTCTTCCTAACATACGGTCAGCAAAAATGAGGAGGCAGGTTCACGGTGATTAACTGTGACGTTACTTTATAGATTTAATGTAGTGTGTGTGTATGTGAATCTGTATCTATACAAATAATAGAGTCAAGTGTGTGTTTAGAGTTAGAAAAAGATTCAAGGTTATGTCTTGTATCCTTGGAGGTTAATTTAAAGTGATTTAGAGATCAAAATATTTTTTTCCGTCTGAAATTGTGAGAAAGCTGCCCACACATATAAATTAAAATAAAAATAAATACAAGGCTGTATGGGCAAAGAAGGAAGAGCATCACTGTACCCTCTACGGGTTGGGCTTACTTGTCTGCTGCCTGGTTTAAAGCTGTAAGCATGCAGTGGTATCTCTGCTCACTGACTTCCTTGTACACATTGTCACAGGAGGCTTGGCTTAATCAGTTGTGAGCTGAAAAAAGTAATATAAATTGGAACCTTTTGTCATGAAATATTTAAATGTGGATATGATTTAATGGCTTTGGGGAGAAAATTTAGTGTGAGAGATTATAAGAAACAAGAAATCGATTACATATAAGAAAGGACTTGAACCTCTAATCAAGTATTACCATATACAGAGAGATCCCTAGCTAGTTATAGCTTAATTCAAAGGGGATAATGGTTAGATTTTTTGTTAATTTTAAGTTTTATCAAAAAATGACATTCCTGTTCTCTCTTTATCTAGTTTTGCATAATACATACTTACAATGATTTATGGAAAGCCATCACTATGTAAATATTGAAGCATATTCTACGGAATATCCGTAAGTAGTGTCTTTTCTATGAAATACAGGCATCCGCGCAATCTTTCTTTACTTGTGCCGGGTGAACAAAGCCAAACAACTTCTTGCTGAAAATTAACAAGATATAGCTTGATATAACTCACAGGAATAGGGAAGGATGATGCAAGAGCAGGCTTCTGATTCCCTGCGGTTTCTGTGGCAGCGGGGGTGACCCCACGACAATCACACCCTTGACTGCCCGTTTCTCTGGTCAGTGGGACTTAGCAGCTGCTGAAGGTCTGGCACTCCTCACTGCAAATCCCTAAACTAAGTGAAACAGAGGGTGGTGGTGTCTCATTAAGAGGTAGCTCATGTAGCCAAGTGCCGGCTTCTCCGAGTTAAGCTGTGGAGTTGCTCCCCGAAAGCATACTGGGAGCCCCTGCACGTACACGATGTCTGCCGGTTCCGTGCGCACAACGAGCTGGGTGCGCTGCCGCTGGGCGCAGGACCGAGCGATACCGCCTTCTGCTTACACGCGGGAGTCCGTTACAGGATCTGCACCGACTGTTCTTATGAGTTATTGTTGTGCTGGCTGTATTTCTTTTTTTTTTACTTAAATATCCATTTTTGTAAAGCATCCATCTGTTACATAAGCCTGTGAGTGATTTACAAATTAAAGCAAAAACAAAACAAATTACTACCAGTAGTACATTACAAAGCAGCCTGCAGCTGGCTTCAGACAGGGTCCTAATTCAATACATGTAAGCAGCGTAAATTAGACTATGTTATTTTATGTTATCTTCAAACAACGCAAGTTTCAGTTAGAAGGAATTAATCCTTGTGGCTTGAGATTAGAAATGTGTGCATATAGGTTGGGTCAGAAGTGACAGCGAGGGCCTGGAGACCAAAACCTGAACTGAGTCTGGTTTTGTCCCAGTAGGAATTACTCAAATGTAGAACCAGTACGGCTGGCTGGAAGTTGTGGAAGATGTACATGTAAGAAGCTTTATGTCACACTCATGGGGAGAGTAGCCAAAGTTAGTTGGATGGGAAAAAAATATAATCTTAGAGCTTTAAAATACGAACCTGGCCTTTAATTGTTTGTGGTGTTGGTGGTTTTTTCTTCCCTCCCCTCGCCTCATTTTGGTTTGGTTTTGTTTCGCTTTGTTTTGTTGTTGTGTGGGGTTTTTTGGTGTTTTGGATGATTTCTACTAGATAGCACTGACTGCCTGTAAAATACTAGTCCATCAGACAGGTAGAAGTGGTTGGGCATAGATATTTAGAGATGTCCACAGTGCTTAAAGGTGTTCAAAGGTGGGGACGTGTCCTGACGAATGCTGCAAACCAGGACAAATATCTGCATCATGGTGTTTCCTTCACCACTGTGTAAATACATGCTAAACATTTTCTGCATAGAGGTGGTTCCTGGGGCTTTCCATCTGGGTCAGCTGGGTAAGATTTTCCATAATTAATTGCTATTGAAGGTCTCATAGTCTTGTAAGGTTTGATTGTGAATGGTCATGTGTGGAGCCTTTCTAAAGGTTTTACAGTTGGATCTAAGGTACTGAAACATATGTGGCATTGACCTTCGTCACTAACTTTGTATCCAGAGAGGTGAAACAGATAAACTGAAATAATAAAACCAGCTCTAATCAAATAAATGTATGCTTTACTACTTGGGGCAAACTGCATTTTCCAGTATGCTCGAAAATGTAAAGGGAGAGAAGAATCAGTCCTCTGAGGACTGAAGATAATAAAATAAAAAAATAATAAGAACTGAAAAAACCAAGAGGTATTTGCAGGCTTCATAATCAAACAAGAGCTAGTGGTTTTTGCAATATGGTGTAGTCCAAAGTGTTCTGTTAAGGTTCTGTAGCTGAGATTCAAGATTTTAAAAGATCAGAGACAGTACAGTGGAGTAGCTTGCAAGACTTTCAAACTGTTTAATGCATGAGGAAGCATTGAAATAATTCTGGTCTGATGGCCTGCAACAGTGCTTGTCGGTTATAGTTACTGTGCTGCTGTTATGTCCAGCATTTGCCCAAAAGGAAAGATGCCAATAAAATGATGCATTCATTATATAAGTATTTTAATATGTTTTTATCAATAAATACTGGAATGGATTGCTTGACATTACATTGCAGAATTTTTAAGTCCTACCTTCAGGCAAATCTCATGCTTACTAGCAAAAATGAAAGTGTGAAATGCTTTTTAATGTATATTTAACAACAGATAGTCTAGCGATTACTGATGTGTATTCTCTCTGGATTTTTCCCTTGCTATCAGAAGGCAATGTTAAGAGACAACATTTTTACACATTTATGCTATCTACATCCATCAGATGCTTACTTTTTACATATTTTTAACTGTCATTTATAACAAGGCTGCAAAAAAGTAGTCTCTTAAGTCTAAACCATACCAAGATTGCAAGCTTACAATCAGTTGCCAGTAATAGTCCAGTTATGCTTAAAACCAGTGCCCCAATTTCTACCTTTCAATGCAAGTTTATAATGAATATGTTTTTCAGTATTGCTGTCATGGGGAAAAAAAAACAGAAAAAAGGAAAAAAAAAAAAGGAGTAAGGTACAAGTATTACGTACTATTTTTAAGACTTTTTGCCTTGCATCAAAATTTCTTGTGAGATGGCCCATGAGTGACTTCAGTCTTATGTCTGCTTATATAAAAGAAGCAAATCTATCAATCCAATAGACTTATTTAGCTCTTTCTTATAGTATCACCATTTAAAAGCAATTAAGGTACAACTTTCTGTATTTTACAATGGAGTGCACAGCAACAGTTCATGTTTTACGCTAATGTATGCTAAACAGTAGCATTGTATATAGATCACTTGTTGTTAAAACGAAAGTGTTGAAAGCTTTTTAGATCACAGAGCCCCGTGGTCTACATTTTGTTTGCTCTGACATTATTAAACTCAATCTGTTTTTCTGACTGTGACTCTCATTACTGTATTTGCATGGCTGGAAAGTTTGCATTTTTGGGTCGTGTTCTATTAACGCTGTTTGCATGTTGTTTTTTGAGTTTAGTGTTTCATGTTCAGGCAGCAGAGCACCTCCTATTGAATTCAATAATTATGCAGAATCAATAAGTTTTTTCTTTGTGTTTGTTGTTTCTTTGATATGGCCTCTAGGATGCTGCAGGCAAGGTGCTGGACCGCTGGGCCATCATGTCCAGGGAAGAAGAGATCATTACCCTTCAGCAGTTTCTGAGATTTGGAGAAACCAAATCCATTGTGGAGCTGATGGCAATTCAAGAAAAAGAAGGGCAGGCTGTGGCTGTGCCGTCTTCAAAGACAGATTCAGATATAAGGACTTTTATTGAAAGCAATAATCGCACCAGGAGCCCAAGTCTCCTTGCTCACCTGGAGAATAGCAACCCTTCCAGCATTCATCATTTTGAAAACATCCCGAATAGCCTTGCATTCTTGCTTCCATTCCAGTACATAAATCCAGTCTCTGCTCCACTGTTGGGGCTGCCTCCAAACGGCCTCCTGCTGGAACAGCCAGCAATGAGGCTCCGTGAACCAAGCCTTACAACGCAAAATGAGTATAATGAAAGCAGTGAATCTGAAGTTTCCCCTACGCCTTTCAAGAATGAGCAAACATCTAGCAGGAACGCTTTGACCAGCATCACAAATGTGGAGCCCAAAACTGAGCCAGCCTGCGTCTCTCCTGTTCAGACGCCTACGCCTGTCAATGATTTATCGAAAACGGAACACACGAAAAGCTCTTTCCGCATTCACAGAATGAGGAGGATGGGGTCAGCCTCCAGGAAAGGAAGAGTGTTTTGCAATGCATGTGGCAAAACTTTCTATGACAAAGGTACCCTTAAAATCCACTACAATGCTGTTCACCTGAAAATCAAACACCGGTGCACTATTGAGGGCTGCAACATGGTGTTCAGCTCTCTCAGAAGCCGCAATCGCCACAGTGCTAACCCCAACCCCCGCCTCCACATGCCTATGCTAAGGAATAACCGTGACAAAGATCTAATTCGTGCTACATCGGGTGCCGCCACTCCAGTCATAGCAAGTACAAAGTCCAACCTAACTTTAACAAGCCCAGGGCGTCCACCAATGGGGTTTACCACTCCCCCTCTAGATCCTGTACTACAGAACCCTCTTCCCAGTCAGCTGGTGTTCCCAGCTTTAAAGACTGTCCAACCTGTTCCTCCTTTTTACAGAAATTTACTTAATCCTGGAGAGATGGTGAGTCCTCCAACCTCACTCCCTACCAGTCCAATAATACCAGCAGTGAGTGGCATGGAGCAGCATCCCCCTCCTCCTTCAGAGTCATCAGTACCTTCAGTGCTGATGCCCACCCCAGAGCCTAATGCTGACCTTGCCCCCAAGAAGAAGCCAAGGAAATCGAGCATGCCAGTTAAAATTGAAAAGGAAGTTATTGATACTGCCGATGAGTTTGATGATGAAGACGAAGAGGTGAATGACAGCAGCACGATGGTGAATGACATTGGTCATGACAATCACTGCCATTCTCAGGAGGAAATGAGCCCAGGCTTGTCCGTAAAAGACTTTTCGAAAAGTGACAGAAGCAGATGCATTTCCAGACCAGACATAAGAAGGGCAGACAGCATGACATCAGAAGACCAGGAGCACGAGAGAGACTATGAAAATGAGTCAGAGTCATCAGAACCTAAACTGTGTGAAGAATCCATGGAAGGTGATGATCGCCTCCATGAACCTGGTGAAAAATCTATGATGCACAGTGACAGACCAGATGAAAACCACAATGACTCTTCCAACCAGGATGTCATTAAGGTGAAGGAAGAGTATACAGACCCTACATACGATATGTTCTACATGAGCCAATATGGACTGTACAATGGAGGCAGTGCCAGTATGGCTGCCCTTCATGAAAGTTTTGCTTCTACATTCAACTACAGCAGCCCTCAGAAGTTCTCCCCAGAAGGTGAAATGTGCTCCAGCCCAGATCCCAAGATCTGCTATGTGTGCAAGAAAAGTTTCAAGAGTTCTTACAGTGTGAAGCTTCACTACAGAAATGTTCATTTAAAAGAGATGCATGTCTGCACAGTGGCTGGCTGTAACGCTGCGTTCCCATCCCGGAGAAGCAGAGACAGGTCAGTAAATATTAATTGATTTTCTACATTATTAAATGTGTTGAATTATGTAGGAATAGGCAGTTTAGGATATATGAAGAAATAGAGAGGTGCACAGTAATGACAAGTGACAATTGTGTTCCCATGACATTGAGAGAGTTTTATCACTTTAAGATTTTCATTGTTGTTTGGCATTCAGAATAGTATATATTGTGCCATCCTCTTAAGTAACTGGCTAGATAATAAATGTTGTTTTTCTTTTCTGTGTGCCTGTGGGCATGCATATTGTACTTCTGTTTATAAGCTGCAGCTTTTATTACATTTATTTTCTTCGCCCTGCAACTTTTAAAACAAGAGAAGCTTCTATTAAATGTATAGTAAATTATATGTAATACAAATACTCCATGCATGCATATCAGATCATAGAATTAGGAAGGAGGGGAGGAGGTGGAAGGATGGTTGGATGAATGGATGGAGAGAGAGAACGGAAAGACTGGAATAAAAGAATGATTTCCATCCCCATAGGGTCATATAAAAGCAAACAGGAAGCATTAGAAGACTATTCTTCTCTTCAGTTTTTAAAACAAGCTGCTATGTTGCAGCAAGAAGAATTAAATATTAGGAAAATAGTCATCTCTTTCTCTAGTAGAACTTACACACCTTTCTATCCACTAGAGTCATTTAGTCTACTTTATCTTCTTTTCTGCATGTGAGCAACCCCCTTCTGCACTGATGGGAATTATGCATACTCAGAGAGGAGAGGCTAGACCCCTACATATTTTTAAGATCAACCATGGTATATTCTGCTGGCCCTTCAGATGACATCATGCCCTAGCTATGCTGCATCAATACTGAAACAGTTGGTCTTAAACAGAAGCAGCTGGTCCTTAAACTCTTAACATTTTGGGTATTTTTTATACACTATTCTTTTTGATTCCTGAGGAAAATGTAATATAAATGGAATTTGTCAAGGTGGTTGGATAACACAGTTATTTCATAGTTGGGGATAAAAGCTCTTGCGTGTGATGATGATCATATAGTCACATAACAAAATCTCTCTGGTTCATGGACTGATGGTGAGATTGGGTCATCTCTTTTCTTCAGTTGTGTTTCATATTTCTTCATTATGTAGTAAAAATTTAGCAGACACAGGAAGGAAATTAAACCTAGCTAAACATTTCACACACAGCACCTTTTTTTTTTTTTTCATTGAAATAGATGTGGTTTGAAAGTGAACATATCATGTCATATAAAATGAAAGCAAGTTAGCATTGAGGATACTGAAGAGCCAAAATTCACTATGTTGATGGAGAGTCCAGTCCACAAATATCTCATGTCTTCTGTTACCATTTATGAAATCCACTAAACAGAAAAATAGGAACATACATAAGAATAGAAGTTCAAAACGGGTAAGAAGTACAATCTAGAAGGATTGCATTTCAGTAGGATGTAACCACTGGACATGAAGCAGGTAAAACTAAATTAAGACTCATTCTTGGGGCATCCTGAAAACTTTTATGAGACTTGAGTTTGACAAGGGAAGCATGTGAGTCAGTGGCATAATCTCCGCTGAGCTTAAATGTATGTAACCCGTTTCAGTTCCTGAAATTGCACAGGTTTTGTTAGTCAAGAATTTGGCTTGGTTGGTCCGTTTCCTCAAATGAATTATAAAAAGGCAGTCATATACTAAGCAAAACAGCTTTGTATTCAGCATTTTGGAGTAAGAAGTGGGTAGCTTTAGGATTTGGAACTTTATGCAATGTATGAAATTTCAGCGGGAAACCACTGATAGATCATGCTAATAATAAAGTTAGCATTTATGTGTTCTAAGAAAGAGGTGACTGAGATGACATACATAAAATATTTCTGAGACAAGAACATTAAAAAAGGGCACATTTTGAAAATATTCTTGAACTATGTAGGATACTCCTATTAAGCTTATCGAAAGCAAGCTATAAAATAAAACTTTGATTCGGCAACTTAAAATGCAGGCTGCATATTTAAAGATAAAATTATTATTTGCATATAATTTTGGGTTGTGTAAGGCACAAGACCATCTTTTTTTATCATTTCACTAGTAACATTCAGAATATGTTTCAGTTATGTGTTGCACTTGGGACAAAAGGAATATGTAAGTCTATTATATCCTTTAATTGCAAAGCTTTAAGAGTGGTTATACACTTCAAAAAATTCAAAGGTGTGGTACAGTTTGTGTGCCCGTTCAGGCTTGATGTTTTTCTAACATTTCTAACATGCTAAGTTCCTTAGCACTTCTGGTTTGCAACAGTTGTGTGGAAATGCCTTGAAAGAACCAAGTAATACTCTCATGGTTCTTGATAATTCTTTCAGATACTTGAGTGAGAAACATCTTCAAGACTTCCCTGGGCTATCCACTCTTATCCAAAAGTGCAGTGTCGAGGAATGTGCAAACATAAAAGCATATGTACGGCATATGAAAGAAAGTAAATGAAAGATTTAGTAAACATTTTAAACACTATTTTCTAACATTTCCTCAAAAAGAAGTGTTTTTTTTAAATAAAGTTAGGAAGAAAAAGTTAATTAATATATTACCTTTTTTTTTAAACTGTTTAATTGCCCTAAAGATTTTTCCATTTGATTTGTTTTTTGTTTTGCTGATACTCCTTTTGAATAGATACATTTATTTTAGAGAGAGCTATTACCTAAGTATACAAAATCTAGCTTTTCAGATATGGAGAGTACCTCAAAAATAACTGGATAAAGAAATTAATAGCATTGCAAAGCGAGAACTTCTTCCAGCCACTTAAATCAATTTCGCTAAAAAACTCAGAAGCATTTTGCTATTAATTGCTGAACAAAAATAAGAAATAGCTACTTAAAGCACACAGTAATTATTCCTGGATAATATTTGTTGTGTATTGCTGTTCCCTTTTGGACACATTATAAAAAGTCTATGTGATTTGCTTACGTTGTGAGTCACATAGTCTTTGTCTAGCTAGAGAAGCTTAGAATTTCTTTGCTTTGAAAATTAAAACTAAATAATTTTTTCAATACTAATGAAATTTCTTCATGAAATCAGAGTTCTAGCTATCCCATAGCTTATAGAGTCCTGTGAAGTTACTATCTTTACTTTTAGTCATTTTATTAATCATATTACTAGTATTGTAGTAATAATATTATTAACCCTATTGTAACTAGTTAAGAGGTCTAAAACTCATAACTCTAGTAATGTTCTAAAAGAAAATAGAAGCTCAGGTGGAGATAAATAACACTGGCTGATCCTTTTTGTTTCCTGTAGAGGCATCTGATACGGCTTAAGACATTTTCCAATGCATTTCCCCCAGTCCTGTACATACACAAAACTCCAGATTGTTGACAGTGCATGTAGCTGTTGTAAAATGGGCTTTGCAAGCATGGGGTTGTGATAGAAACTGCTGGTTACCAGAAGCAGCAGATCATGTCAGGAGCAAATGCAGTGCTGCTTTGACTGAAGGAGGGTTTTTTCTCCATGTCACAGCTGCAACCCTCTGTTGTGGAACGGATCCTGTAGCAATTCGTGTTAAGGGTTGACTAAATCCAGGTTCCTACATCACTTGTGCCAAGGTCAACTCCTGTATAAATATCCTTCTGCCAGAAAGGTTGGAGTATCTTCTGACATCTTTGACTAAACACTGCTATTCCTTGTAGATTAGGGTCAAGATAACCAGAAGATTCAGGAGTCCCACCTCACGTGTTTTTTTCAACACGGGGCAGAGGAAGACAAGGCAGAGTCCTGGCCTTTACTGTCAATGACCCAGTAATTCTGTTTTCCGTTCTAAAAATTAGACAATATTGCTTTTGAATAGCCAAGTTCCACTGAGCCTAGATTTTTTTTAAAAGGGCTTTTTTCTGTCACCTACTGAGCTACAAATAACATCACTCATCAAATCAACCTTACACATACCTACAACTTTGCTCAGCACTATACTTGTGAAAACCAATTTTTCCTCCATTCTTCACCAGCTGCCACTCCCTGAATTAGCTGTTCATCCATTTCTGTTTCTGTATTTACTTCAGCTGTCCTTTCTTCTAAAGGCAAGATGTTCGGGCTACATATTGTTGCAAGAAGGCAATGGAGAGTAAATAGGAAAAGTGATCATATTAAAAGTTATGTCAGTGGTCAGAAGCAGTGTCATAAGCCTCCTTTTGAACAGAAAGACATCTTTTCCATGTAACTTTCTAGGTGGAAATGAGAGAGAAGGGAAGAAGATAAGTTAGTGTGAGAACTGTGCACTTGAATGGGAAGAATTGTCCTTGTAAAGTGAATTCTCTCCTCACTCAGAGGACGTCTGTCCTGTGAGTGAGGAGAAAGGGCCTGTGGCCTCAGTGGTTAGATATCCTTGGGATCTGCTTCCCAGCCTCATCCCTGAGTCCTGCTCCAGCAGATACTGATGTTGCCTTACAAAGACATAGGTGTGGCTGGTCCTTGACACCAGCACTGAGGTACAGGGAAGGATCCTGAGCTGTGGATAAGACATGCAGATGGGAGGAGGGAATAGTTACTTCCTCTTCAAAGAGGACAGCGATGCCAGAGTTTCATCTAAGAGTCTGTGTTGGAGAGCAGATGCAGAGGTGAAGGTCTGGAAGGTGAAGTTGATAGCAGTTGGCTTCATTTCTGGCTCTTACCTTTAAGAGCCAAGAATTTTGTGGTCAAAACCACTGATGAAGCAGGAGGTGGGTGGACCTTCTGCCTTCAGTAAGTCTGGTTGAGAAGCTACTGTCAGATCTCAAGGAGAAATACAGCTATCTTCTCTGTCTGCCTTAGTGTATGCTAAGTCCCCATTTCACCTCAGTACTATTAAAATAAATAAAATAAATAAAAATACTCAGGCACTATTAAAATCTGTGTTTCTTAAGCTAGGACACAGCAGTAGTAACAATACGTTTTCCTTTCTCTCAATGTATGCAAAATAAATTAATTCTCAGTGTACCTGTTCAGAGAAACAAAGCAAAAACTTTCTGCTACTAAAGTAGGACTATTAATCGCTCAGGTTTGTCTTTAAGTTTTCTAACAAAGTGAGCATGTGTGTGTGTTCCACAAGATGGGGAAAGGTGATTGAGCCCCATGAATAAATTTAAAAACAAAATAATATCTGCTCAGGGTGACTTATAAATAAATATGAGGCAACTATTGGTGCCAAGTGTGATCATGCCACTTGATTGCTAGTTAAATCAGTTCAGATTTAAACATGTAAACTCCTTGATTTGTATGGAGCAAGACATCTGTAGGTGATTTATTAAAACCTGCTGATGTCTCCAGAACTAATTTTGTGCAGATATAGGCCTCTGGGTAGCTGTATTGAAAAAGCAGAGACATAGTTTTTGTCTGGTTACCTGACTTCCAGCTCTGTACAGGTGTATTTGAATAAATTAACATCAGTTACCTATGATGAGCCACTGCATACATTATCGAGGGAGGTGAAGATGTGAGAAAACTGCTACCTGCCTCCTGTTATCACTTCCTTGACACAACAGCACCCATCTTTTCATCATCCTACTATGCTTGGAATCTTCTACAGATAACTTCTTAGAGAATTATTCTCTATAAGTGCACTCAAGTCTAGGAACAGATAGGTCCAAGTAGTAAGATATTTCACACCATGTATTTCCCCTAATATAATTAGCTGTCATATACATCTTTAATTTCCTCCAATAAGAACAAGGAAATCAGTTTTTAAGACTTTACTTGTTTGATGAACCATTTGTCAAGAGCCAAAAGGGCTATTTTATAAATTTTTAAAAATATAAACTTATTTACACCTACACTACTGTTTCTGGACATGGTGCAGCTCATGAAGAGACTAGCTGCATATCCAATAAAATTGTATGAGCCATTAGGTTTTCTCTTGCAGAGTCACTAAGATGTGTGTCATTGCTAATGTTCACGTAACTCTTCCTTACCCAAGAGAACCTGGGTCGTAAAGAAACATTTTGTGCCAACCCTAACACAGAGCTAACCTCTTCCATGAGTAGTCATGTTGAACACAGACTGCCTGTCATATTGCATACTCACCAATGTGAACAAGGGAAGCCGAATTAAAACCAGAATGCGTAGAACTAATTTCTTCATAATTTTTTTTTTTTTTAATTTAAAAGAAAAGAAATAAATTATAACAAGTCCTAAACAGGCTACTTATGTAAGCAAAGATTACAGGATCAGCTCTGGCATGGAGGGAGGTCTTTTCCAATTACACATACCCATTTGTTTTGAGTTTGAGTTGGAGGTGGTGGTTGTTTTTTAAAACAATCTGCTGCCTTCATTACCTTGTTCTCTTTTAGTACACAAAACGGTATCACTTTGAGAGGGAGAGTACAGTTTCTTGTGCGGTACAAGAAATCTCATTATTGCGTGAACTTTCAAAATCAGTCAAGGACTTTTCAGTGACCTGAAAAGTTTATTTAAATAAACTGCAACACCAGAATAGGTGGTAAGCATAAGTAAAGCATTGAAAATACTAGCCAAAAGCAAAACATTCACTGAGCAATATTTTCCCCTGGTATGTGTTGTGACAAATAGTGTAAATGTTTAATTTGTTTTGTCCAAGTTTCCTGAACAGGTTCTGCGTGTTTTATGTTCAGTGAAAGAGATTATTTGGGAAGACAGGACTGGGAAGATGAATACTTCATTCATAATATCCTGGTTGCCCCTAGGTGCCTAGGAAATAAGGAAGAACCAAAACTCTTCTCCAGAGACTGGGAAAAAATTGAGTATTTTCCACTTACCTGAGTAAATGTAAAGCTGTTCCTGTATACAGAGGCATCCCATCTTCCCTAGAGTCTTTCGGAAGTGGGGTAAACAAAACATCTACCTGTGTTAGTTCCTGCAGAGAAAGGCTCTAGCTGTTCTTTTAAACTTTACAACAGAAGACTGTAAGATTTCTGCTGCAGTGAGGGAAGCTATACTTCACAGATACAAGTTCGCACCAGGGCACTACTCCCAAAAGACTGTATGCATGAAACTGGAAGAAGACACTACACCCTGAGAGATGTAGTACTCCCCAGTATTCTGGGGAGAAATAATGAAAAGGGAAAGAAGACACATCTGTGGCAGGAATAGCTGTACATTTATTACGCTTTGGAGTTACAGCTCTCGATGAAGGAGAGGGACACTAAGTGGGCAGGTAAATGCCATCATATATATATACATGCCACATTCATTCTTCAGCTGTGCTTGTTTGTCTGAAAAGAGAAACTGCCACCTGAAGAAGCAAACTTTACATCAGATCTTATGGCCTAGCCAGAGATTACTTGTAGATCTTCTCCCCTTAATGACGATGATGCACCTCCCCCTAGATTTGAACTGTTTCGTTCATTACAACATGAACTGAGTGACTGTGCGGGGGCATATCCAAATGAAAGTTGAGTTTACCTGAAAGTAAGAAAACTAGTGAGGCAAGTCCTAGAAATGACCTAGAAAAAAAATAACCCAGAAGGGGAAAAAAATTACCAGTTGTAGATTATTCCAAATAGCTACAACATGGTTTTGGAGGTTAGTTTGCCAGTCCTCTCAGTATATCTAGACAGAGGTAGACGTTGTCCACAGTTGGCCTCATCCCAAAGATACAGTCATTCCTAGGGTTTGTGAGGTTACGGGCTATTTTTTGAAGTAGAATTATGTAGCAGGCAATTAGTATAGTAAAACAAAGCTCATTTGGGTTCCTATTCCATTGCTTTTTGACAAGATAGCTCTTGGCTAGTGGACCCAGATAGATTGGTTATGAATTACAGGGAGCCTTTTCTGTAGCCACCAATGTCTGAGGCACTGGCATGAAGGCAGATTTGCAATGAACAGGTGAGACCGGGGTGTTTTATACTGGAATATGTCCTAATAAAAAAATATGTCCTACTCAAAAATATTTGGCAATTTGTGGGCCCTTGGGAAAAGAAAAACCAAACCCCAACCTCTGTAAATCTGGGTCATCTTTTAATGGTTATACAAGTTGCTAGTGGTTAGCAAAATATGACAGGGAGTAATAGCAACTTCATAAAGTAGAGCCTATAATTGTGGAATTACACTGTGCAGCTAGAAACAGTTAAGGGGAAAGGTAACCAGACCCATGACTACTTGTTTAAGGGCAATCCTGAAGGAAGAGGTGCGGAGTTACCAATGAGGGTTAAATACTTGACAGTGTCAAGGAGGGACTATGTACTGTGTAGGCACTGCAAGTGCACTGCAAGACACTGTGCATGGCTTTTCACTACCCCTTAATCCTGACCTGCAGTACTCACAGTCTTCTGTCCTTTGCCTCTCTTCAGGCAAGATGGCCAGCTGTGCCCACACATCATGTACCAGTGTTCATGATACTATGCTGTAGGTACTACAGCAGAAGGCACTCATTCACGTCCGGCAGGCTATACATAAAATGTTCCCAGTAGCACTAGAGATACCTTGGATGGTCTGCCAGGACCTGAGGTAACACAGGAATATCAGTTGTGGGTCTTTGACCTTCTAATGACAAACACTGGATATTTCCTGACGGAAGTTTTGAGCCCACCACTTCTAAAGAAAATCTAAGGCTTTTAGTTGTGCTTCCTACTTCCCAGCAACATCTTTTAAATGAGCAGTCTGCCTTGTGCTAAGCAAGATTTTCTTTTTTCTTTTTTCTTTTTTTTTAATTAAGAGTTCATTTCGCATTTAAGCTTGCCCTAAAAAGCATTACTTAAAAAGACCTGTCTAAGAAATAATTTAACATTTTTGCCATAAGGCACCTGCGAGCTTCATATAAATGGATCTGGAAGAGAAATGAAAGAGTTTTATATTTGCCAAAAATGTACACTGTCATAAAAAAGAAAGGATTGCAGGACTTTGTTGGCACTGTGTATAAATGTAAAGTGGTTCGTTTTGTATGGGGGAGCGCAGGGAGAGAGAAAGAAAGGATGGGATTATAATAAGAAGATATTTTTTGTTGTCACTTTGTTTTTGCTTTTTTTTTGGAAGAGAAAGGGAAAAAAAAAAGCCCTAAGCTCTATGTCTGTGTCAAACTATATGAGTCTGAAACATAAGCTGTAAATTATAAGTTTTATAAGTTGTTATTTCCAATGTTACTGATTTTGATGCTAGTGCTTTACAAACTTTATTGCTTATTTTATTAACTAGGGAAAAGTGTTGCCCGCTTCCAGTTCAATAGATTTTTTTCCTTTCTCTCCCTCTTCCTCCCTCCCTCTCGCCTTTTCTTTGTTATGCCAAAATAAAAAAGCAATTACACTTCAGTTTAAAAATACAAATGGGACATAGTTAATTTTGTTGCCCATAAATCTTACAATGTACTTTTGTGTTTAATGCACAAAATATGGAAATAAAAACAGCCCAAACATACATATGTGTGTGTGTCTGCAGATGCATGTACTGAAAGACAGACCTATATATAGCTGTGTTGGTAGATAAAGATCTAAAAATACAATGGATAGAAAGAGAACTTGGATTCCCACTCAGAGAAGGTAAATGAGCCCTTGTTTCAAGAAGAAGATGCACGCAGATGATATATTATGCAAGACTGAGAATCAAGATTTCATGAGGGGAGGAGGCAGGCCCTGCAGGAAGGATAACAGATCCTGTGCTGGACGTCTCTCAGGTCTGATAGCCAGATAGGGGAGCAGCACTAATTCTGCAGCCTTTTTAGTCTGTTCTGTCACAGAAGGGGCACTGCTGGGTCAGTCAGCTCACTAGTAATTGTGTTTTACAGACTTCTAAAGCAATTGGCTCAGTCAGTCCCAATTCAATAAAAGTGGAGAGCGAGAGTGAGAGCACTTTTGTTCTATTTTTTACTTGAAATTATTTCATTCAGCAGTCTGTCTTTTTTATTACCAGGATTTGACATTAGCACTCCAAGCTATATTAGCATCCATTTCAGCAGTTCAGTAATGGTATTAAAAAAACACTTAACTTCAACGGTGAATGGTTGTATGACAGTACCATAAAAATCCACATTAAAAAAAAACTTATGTATTTGTCCCTGCAAATTATTTTTCACTTGTTTAACCACTTCAAAACTACACTCTCTTGACTGGTGTTTGCAAGAGCTCTAGCAGCAGGGAAGGCTTGTGAAGGAGCTGAGAAGCAACTGCAGCAACAATGGCATAAAGGGAGAAATGAAGAAGAAAAATGTAGTAGGAACATGCAAGCAGACATACATGCACAAGAAAGACCTCTCATTTTGGGTGGGTGCCTGTCATTCATCAACTGAAGTAAGATTGTAAACTCAAATCACTCAAGGTAAAATCTTTGGCATCTTCTACATTTCTGGGATTTAATTTTGAACCCAACACTCTCCAAGCTTGGGACGGCAGCCTAACTATCTTGGCACTGCAGCACAGTCATAAATGACTGCATTAGGTTCTAAATTTTGATTAAACATTCTGTAATTAATCAATGGTAGACATGAAGCAGTTGGCAAGGTCCAGAGCTGCAAAATGTTTAAGACATAAAACATTACAAAGTAATTAGAATGTGCTCCTTCAAGAGAAGGATTGCCTTCAATAAAGAGGTAAATGATAGCATCATGTTTATTGTGGACGTAGGCAGCCAGTGCAATATGATAAACTGCAGGAGATACACATATCAGTAATCATCCACATTATTAGTGTCATTAATCATAATTCTAAAAATATGACAGCAGCAGCCAACTTTTTGACCAATTTTGCCTCTGCCTGTTGGCCGTTATAACTTCACTAATAGACTGCAGAGCTCCTGTGCGTGGCAGTTTGCATTGAGAATGGAAGGTTAATTATATTTGAGCTGCTGATTCCTTCTCTCCTTGGAAAAGACTGAGCACTTTGACAATCCCAGGAGCTCACTGCTGTTAAACCAGTAAAAGTACTTTATTGAAATTTTCTTTGTTGGTCAGGAATGAGTAGATGTTTCAAATGAGATATAAGCGCCAGGCTGGGACAGCCACTAATGTTTCTTCCAAAATAATCCTTGGACAGCCAGCTGAACTCATACTTCCCTTAGATATCTTTGCACAGTCTCTTGTGGATGGGTAAAAAGTTGAGAATTTAATAACTGCTGACAATAGTATGTATGGAAGAATCTCGGAGGATTGAAATTACTGAGGAGTTGGGGCATCAGTGAAGGGAGGTTATAGGATAATCAGCTATCAGTTGACCTGAAAGGGGTACTTATTTACTAACGTAAAATTACTAATAGAGGAACCCTGTTGAAGTACCACATCATGTTTGGTTTTATAGTTCCTCTGGTATTATATAAATAAACCCAGCATTTTTAGACAAACAAAGTAGTGGGAATGAGAATTACCATTACGTTGTGACCAAAAGAAGTGGTTTACATATTTGCTATGGAAGCTGAAATTGTACAAAACTATCCCTGGATATGAGAGTTTATTATGAATTGGAACTTATAATGCAATTAGTGAAGAGTCTATGAACCTTCTAAGCAAATCATGTGCAACATGTTGCTCTGCATCAATATCTGGGAGAAAAGAATCGGTTTCAAAGCAGAATTGGGGGAAGCTAGCTGTTCTGACTGCTCTTTATCTTTTTTGCATGTACTGAAACTTGAAACTTAGTAAAATTCGTGAGTGGGATGCTGAAATGAGGGGACTGTTTGCGTAAAATCTTGCAAAATTATCACATTTTACATGGCTGTTGTAACAGTAAAATGAAACGAAGGGTGAAAACTACTGATTGCAAAACTTGGCTTATATAATATTTAGGTGATTTAGGGTTGAAAAAAAATCTTAATTCATGCAGTTTGGCAACAGATTCTCCCTGGATGTTGGCTCAGTATTTCTTAAGGGGAGATACACCTTGTGTGAAGGACCAGCAAAATACTTCAACACACAGGAGAAAAGGACCTAATGCATGACTGCTGTGCAGGGCCAAGTGTGAGTCGCCTGCACATGGGTGAACTTTTCTGTAGAGCATGTTGAAACAACTTATGGCAGTTGGACTGATTGTCAATGATGCTGAGCACCAAGTCATTTCCATCAAAGGACTTTGTTGTACATATGATGACCGTTCTCATACATGTAACTTTGCTACACTGAGTTAGTTTACTTAGGAACTATTCCGTCAGATAAATGTTTTTATTCTAAACTTTCTCAACCAGTCCGGATATTAGACAAGAGTGCTGGCTATTTTGTAATGAGTCTGTTTTGCTTCCAGGCAGCTAGTAAAGTGAGAGGTTGAAGTGTTGCAACACAATTTTGATCACTTCTGAGTAACTTTGGCAGGTACGCCAGTGGTTGTGCTTTTTGTTTGTAATATCTTTTGATCTTTAATGGACAACAATAGTAATATATTAAGAGTGCGACATGACCTCGATGCTTCTGAGCAAACACAGCTGTTGTGAAAGTGTAATTCTGTTCACACCGTAAGGACCGTCTCAGTAAACACCTCAACAGGTATGTACTGAATTATTGGGCCTTTCAAGAATCCTGAACCTGTCAGATTTTACATTAAAAATTCTTTGGTAACAAACATTGCCATCTGATATCAGTTCCACGTTTAGCCTGAGTATTTGCTCAGACAGTTGGCTGTCCTGCTTCCCCAAATGCCATCTCGGCATTAACATTTTTTATGCATTCCACGGTGATGACAAATTGTTTTCTGACTCAAACTGTGGATTAAGTATGCAAAAGGCATGTTTGCCACTGCCAACAAACCAATAATTCTCACTAACATCTTCAGAGTTACAACATTTATAAAGTTGCAAAGTGGAGTAAACAAACCATCTGTTTGGCTTTACCATATATGTCATGCTCTCTTATTAGCATATTACGATTCATTTAGTAAACAAATTTGGTGATTTCGTTCATGTCAAAGTTAGAGGGAGCTTGAAGATGATTAACATTCCTGGGACAGGCACATTAATACATTGCTTCCTCTGCAAAGTTAAATGGCTTCTCAGGAGAATCACCCCTTGTTGACAAGATGAGACTGTCAATTTTGTTTGCCTGCCACATTAGGGGCCGTAAGGGGATGGGAAGCTCTGAGAAAGAGGAGCAGTGTAGGCAGCATAATTCACTGCGAATTGAAAAAAGAAGTCTAATTCTGATAAATGGTCGACCCCAATACATCCTACCTGTTATTACAACAGACGTGCCGTATCTGTGCAGTAAATTAGTTAAACCCCTGAAGAGTTTGATGGGAGCTTATCTTCAAGTGAATAATTTGAGTGTAGAGGGAGCTGTCTTCGTGACCAGTGTGAGTGATTTGTTTCATATTGAAAGGGATTGAAATGACTGGGCTCCACATCTTTAATTTGCAAGAACTTGCTTGTCCTTTATTTCCTGCATTTAATAAGCACTGTTTTTTTACTTTTTTTAATAGGTGCTGAACTGTATTTTACCTTTTGGATTTTCTTCCTATGAAAGGTTAATATTTTTCAGATTCTACACAATTTAAAGCCTCAAGAACTGATGTTATTACCCAAACTGTTCATGTAGAAATGCCATGGTTTCATTGGGTAGTATAGTATTTTGTCTTCATTCATTGTTCTAGCCCTTATCCCTACTTTTCCCCGTACATTTAGAGGCGAACTAAATATGATCAAATATGTGGAAGCACTAGCATACAAACTGAAACCTTGGCCCTGTTCAGATAAATGTGAATTTTATAATTTAGGTCAGATCAGGATTTCAAACCTGTATTGTCTTTGCTTAGATTTATGGATTTTTTTTCCTTTTAATTGAAAAAAGAAAAAAAAACCGGTATCAAAGACTGCTGAGAGAGTGGCAAAATTAGAACAGTAATGTCTTTAACACTTTCCATTACTAATTAAATTCCAGGAACTGTTTTATTGTTGATTTTCTTAAGTAAATGGGGGAAATGATTGCTGCTTCCTTCTCGAATGAAGAAATATCAGAATTAAGGCCATATCTTTTCTCATAAATATGTACACTGTTATATTTAGCCAGAGTCTTACTTTCTGGTTCTTTGATTTTAGCTGCATGAAACTCAGCAATTTCAGTCTGCAGAGATTCTGAGAAAGCATAAATTTCTGGGTTTACTCTCTGTTATATTCACATATTCTGAGTCTTTCTATGAGGCTCAGGCTTAAATAAGCAGGAAAAGAACATGAAATTGAGGTAAGACCACAATACTTTGCCCTACTAGCAAATTTTGTTAGCGATTAAAATCATGCGAAATTTTTAAACAAAACCATAAATCTTATTGACAGTCTTTGAGATGAAGAGAAACAAAGAGAACTTTGCTTTAACGTTTCATTATAGGTAAAAACATAGGCTGAATACTGAGCTGAAGATAGGTGTGGAAAAAGTCTCATGGAAGCAATAATGAAAGTTTCATTGTTTATAATATTTTAAACCAGATCAAGAGAGCTTAGTTTTAAACTAAGTATAGCAAGAGGATAGCTTGTATGGGGCCTGTACAACATGAGTAGTTGCTTCTGTATACAGCTTTAATAAGAGGTTTGCCAATCTGTACGTAAACCACCAGACAAATGTGTCCTGGCCTTTGATTTTGTAATAGATCCTCCTTCAAACTGCTGAAGATTGTGTGTTTTTAGGTTTCATAACCCAATATTAGCTTCTGTCTTTTTTTAAAAAAAATAAATCTACTATTACTTGGAAAGAATGGAATTTAATAGAAAATAATTTAATGTTGACTTTTAATGCATTAAGTGTCCAAATATAATTTTATTGTATTACTTAATGCTGGGTTCACTTGCTGTATCTTAAAGCAAAGCTGATCAAAGACTGATGGCCCCTTGCTGTGACCTCCTATCTGTGATTTCTTTGCAGTGTTAGAGTGATAGAGATGGGTGGTATTACTTTGGCAAATCATGTATTTGCCAGAAAATGCATTTTCAGAACATTTGAAGATTGTTTTATTTGGAAACAGTAAGAAAGGATGTGGTGGGATACAACTGGAAATGTTGAAATTATTCATTTCAGAATTTTAATGAACAATACAGTGTGCTTTGATGTTTGAGTGAGATTTTCATCAGGGAACTTTGTCACTTACAGTCAGCCAAGGATGAGCAAGGGGGCAATAGCTAGGACATTTAACTGGGACATCGTTTGGCTTGGCCTTTCTGTCTGACTGCATCAGGGACTAGAAAATGGGTTTCCTTAGTCCCTTACTGACTGCCCTAACAATTATGCTGTTGTTTCATTCTCACTCTCTTTTTCTCTCAGCCCCATAATATTTAAGTGTAATTGTATTTTTCTCTTGCTAAAAAATTAAGAAAATAATGCTTTATGTTCATTTTCAACAGCCTGCCCTGCCCTGAACTGTGAACAACACATTGAACCCAATTTTTCATTAAGTTGGTTTTGTGCTCTGCATAATAGCTGAATTTAAATAAACAGAGTATTCTTTATCATCCAAATTCCCTAACTCTGCTGTGTGCATCAGAGATGAGGTTTGTCCTAGTGCAGCTAGGACTGCAGCCATGGGTGCATCCAAAGTTGGCTTTGAGTCATGCATAGAATTCATGCCAATTTCTATGCCAGGACAAATTCTACTCTCTGATAAATTTCTCCTCACTCACTTCAAAAAGAAATAAAAAGACTGACTAAATAAAAATAAACTAAAATAAAGCAGCCATTACATTTTTCTTTCCAACAAATGGATAGTAAATTAACAAAATCAGATTCATTGACAAGTGTAGAAAGAAACTGCTGAAGAGAACCCAGTCTGGATTTATGAGCTGTGTAAATGGCATGTGCGTTTAATTGACCATATTTCCTAGGCTTATAATCTCCTTTCTTCTGTTGATGCATAGTGCATCTTTCACTAGGGGAGCTTGCTAGTAGTAGGTGGGGTGGAACCGACAATGAATTCTAATTATGGAAGAACAGTTCCATGAACTTCACAAGGGAAGGAAAGTACTACCACCAGTGGGATCATGCCCACAGCCAGAGAACTGCTGTAGTTGCTGTAGCACTCTGCATTGCGCTGCTACCGAAACTCCTGTCTGAAAGGGCGGTGGTGAATTGGGAGGTGAGAGACCCTTGCTGCTTCACCACGACCATAGATTTCATGTGTATCATCGTTATCATTAACATCCTTACAGCAGCACTGATCCATTCTTAAGACCATAGAATTCAAAGGCTGAATTCATTCTGGTGAGGACTTTCCACACACTTTTGCCCAACATATGTCTAATTCATGAATAGTAACTTGAAAGAAGCACGTTAATCATGTGGAAAAATCAGGCATTCTGGGCCTTCTAAAATAAAAAAGACTTTGATAAAACTTCCTTGCCACAACAAGCTACATCTCAAAACATCTTGGAAGAATACTCTCTCTAGTTTTTAAGGGTACATGACATGTGGTACAGCATTAAACATATGTTTGGACATTCTTTGGCACACATAGTGTTTTAAATTCTCAGAACTAATCCTCTTCACCATTCCGTGTTGCTTAGGATGGGATAGATCTGGTAACTGGAGCTAAGTGAGATATGCCTTTAGTTAAGCTCTTTCGACGTCCTATTTCTGCCTGGAAGACTTCATTCACCACTTGTCTTTACGCAACATTTCCATTGCCAGGGTCAAATGTCATGTTGGTAGTTGATGTACAAATAAGCAGTCTGAGAAGTCCAGAGTTATTGAAAGGATTTTATTAGGTCAAATATTTTATGTTTTGTATACATATGTATAGCTCTACCATACATTTAGGTTCTTCAAGGTTTTTTCCCTGCAGATACAGCAGCAACTGCAGTGCAAAGACCAGAGATGGCCTTAAATTAGCTATCTATCTCAGATATGAGGAATAATGGAGCCATGGCAAGCTGAAGCTCAGCTGGTTTTGGCATATCTTGGTTTGCAATTTTCCGCCTGATGGCAGTGTTCATGCAGTGGCATAAATCACTCCGCCCAAGCTGTGCCTCAGTTTTCTCAGGGAACATTGTTTACACATAGCTGGGAGCAGTATTCAGGGGAGGAAGGGGTAGGTGTATTGTAAATCACATCAGGGAACAGAACAGCTGAAGCAAGAAACTGCAGGTGCCATGGGGAGGAGCAGATGAACAGCCGACAAGGTGGCTAGCACTGGCAGAGGGCTGGTAGAGGACTTGATAGGATTTGGCAGTGACAAAGCAGGGGAGAAAGAGTTGGATTAGGATAGAATACTTCAATTTGGTATGGAGAAGAGGGTCTGGGAACTACTAGAGCAATTTAAGATGGCTAAATCAGTACATTTTCCAAGGAAAAAAGCAAGGAAGATAAGCATTAGATGAGAGGATCAAAGAAATGGTTCAGTTTTTCAAGACAAAATATAGTATGGGCTTGGCTAATATTTGTAGTGCTACTCTTCTATTCTCGGGTCTCTCTGACTGCTGTTCGCAGCTACTAGGTGAGTGCAGGTTGTCAGCCTCACACTCTTCTGCCTTTCCAGCTGAACAGTAGTCTTCATAGCTTCATAGCAAGTCATGCTTCATTTCTGCCCCTAAATTCAAACCTGTTCTGTTTGGCAATTGCCAGTGCTTGCCTTTTCCCAGAACATCTCCCTTTTTAAACTTCTTGGTCTGTACTACTTCTCTTTCTAGTATGCCTTTATCCATACTCTTCTTTCTTAATTCCACTTTTTTGCTCACGCATCCATTATTTGTAGCCATCCTTACATACAAGGTCATGCTCTTCCTACACAGAACCCCCGTGTTATCTTTTCCCAAAGAAACGTTGGGAATGCTGCTGTCAGCCCTGAGAGACGCCTTCTTTATGCAGGGCACTGCTCAAGTGCAGCCGGCATGGGGTGCTCAGTCTGCGCCTCGGGGTGCAATGCTACGTTTAGTTGTGTAGCAGAGAGCAAAGGGGTGCAGGGTCAGGCTCCGAGAACTCTAGACTGGTGTGTCTATGAAAACATACTTTTCCTTCCTTCCTATCCCAGTGATTGTTCATCTACTGGAAATGTGAGTGGCTAGTTCCTTCAGCACACAGTATTCTTAACTCTGGCAAGGTTTTAGGCTCTGTGACTTTGGTTTTGTCATCAGATTTTGAAACTTCGGTGTCCAAATAAATGAACTTTTTCTCACAATTCATTCCGCTCATCCCTACCAGAATGTTTTTGCATATGATATTTAGGAAGAGTATTAAACATAGTGAAATAGATTAAGAAATGAATGTAAAAGAATCAATTCTTTTGAACTGTGGTTGCATAATGGAAATCGACTGCTATGAATGAACCTATGTTCAGAAGTTATGAACAGCAGAGCTAATGCACTGCCATGAGTTCATCTTTATTATTGCATTACACCTGAATCAATTGATAAAGTAGCTTTTTTTTAAGGCTAGGAATGGCACTTAATTGAATAAAAGTCAATGTAATTATATTAGGAGAATCCAACAGTACTGCTGACAGCGGAAAAGGGACACTACTGAGCAGAGTGCCAGAACTGGTCCGCACATTTCTGCACATCGTTTGCCTGACAGATATTATGGGCTGATACATACTTTAACTCGATTACTGATTGCCACTGCTGTAAGTGAGAATTGAATAAGGGAGGCATCTCTTCTTATCAGCGCATCAGCAGGGTTTGCATCCTTGCGCTGGTCTTTCTCAGAATGGTCTCTGTCCATCTGGGGCTCAGTGGCCCCTCTTTAACGTGGTAATTTATTCTTATCTCTTCATTCAGTGAATGCTGAAGTTGTTTTCACTGTGTGCCTGGCTGCTGTTTTTCTCAGCAGCAAACCAAGGAAACAGTAAGCGCGAATGCATGGAAACAACAGTTAACAGTTATCCTGGCAAGTTTCTACGCTGCAGCCAATGCCCGTACCAGGGGAGCGGGGAGGGGAGAGGGGGGAGAAATGAGAAGTAAACAGATGAGCACTTGATGGGTAGTTCGCAGTCAGCGTTATGATGATAAGCAGAAATGTGCTTTTATGGTAGTGTAATAACACCGGTCAGTGTGGACAGGCCTTCACAGTAAGCGTTTCCTGTACTGCACTTAGCAACTGTACGTGGAGTTGTACACCATCTGAGACCAGGAAGGCAAGGGACTGCCAGGACTACTGTTTATCATTCATGTATGTGCACACTGCATGCATCTGTTCAGAACTCATTTGTGGATGATAATGGGGATGCTGTGAATATGCTTTGATTAATTTGCTTTATGTTTTTCATATTGTGTGGTTGAGTCAGTATCCATCAGGACAACAGCATAAGTGAGATTACAGCTGACAACAGTTTCGCAGTCAAGAAGTCTGTATTTTATTGGTTTCAGATATTATTTTCTTTTGTCTTTTTTTTTTTTTTAACCAGATATGTCTGGATTGGAATGTGAATTTGTTCTCTCTCTCTCTCCTCCCCCTCCCCGTTTCTTTCTCTTTTCTCCTCTCTTCTCTCTCTCTCTCTCTTTTGTGATCTCAATTTAGCAAAAGATTAGAAAGCTGATCTTATCACAAGGTAAGCTCAGCCTTCCTAAGTGCAGTGTGGGGATATGCATAATTACACTTCTGCGCCTCAAAAAAGCAATGGTGTTATACTTGCTTGTGTGAAAAGAGTATTTCCCATGTGGGAGAAGAACCAGAAATACTCTCCACTTTTTTCCGCCCTTGCCCATACCTCTCAACTGTCTCTCATTAGGAGACAAATATTCCATTCTAGACCCCCCCCCGCTACTGCAATAATTGCATCCCAAGCAGACATGATTCAATTAAACTGCAGTTCAGTATCAGTTTTTTGTCAGAGAACAGTTACCTGCATTTGCAGGTGAGTGGGATGGATTGCTTCTATTGCTGTTTTCTTTCTTTATTCCCATAAGTTATGTGCAACAGATAGATGAATCGCAAAGTAAGTGATAGAAAATTACAGAAATTGACTCCACATCAATTTAATCTTCCTACGTTTGCATTTTCCTTATTTATCTGCATTGTATTGCTGTACCATGTTTGGGACTTCGCTGGTTGAGAGGTATGTTTCAAAGGGTTTCTTAAAACAAAAGTTTCCGATAAGGAAATATTGCTAATAGCTATTGTTCTCCTTCTCCCTTTTTTGTTACTGCAGGACCTGAATGTCTGTAAAATATTTGATTATTGTTATGTCTTCCCATGACAATTTTATACCTAGTGCTTTTTTGCAAATTAAAGTATTCCTATGTTAAAACTCTCTCTTTCTCTCTCCCTCCCTGCCCCCCCCACCCCCACCCCCACCCCCCTTCTTTCTTTTCCCTCCTACATTTGGGCTCTGATCTGCAATTTATAATGGGCAGACAGACTGGTGAGTCTGCATGTTGTAAATTGCGGGTTTGGGTCCTTAGCTTGCAGAGAATGTTACGCAGTAGAACTTCGCTAATTCTTTTTTTACTGACTTGAAAATCCAGTCACCCTCCAAAGAAACTTAATAAATATTTGCCGTTTCCTCAGCAATGGTGCACATTCTGAATACTGAACCCTAAAGTTTTCTAATACTGAAAACTTTATACTGATTTCTCATTATTAAGCACTTTGACAAAACGAGCATGTTCTGTGGTCAGAGGTCTTTGATGTCCGTCATGTTTGTTGGTTGCATTGTTAATTCAGAAAATGCAGTTTTTCAAGAGGGTTTCCTGACACTACTGCAAATCAGTGAGGTTCTACTGCAATGGATGAATAAAGGCAATGTCAAAAGTGGAGAGTAGAATGCAGTATTTAAAATAATAGGCTGTTTTACACAGTTACTAACCCAAAGGCTTACATTGTTTGCAAATGTAGAGCTTTATTTGTTGAGAACAAAGGCCCAGATCCTGTAAAACACTTGAGAGTATTTTAACTTGAGGCTCTTGGGATCTGGTCCAAAGACCACTGACGTCAATGACAGCTTTTCCAGTGTCTCTTGAGCACCCACATTGACTTCAGCACATACCTAAACCAAAGCCCATGCTTAAGTGTTTTGATTGATTTGGGGCAAAATTCTCACTGCTATTAGCAGGGATTTTTTTACTGGAAATTACACTCCTTGGGTCAGTCAGCACTGCCTCAGACACAGTACTGGGAAGAGTAGAGGGAGGAGTGGCAGTGCCCTCCCAAAAGGATGGAACCAGTGGCTTTGGCTAAGATTTTCACAAACTTCTATGTAGATTTCAGAGACTTGTTCTCGTAAACTCTTCAAGTCTTCTCCATCTTGGTTTGGCCCGATTCTGAATTCCTTTATACCACAATTAAATTACCAGAATCAGGACCTCTGACTATGTATCATTCAGTTACCTTTATTTTTTTCTCCTATATTTCACTTACACAGTTATGTGAGTACATATATATATATATATTTATATGTATGTATGTATAAATATGTAAGGATATGGATCTAGAGATAGACAAAGATACAAACACACATATATTCCATATATTAATAATACTTTCTCTTGAAGCAAGGCTTTTAGGAAGGTCAGCAGGGATTCAGGAACCAAGAAGAACATTTTGCATTTTCTGCTAGTGCAATTTATTATTTTGTAAATATCAAATAAAAGGGCTGTAGCTGCTGCTGGGGACTAATGTTGAGGGGCAGTAGCTGAAAAGAAAAACAATACGGGGAGTTAATTTGCTTGTTTTGGTTTTATGTTGTAATTTGTTCACTTGTAGCAAGATCTAATTTTCCACGAAACATGGATAGGGGATATTTTTATGATAAATTATAAATAAATCAGAATTTGGATTTGGTGCTTGATGACTGTATGTTTAACCAAAAATACTGTACATTTTTCCTTTTCTTCCTTCCCTCTTCCTTTCCCAGACACAGTGCTAACATAAACCTGCACCGTAAACTGTTGACCAAAGAACTGGATGACATGGGCCTGGACACCTCACAGCCTTCTCTTAGTAAGGACCTCCGCGATGAATTTTTAGTGAAGATATATGGTGCTCAGCATCAGATGGGGCTCGACATAAGGGAAGACACCTCCTCACCTGCTGGTACTGAGGATTCCCATATGAATGGGTACGGCAGGGGCATGTCGGAAGACTATATGGTTCTAGACCTGAGCACCACCTCCAGCATCCAGTCCAGCAGCAGTATCCATTCCTCAAGAGAATCTGACGCAGGAAGCGATGAGGGCATTCTCCTGGACGACGTCGATGGGGCAAGTGACAGTGGGGAATCTGCCCACAAAGCAGATGCCCCTGCCTTAGCTGTAGGTATGGGCACTGATGTCCCTGGATCCCTCATGTTCAACAGTGTTTCAGTGAGCAATGGTGGGATAATGTGTAACATTTGCCACAAAATGTACAGCAACAAGGGAACCCTCAGAGTGCACTATAAAACGGTGCACTTGCGAGAGATGCACAAGTGCAAAGTCCCTGGGTGCAACATGATGTTCTCCTCTGTCCGTAGCCGAAACCGGCACAGTCAGAACCCCAATCTGCATAAAAACATTCCCTTCACTTCAGTAGATTAGTTCAAGGATGGACACAGCATAATTCCAGCTCTCAGAGAGGGCCCACCACATCTGAACTGCCATATACAGTCTCCCTTTATATATATATATATATATATATAAAAATATACATATATATATAATCTTTCTCTTTTCTTTTTTAACAAAAGAAAGAAACACCAGGTGCTTTTTCCCCTTTGTTGGTTGTTGCTTTTTTTTTTTTCCTTTTTTTTGGGATAGAAACAAAAAGGTGGGATGTTTAATTTGGGGTGAGAAACCCTTCATGAAAAAAGCAAACAAAAACAAAAACCCACAGGAAACTTGCAGTTGTCCCTAGTTCTGTTAGAATCTTCTTGGTCATCTCCAAAGAGACAATTTGTTCTACCCATGACTTTTGCCTGAAAAAAAGAACAAAAAACAACAACAAAAAAATTGCAAACAAACAAAAAGAGAAAAAAAAACAATCTACTTAGTTGTCTTTGTGTCTTCTAAGCATTGGGGATAACGTTCTACTAAGCATGGCTGTTACACTTGTATATATATATTGAGCCTTGACAGGCCTATGATGTAAAACAATTGTATTGATGGTGGTTTAACTCTTATTTTTTTGCTTAATTTTTACAGTTACATTCAGCTGTTAGATAAGCAGGAAAAATAGTTTGCTGGCTAGTTCTACTCATTTATGTTAGCTTTAATGCACATTTTTAAAAGAACCACGGTCTTGTTTTAACTACCTGCTAGATATAAGTAATACAGAGGTGCTGGCATGCTTTACAGTACCTGATCTGATACAGTTTTTTTGTCTTGTACTATTACATAAATCCAGTCATGCACTTTTTCGTACACTACAAGGGGATGTGTAATAATATCCATGCTTTTTTTTCTTAAACTATTGCCATATTTTCAGTAAGTGTCTTTAAAAAAATACACTTAGATAAAAGTGGTCTGGTCAGTATGAGGGCATGAATGCCAAACAAAGAGTATTAGTGTTTAGTGTTAATACAAAAGTGCCAACTTTGCACACGTTTTGAAAAAAGAAAATGTAGTTATTCACCATAACCACAGTAGTAGTTTTTGGACTACAGAAAAAAATACTGGGGAGGGAAAAGGGGTAAAGTGAAATACAGAATTCTTGGTGCTTTTTTTAAGTGCCAGTTATTACTAGAAACAATAGTGCATCCTTATTCCTTAGATATTACATTACAGAAAAGAAAAAAAACCAGAATTGTGTCATGTGAATCAGTGGAAACTTTTTTTTGTCAAACATGCATAATATTTGGGGATATAAATGCTGATACTACTTGTCACAGAACAAAGATGAATATAATTTTGTGTGCTTCTTACTATGGCCTGGATTTTTTGTGGTGTTTTAAAAAAAAAAAAAGGAACAGGGAAATAATGTTAACTATGTTGTTCTGTAAAGTTGTCTTTTTTGCAATGGAAAGTGCTGTAGTATGATTAAGGCATGTTTTATAGAAGCAATCAAAAGAAATTAATGGCAGAAGCACTTAGAAGCTCTGAAAACATATGCTGGACTTTTTATTGGGTAACTTTCCCTTTGGATAAAATTAGAGGCCAGAAAAAAAGGATCTCTAGTTGTGTTAATGTTTTGTGTTTCACCCACATGGTTTGTCAGAAAATAACGAAGTCCAAGAAAGACAGCGAGCAAGAGAGCGAGCATGAACAGGAGAGGGAGGAGGAGCAAGCAGTTGAGAAAGGCAGAGAGAAAGAGAGGCTGTCCTCTGAATCTTATTTTTGCTTCCGGTGTTTACACATGTTGCTTGAGCTGGTAAACCACACTGGCAGCCTGAGTTACCACAACATACTGACTGAGTGATGGTATTTACTTAAGTTCAGTCTACAGCCAAAACCATTAGGGTGTGTGTTGTAGACTCTTTTCTTTACACAACCAATAACAATAACAAAAGCAAAAACAAACAGACAAACAAATGAAAACCCAAGGGATATTTCAGCGTACAATAAAATGTTCCTTCAGTGAGAATGTGTTCCTTTTCTGTATTTACTGACCCAGAACATTATTCTTCTTAGCCAAGAGTCAGAAATGCTCCATTGTTTCAGCTTGTAGTTGTTTTGATTTGCTGTGCATTTTGATTATTCTTACCTTTATGTCCACTTCAGTACTTAATTCCTGTTACATTTTCTAGAGGAAACTCTTAGTATGGATTTCCTCTCTTTGAGTACTCTTTATGCATTTCAGTATTCTTGTTTCCAAACATAGGAATCAATAGCTAATAAATCAGTATTTCCAGTTGTAGAAAATAAAAGAAAAATCTTTCTAAATGAATTCTCACTATGTTCCTATGGATTACAAGCCTCTGATCATTTTTTGATTCTGTACACTGATGAAGCCCTGAAAACATTGGTGGATCCCGCAGAAACTGTAAGGAAAATTTTCCTTTTGGTTTAACAAAAAAAAAACCAAAACACTTTATAGCAAAAAGCTAAGCAGTTTCACTGACTTTTTTTCTTTCATCTTTTTTATTTTTCCTCAAAGTCTCAACCACTTTGCCTTGTTAAGTGGAGTGGCGAGATCTGCTTCACTTTGTTTTATGTTGTGCAAGCTCAGTGTGTTTGTGAGAAAGGGAAATTAGAACAGTAAAGGTGCATTCTTCTAAAACACATGGACCTTTGTAGTGTTATCTGTACTGCACTCCTGTCCCTCCTCCCAAGCTATTAGGAAAAAGCAAGATGGAAAGTCTAAAAAATAAAACAGCATAAATTGAATGATATCTACAGAAAGAAAACCCCAATGTTTTGTAGTATGTACAGTATAAATAAATATAATTTTTAATGAAAAACACATTTGAGGTATATAAATAATTCCTCGCTGAATGAATCACTGTTCTGCATTCTCATTTCACTCTGTTTCTGTTAGAGGTCAAATGGTTTTGGTAAACTTGTTCGGAAACTTAAACATCATCACAAGATAAATTCTGCAGATGAATTACATAGAAACCCCCCCCTGTTTATTACAAAAAATAAAACAGGACATTCTAAAAAATAAAGAAGCATGGACGAGCCTCCAAAAACTGTTAGAAGCTCTGCAATCCTACTTTTATGGCATCCTAAACTTCATTCAGATTTTGCTTAAGTCATGTCGGAGATAGCATCTCCGTCTTGTGGACAGAATATTACTCACTGTTATTTCTAGGCGAATCGAGGGGTTTCTTCAGTGCTAGTCATTCTAATGTCAGAACAGTCTCTTTTTTTTTAGAAGGGCACATACACTTACATTGAATGGAATGGCATTTCCCTCCTTCCTACTTACCATGCATCTCTATGAGAATCTGTATTTATCAGAATTGTTCCTGTGGTGGAATTTGTACCATCTGAAGTTATCTGAAAAATCAGTAAAACGGCTGTGTGGTAGAAGTTTGTTTTTTCTGTCAGAAAGTAGCATTTCTGGGTGATCTCAGCAGCAACCCAGACTGCAATAAGCGTAACGACTGAACATCTCATGTGTCCAGCACAGGGCATGGCTGTACTGGTGTGATGACAAGATAGATGTTGTGCAGTTGCTTATGCCATGACAAACTTGAGGCTATCCCTTCAGTTTCCAAACCTGGCAGTCTAAACCTTTTTACAAGAATTAGACCAACTTCAAGGAAGAGACTCTTCATTTTACAAGGAGTTTGTTCCTTCTTGTTTGGTTCTTACAATTATCGTGGTCACTCTTTCCATATTGTTTCACTGTTTCATTTATTCAAGGTAGCTGTATTTTTCTGTAAATATGAAAAAGGCTTTGTTTACTTCTAGGAAATAACTTCATACTGAACTTCGTTTAGAAACAAAACTACTTGTCTGGAGGTTGTTAAGCATTTGTCTTGGGGGGTGTGTCAGGAAAGCATGAGATACTGGTTAATCACTAGGTATCTTTTGAAAACCTGTATGAAACAATTTGGAAGGAAAACAGCACAAGAATGGGAAGCAGGAACTGAGTTTTAATACCACTGGTGGCCCCTTCTCAGTGTTTGGTCTTGGACAGATCACATCACTTACCCATTTGTGTTTCAATCTGTTAAAGTATGGCTAATATTAATACTACCTTCCCCATAAGGGTGCTGCTGTGAGGGGTAATTAGCTGGTATTAGTAAAGAGCTAATTTAAGTAATAAATATTTTTGCACAGCTTACAATATTTAGTCAATTTTTCTGAGCTGTATCTCAACCAGGTACATTTTGTTATGGTTGAGATTTTATCTTTGCCTCTTAAACTGCAGCTGGTTCCGTGGTGACACGGTAGTTGTGCACACGAAGTATAGGCACTCTGTCACTGAGTCACAACTCAGTTTGACAAAATGTGCAAGGTATAAATTTAAAAGCCTACCAGCACTTACACATTGCTCTCAAAGATCCCTCAAAGGCTTTTCATGACTGAGCTCATGAAATTTGTATGTTTCCTAGGGATCTGTAGATGCTTTACACAGCAGAAATTGTCACCATATTTTCAGTGAGTGAACTTCAGTGTATTTCCTTCCTTCCTTCCTTCCTTCCTTCCTTCCTGCCTTCCTGCCTTCCTGCCTTCCTGCCTTCCTGCCTTCCTGCCTTCCTGCGTCCCTTCCCTCTTTCACTTCCTTCCATTGTGGAAACGAAAGTGTACTTTCTCTGCGTGTTCCAGAAGTCTGTAAGTTTTCCATCACCTACGCATTCCCCATTCCGTCCCCAAAAAAGGAACTGTTTAGGAAAAAGAGTAGAGTCAGGTTCTAAACTGTAAAGTAGCTGCCAGGGGAGGTCAGCACCTCTGTTGATGTGGTCCAGTACAGCTAACAGGAAGTGGAGCTGCACTTGATCCACTTGAGTTTTCCTGGAGTTCTAGTCTTCTCAATTAACACAGTTAAGTATCTAGCACAGCTAATTGTATGGGGTAGGAATGTGCCTAAGCAACAAGACAAAGAGCTGTGTGGGTAACTGGAAAGCTCAGAAACATGATGATTCAAGGTCTGATCTGTTCCAAAGATAGGAACCGTTTACAAGACCAGAGATTTAGTTCCAAATTTTTCTCCTTCAATGTGTACAATATTTTAAAATCGAAGTGCTTGGTTTGGACCCATTTTTCACAGGGTCATCAGGGATGTCAGCTTCCATCTGAAAACAGGACATCTTTTCAGAAATGTATTTGTACTCAAATTCTGCAGGACATTTTCACAGCATCATTGGTGGCAGGCAGAGGAATAAAGGAGGGAAAGTGTTTGATCTAGGAGTGCGCACATGCTCCTCTAAATTTTTTGTGCCAGTTATGCGAGCAGAACTATTACTCCTTCTTCTGTCCCCAGACTAGTTTTGTCAGTTTCCTCTTTGGGTTGTGTTAACGGAATTAACTCTTTTTTATTTCAAAAGAGAAGCAAAGGTGTCTAAGGGCAAGGAGGCAGCAGGAGTTCTCTGTGGGGAAAAGGTGAGTGGCAGACACATGATGGCAGCTGGTATATGTCAGTTCCTTCTTTTTTTTTTTCTTATGTCACTACTTTGCTGCTATAGTAACTCAACAAAACAGTGACTGTAGTGCTACTTTGCTAGATAAGCATCAGCATATCCTGCTGTCACCACATGATGAGTTGGGCTTTTTTCTCCCTCCTGTAGGGACATAAAAGGAACTCTTTTCCATACCCGTTTTTACTTTATGAACAGAGCAACATCATATGATGGACTGAACCTTTCACCCACATGTTTGCCCAAGTACATGTCTGTTCCAGTCCCATGGTTTCTGTCTCTTCTTGCCAAGCAGCAGTATCACTGCCTTTAAAATGGCCTGTAAGAGAGTGAAGCAGCAAGTTTTTTACATAAGTAATATTATCTTGAGTTTGTAGTTAACCAGTCTTATGTGGCTTATTTTCTCTGGTCAAGTCATGATACTGAATGACAGCTTTGATTTTTTGATCAAGATATTGATCGTGTATATCCCAATACTGTTGCTTTTATGTTTGGCACTGGCACTGAAAGGAAAATGGTTCTGGACCACCAAAGGGTTAAAAAATGGACATGTTTTTGACAAGTCCTCTGACTTTTGCCAGTATTATTGTTCATTATGATGACACTGTATTTTTTTTAAACAGCAGTTGTAGTTGTCATAAAACTATTTTCCCATTCCTCTCCTTTAAAGTGTGATGTTGTAAATTCATGTGACCTTTCCTGCAAAGAATAAATATTTCTTTTTTTATATAAGATCTCAAGACAAGGCTTGGTTTGTAACAAATAGTGGCCCATTACAAAGCAGGAAAAAAACCTGAGCTGAGCAGAAAGAAGCTTCAGTTCAATTTCACCTCATATCTTTCTAATAACTTACTTGTCACTTTATTACCTTCCAGTAATGTGAATGCTGCTGACAAGACTGTCACACTAACAGCAGGCAACACCCTCTCTTCCTTAGCCCCAGCTCTCCTGGCTACTTATTGCGCTGGCCCTGAAGGGACGCAAACTAATAGTGTGCTTTCAAGTTCAGCACTTGGCCATCAAATATAAAAGGATGCGTAATTGCCTGTTTATCCCCTGTGAAGGGGAACTGAGTATAAGAACCAGGCTTTCCCTCCCTCTTCCTTGACACACACACACGCGTGCACACACACATCTGCGGTGAGTGAAGGGAAGTCCCACCTGGAGCACTTCGATTTGTCTTCGGGAAGCCCAAGGCTGCCACTGGCTGCTCTATCAAGCTATCAGGCAGACAGTAACAAGATGGCTTCTTAACAAAAGGTCAGCTGAGAAATACTGTCTGTGACGGCACTTTTGCCTGCTTATGTAGCAACTAATTGCTTTGTGTTGGCATAAGCCATACTGTGCCTGCCAGAAACGGCCGTGCGAATTTGCTGCGAGGCTTGCTGCATAGGTTTGGTGGCAAACAGGGTACGCAGTCTTGTCTTTTCCGGTTGAGCCCATCCCTCGGCAAATGTCAGAGCAATGCCATCCTCTCGGGCTGCTGTGCTGAATGCCAGTTCCAGCTGTCCTTTCTGCCATGATGGGAACGTCTCCGGCTGCGGTCAGCATGAACTTCTGTGAACTGTTAGGGAAACGTATCCGAGACACAATCTATTGCCCTCGTACAAGGAGGCATTTTCTTCTGATTTATCCCCTCATTTACCAGAACACTGCCAAAAGTACAGGCTCCAGAAGCGCCTCACAGACGAGGCCGTCAGAAAAGAGAGAGTCTGAGAGCACACTAGCTTGGGAGCACGTGCTATGTTTTGAGAAATTCTAAGTGCATGAAGGCCAGCACAGCTGGCTTCAGCCGCTCCTCTTCCCTTCCGTTGTACGCTGGCTGACTGATGAAAAGCAGTTGAAAATTCAGGTGGGCAGAGGAGCCGCTGAAGCGCGCTTTCCTTGCAGGGTCAGCAGCATTCCCCTGCCGAGACCGCAACGCCAGCTCCCATGGGTGCCCGTGAAAGCTGGGCACCGTGGGTTGAACGGTGCTGGTGGCCAGTGCCGCACCGAGAAAGACAAAGATGGGTTTCAGGCAAAGCCCAAGACTGGGAGACCGAAACACAGCCGGTTTGGGCTTCATTGTTTTTAGTGTCCTTGGACTGACTGATGGCATTAGTGGGCTGCAGCTCCTCGTCGCTGGTTCCGGATGCTAATACTGTCTCCAGCACTACATAGTAGCTTGGTGTTTGCTGCAACAGAGGTGATGTTAACCGCCATAAATGTGCTG
This sequence comes from Phaethon aethereus, assembly GCF_964289735.1. Classification (NCBI taxonomy): domain Eukaryota; kingdom Metazoa; phylum Chordata; class Aves; order Phaethontiformes; family Phaethontidae; genus Phaethon; species Phaethon aethereus. Next base: position 37,846,052 of record NC_138577.1, on the reverse strand, counting down.
AGGCCTTTTACCAGTCAAAGGTCATTGATCTTTTCCTACCTTTTCCTCCCAAGTGCACCAGAAGCTGTGAGGGTGAGACCAGCAGACCATTTCCTGAGGCCTGCTTGTGTCAGAGGTGTGAAGGCTGAGCCCAGATTCGGCTCCCCAGTCAACCCCACATGCACATGGCACTGATGGAGGTGGGAGCAGTCAGATTAGCTGACCTGCCATGATGAGATGGGCAGGCCCAACAGCCTTTCTTTCTGTACCGTTTCTGAGGCTGTTTGTGGAAACCGAGGACTTTCTAATTTTACAAAAAAAACCAAACATTTGGGTTCTTTGTGTGTGAGAGAGAGCTCGTGTGTGTGTGTGTGTGAGAGAGAGAGAGAAACAGACACAGTGTTAGAACAAAGAGCCTTAAAATGAAGGTTGGAAATGGGCAAAATTGTATCATTTTCATCACACTCGCCTATATATATTTCCTCTTACGAGCTTAAGAGCACAAGAAGCATGAGTGAGCAAATGCATAATGTGTAGAGAGGTTTATTCAGATGTTCCACAGATCCGTACACTGCTCCCTTCAAACCTTTGGAGAGAAATATTTTAGAAAAATGGAGAAAAGCATCCAGGGCAATTATATTTCTAGCGAAGAAAGAGAGAACGGGACTAGCTAAGTGATGCATAAAGATTTTATAAGGCATCCGTTGTCAAACAAAAGGTTGAGAATGATCAGAAGATAATGCACAGTTAGGATGGCAAATTCATCAATAGTTAATCACAACCTGTCCACTTCTGTTACGAAATGCAAGAGGCTGTGAACAGCAGCGCTGGGGGACCGGTGGCACTCGTGCTCGCGCGTGTCTGTGCCTGAGTGGGGGAGCGTTGCGCAATCACCGCGTCCAGCTCAAGACTTTGACACGCGGTCCGCGCCCCCGTGTCCCCCCCGCCTCCTGCGTTGATGGGGCAAAATATGTCCCCCCCATCACCGCTGTGAACCGGTATGGTAGCCGTGCAAATTGTGATTCTAGGGATGTTCTTCTTAGTTACCTGATGACCTACGGAGTAAATAGGGTCACTTAAGCTATACAAACTAAGGCTGATTTCTTCATTGTTTTTCAACCATACTTTAACATTTCGAATTTTTAATTTTTTTTAAACAAACCCTTGTACAATCCTCAGTTGTTTTAATTTTGCCATTTTCTTCACCTGTCCCCACCCCTTCTCCTCTCATTACAAGAGAATCTCTCATTAAAATTCTCTCAGAAAAGTAACACATCCTCCTGACGTTCTCCATTGCAGAAAGTTTTATGCATTCCATCTGTGAAAATGGTCACCGTTTGTAAAGTGACAAGATGAATAAAATGGCCACTGTTGTGTGTGTGTCTCATTTAGCTATTTATAAATATGAAATTCAGCATGCTGCTTTTTCTTGTGCAAACTTTGGTTCCCATGTCATATGGGGCTCCTTCCCCATAACGTGGCTCTTTCTTAAATGGGCAGCACTTGTGTTCTCAGTTCATGCCTCCTGCCTCTCCTCCAGTCTATAGAAAAAGCAATCCGTGTTCCGGTGCAATGTATGTGCAACAGGTGTGCAAATAAGCTGATCTGAACCCTGAACACAGTCAAAATTTACCCTGGCTGAAGCTCCACAAGCTTTGACTTACCGCAAGCAGGTCACGGCAACCTGTTTGTGCCTGCGAATATCTCATTGTAGGGGCTTATGCCTGTGGCCAACAGGGTTTGGAGTTTCCTTCTGTTACTGAAGGCTCTTGCTCACTGGCACTGCCGTTGTTTTAACAGCTTTGACTGAGAAGGTCACTTGGGCTGAGCAACATGGCCATTTCCTTACGTAGCCGTCTGCTGTGTTTCAGTTCTCCTGAACTGGAAAGATGGGAACCTGACTGGGGGTTCACGTGGAGATGTAAGCTGAGATAATTGGATTTGAACCTTCATGTATTTGGGGGTCTACAGGGGCCTGGCAGTGGGTTCAGTCACAGAGGCAAAAGGCCTGGGAAGCCGTTTCTCGGTGGGCACGGGAGGGCTCTCGCAGCCCGGCTGCAGACCCCCGGTGCTGCGCAGCGATGTGCCGGCCGCAGCGAGGGGGCTGCTGTGTGGAGGACGGCGAGCTTGCTGCTGGCCCGCGGCGCTAGGCTTGTTCCAGTGGACTTTGTCAAGACGTGCTCCTGGGGTACCCCCCGCCAGGCATGGGAAAGTGTGGAGTCGGGGCCTGACGGACTTTTTTTACAAAGGTCCTTCTGCGTTTGGAATAGCTGAGGCTTTCTAGTTTCACTGTTCTCCATGTGAGCAAAACGTGAATCCTCTGCTGTCCTGCCTGCAGAACCAAAGCATGCACTATGGAATATAGCTGTACAAGGGGATATGAAAAACTGCATCATGTTGATCTAATAATCGTGACATTGGTAGCTTCATAAATACTGTATGTACTCTAAACAAGTTTTTTCCATTAGTAGTCTGAGGGAATTAAAAGTCCTGTTTTTAATTTGACATTTCTTTTCTTGTATTTTCTGTACTGTAACTGTCCTACAGTATGTCTTTTGCATAAAATGCATAAGGTTTTGGGGATATAAATGGAGTTTTACTCATACTTTGTCCAAATACCTCTTGTAATTTGTATCAAAATTCTTGTACAATTTTTATATTAAAGATTTATCAGTCACTGACCTTTCTTTCTCTTTGTCTTTCACTTCATTTTTTACTGATTCAAACAATACACCTTTCCATGGAAAGACATATCGGTCATGGAAAGATGCTCACCAGCAAAGCTTTTGTGCAAGCTTTATAGTTTGAGCAAACTACAAGGCATCTTGTAGTTTGACAGCCACATACTACATTTAAGAGATTTGCATATTTGCCGGTAACTGAATAAGTAAAAGTTTGGGGGGGAGGGGAAGTATAATTTTTTTCCCCTGGCTTGTAAGCATTTTCTCAGAAAAGCCATCATTAGTTTGGCATCCAGAGTCATACTGTCTCACTAAGTTAGTCATCATTAGTGAGTAAGTTGTACTTACACTAACACTACTTAGTTAGTAAGTGTCTACAAAAACCTTTTAGATGGACAGTGCTCCCACTTAGGTATGTCTGACAGATGAAGAAATTGAAGTGAAAGGTCTTGCCAAACCCTAACTTCATGTTGTAGCACAGGTCAGTCCCCCTTTTGCTTTACAGAGCAGAGTTACACAGCTCATTAATCTCAATGTTTAAGTAAGAACTTCCTCGTGCTTTGAAATGGTGGTGACATTGACCAAATGTGTCTCCCCACCAACCTTTGCCTGGTAATCTAGGACTAGCTCTTGAATTCCCGTGATTAGCTTTATGCGCCATGCTGACATGAACAGGGTGTGGTGTGGGGAGACGTTCTGAAGTTCCATTTGCAGGGCAGAATACTTTCTTTTGTTAAGAAATCTTGGGTTTTTTCTAAGCCACAGCTGTAGCAGCTGGCACAATGTGAGCTAGGTTCTTCTGAGTAAATGTTTTTGGTTCAGCCTGAGCTCTTGTGGTGCTAGTCATTTTCTACATACTGCACTTATCAATAAAGAAAACAAATGGATGAAGAGATGTCTCACAATAGGATATTTTTGTGCATGGCACTCTGCTCAAGGGGACAAAAAGGCCACGTTACAAGCATGTCTGAGCCAATGTGCAGGAATGTGGTTAGTATGAATTCTACAACAGAAGAGCAAAAGACGACTTGGCTTGTTAAGTGCTGCAAGGTGCTGAGCACTGGGGCTGTGATGCCTCAAAACACATGGGTATGTGCTGAACTTTAAGCACATGTACAGTCCTGTTTAGCTCAATGGGGATGGATATCTGCTTGCAAACGAGCCCTTCTCTAACAGGTTAGCTGAACTGGAAACAGCCCGCTCAGTCTTTGGCAAGAGTCAGTAAGCCTTTTTGGTTACCTCATGTTTCTTTATCAGCAAAGTGGAGGCAACGGGACTTGCTAGCTGAATGTGGGGGTGGAGGTGGGGAAAGAAAGGAATGTGAAGGCCAATTAACTGGCATTTGCTAAACACTGTGAACTGTAAGTCTGAGGAAAGTGGTTGGTTAGTTGGTTGGTTGGTGGGTAATACATACTGTCTGATGGGTTTAGTACTTTCCTAAGCTGTCACCAGGTCCATCCTTTTGCAGCCCTCACAGCATCACCAAGAACCAGTTTTCTGCAAAACATTTAGCTTTGAAAACAGGACTTCACCTTCCAATCCAGCTTCTTCCCAGATTTAATTTAGTCTATGTGCTGGGAGCCACAAGATGTCTGCCACAGGTCCACTGACTAAAGGCTTAAGAGAGTGTTTATTCAGTTTGCCTGTTTTTCATCAGTCTGACATAAACAGCCCAATAAGGAGCTGAATGCCTTTAATCTGTTACTGACTTGCAGTTGTTAGCTTCATGTCATTAATTTACTTCCCTTCCCTTCCCTTCCCTTCCCTTCCCTTCCCTTCCCTTCCCTTCCCTTCCCTTCCCTTCCCTTCCCTTCCCTTCCCTTCCCTTCCCTTCCCTTCCCTTCCCTTCCCTTCCCTTCCCTTCCCTTCCCTTCCCTTCCCTTCCCTTCCCTTCCCTTCCCTTCCCTTCCCTTCCCTTCCCTTCCCTTCCCTTCCCTTCCCTTCCCTTCCCTTCCCTTCCCTTCCCTTCCCTTCCCTTCCCTTCCCTTCCCTTCCCTTCCCTTCCCTTCCCTTCCCTTCCCTTCCCTTCCCTTCCCTTCCCTTCCCTTCCCTTCCCTTCCCTTCCCTTTTCCATCCTCCTCCTCCTCCTTCTTCTTCTCCTTTCTTTTTTTTTATGGAGGGTGTCTTTCTCGCCTTCCATATCCTTTCTCTCTTTTCCTTTTTTTTTTTTTGTCTTTTCTTTTCTTACTTTTCTTTTTTCTTACTTTTCCTTGTTTCCCCCAAAATGCTGCAAGCACATGCAGCTCTTCTTAATTTTGGTGGGCAGGAAAAAGGAGGAGGAAGGGAAAAAAACAAAAGTTAAGCAACTTTGTGGAAAGTCAACCTCTGTTGAGGCATGTGGTTATCCTCCCATGTTATTAAATGTCATAGATGTGTTAATGTAGTTCTGCATGGAAGCCAAGCATAATTATAATCTTTTCATCTGTCATAACACATCTATAATTGGCATGAATTCCCCTAAAACAATTTTTTTTTGAGCATAGGGTTTTCATACTTAGTGCAGAGATATTAGCAGGCACCCAGAAAGACTGCTTTTGGCACAGCTCTGAGCTAACTGCCTGGGTGAGAGCCAGTTGAAGCACACTGGGCCACTTGAAAACTTGCTGTCTGCTTGTTCACTCCCTGCAAGTTGACAGTATGACAGCAGATTAAGTGCTACTAATTTAATAAAGCCACTCCTACAGTGATGTTGATATGGCAACAATGAGCAAGGGGTGGTAAGAAGAGAGAGGGATAAAAAGTACATTAGTTTGCCTGAAGTAATACTGAAAAAAAAAACCTTCTATTGATCTTATGTGAGGTGCAGTTATTTTTAAGTCACCTGACTCATGCTTACCCAATCCTTACCCGTATTCATCAGACAGGATAATGAACAGATATTGATTAACTGGGGTAGCTGGAGAGATTTCCCAACAGTGCTAGTTCACATTGATAGGTCTCCAATGGGAATACATGCAAGTGCAGCCCTGCAACATAACTTACTGTGTTCTAGGTCCTTCAATTGATTTTGTTTGAAGAAAAAATATACAGCGGCTCTCCCGTGACCTTTGGCTGAAACCTCTCTGTAAAGAACACAAAATGACAGTCAGACCAAATAAGCAATTGCTGCTTACAGTCCTGCTGTCACAGCAGAGCCAAGTGCTGCATGTACGCTGTGGTCTCCGTAGGATCCCAGTGCCCAGCACAGCCTTACTTTCAGGTGGCAACTTCTAGCCATTACAAAAAAGAATAATAATTTTAAAAAATCCTTTTATAGCCTTTCTGTTTCTCCAGTGTATCAGCTAGATTTCAATTCCTCCAGCAATACACTGCTGATACTGTGACAACTCTTTCCAAGGTGAAGTGTTTCCCACAACAACCAACACAGAGTTTAGCAAAATATCCTGTGGAGGTAATGCCATTGAGCTGGTAATGCACCCCAGTGGAGTATTAGAAACAAATGCTTGGCTTGCCAAGAAGCTGGAAGCTTCCAAAGCATTTTGCCACGTCACATCAAATGCCCCTTTTGGAGTTTCCTGCACTGTTTGGGATTGCTTTCTCATGGCAAGTTCTCCAGAGCATTGTGCTGCTGATGTGGGATCCAGATCCTCATTTTTAGCTCCCTTCCTAAACACTCTATCAATATGTAGGGAAAATCTCACCTACCAGCATAAAAGGTGGTGTCAAAAGGGATGCTAGTAGTAAGAAAAAAAGCCTAAAATAAGAGCAAAATTGGCCACCCCAAAATGCACGTTTTAGAAGTCAGAAGGCTTAGGAACAATGTCAGACTTGCCAGAGGTCAAGCTGACTCAGGATTTGCAAAATTAAAGCAAATAGCAAAATCCTCTTTCATTGGGTAAATAAAGTGAGACCAAGAAATAACATGAAGATACTTTCCAATGAAGTGCAGAGGCTTCCAAGATCAAATCTGATTCCAAGATTTATCAGATGAGTCATTTCCAAGAGAGTCTGGACAGCACCAGCACTACTTCCCCAAACCTAATCCAGCCTTCATTTAGAGCACTGCATGTAGTTCAGTTGCTCATGGGCAAGAAAGACAAATTCAAAGAAAAGCTGCCCATGCTTGCAGGGAAGTAAATAGGCACTTTTATGAGGGTAGCTTAAGAGAGGTTGATTCCCATAGCCAAGCAAATGAAAGCGGGGCATGACTGTGCTGCATAAATATATGAAAATGGAGCAGGGCATAAAGAAAGATCTATGTATGCTAACAAGAACAAATAGCTGTATATAGTTTTATGCTGGAAAGGAGAAACAAGTTTAAGTGCTGGAGCAGAGAGATTCTGGATGAGCCCTCCAGTATCAGCAGAAGAGGCCAAAATGAGAAGTAGCTAGATGATAGAGACTGAATCAGTTTATGAGGAGATTTAAGACATGTTTATCTGCAAAAGCAGGGGTTGGACTTCCTTTCCATCTTATTTCATCTATACCCAGTGGTGTTTAACTAAGTAAGCAGACTGTTAGGAGGATAAGTTCAAGGCCCTTTGGTATTCCCATCTGTACCACAGTACACAGTAAACATGTTCGTCGTGCCAACTCATTTTCTCTTGTCTTAAGTATCTATTCTTTTACCATACCTGATGGTAATTTCTGCTTCTCACCAGCCATTTCTTGGGCCAGTAAAAGTATCCTTGCTGTATGAAATCCTTTTTCTTCCTTTCCAAGATGATGTTTTTATGCAGCTGCCCCACCTTCTTATCTTTGTCTTTTTTAATCATACATTTTAAGATCACTTTAAGTTTTCCTGGTTAGAACATTTGATTTAATGGCCATTTTTGATCCTCTATAACAGAGTTTGAATTCTTTCCCATATGCCAGGATGCACAGAGAAATCTGAAGTGCTACCATAATTATGAATCACACACTCTACATTTCAGAGAGTGCCTTCACATTATTGGAATCTGTGAAGAAAAAAACTTGTACGCAGTTGAGTATGGAGTTTATCAGAGCTCTGGGCATGTGCAGGCTGAAGTGATTTGAAATTATTATGCCACTTAGAAGTTTTTAGAGTCTTTCAAATTTAAAGTGATATTAAATATTCAAAGCACTCTGGTAATTTCACATTTTTGTGTCCTGCAGTTCCAATTTTCCTTTTCCTTTTGTGTGTCTATTCATTGCAAAATAAAGAATTTTGCAGCATCAAAATAATGTAAAATTTTAGAATTAAAATATCTAAGGCAAAGGACTTACTTACACAAAGACTGCACTCCTCTAGAAGTCTTGTCCCAAGTGCTTCACAGGAGATGTCTTGCACTGGAATATACTTCAGACAGATATTCAGATCCGTTTATTGGGGATGAATAATAATGACATACCTTTCTCAATGATTTGGGAAATGGCCTGGGAGGTATCAAACTTGCAGGTCGTGTGGAATATCTTCTGTGACTTGAAAAAAGACAAACCTTGAAATTTGGATTTTTAAAAATTATTTCCTAGCTCCTGGGTTATTTTACAACATGTAAAATATTACAGTTGCTGTGTAAAATTTTCCATCCTGTTCCTGTGGCCTCTGGTGTCTGTTCACATAGCTTTACACTCACTGAGCTCCATTTTGGCCCGGGTGTATTCAACCCAGCCTGGCGAAGGAAGGCTCTAATCAGAGTCTGACATGCCTGGGAGCTGATAGGAAATTGGACTTTATATCCTAGACCTGGTCTTGTAATTACAATCAGAATAACAAAGGTCAAACCCTTGACATACTACAGCAGTCAGTGTCCACTAATTCCAGTGATAAATGCTACATGAATGAAATGTAAACGGCAACTGGAGAATTTCATTATGGTATATATACACTGCATATTGGCTTACAAGAATTCAGGTCAAGAGGTGTACCATGTTTCAAATTTCTCTACAAATCCACTAAATTCTATCCTGAAAACTTTGTGTTTTCCTTAAGCTGGCCACAGCCCAGAAAAAGCTTTGCAATTACTTTTTTTCTTTTTTTTGTGGAATGTCTAAGGCCCTAAAGTAGACATTTCTAAAAGATGGTAAATTGCCAAAATACATGTGAACCTTGTGTTACTCTATTGCAGGCTCCAAGAGCTAAGCCATACAGAAAAGGCAGAGAAAGCTGTTAAGTCACAAAGAGTGTGTCAGGGAATAAATTCTGAGGACATTTTAGAAATGAATAAGCTATAGCAAGAATTTGCATGATTACAGATGCCAGGCCATAAGAAAACAGTGTCAACAAGCATGAGGGTTAGACCCACAGCCTCTGGATCAGTAAAAGTGTTAATTCAGCGAGATCAAAGGGTCAACTATGTCTAATAAAACAAAAATAATGAGTGACTAAACAGCTTGCAAAATACAGTCATATGTCATGTTGAGGCAAGTTTTCAAGGAGGAATTTTTGGACACATCGAACGCTTGCTTTTTGGAATGGCTTTTTCTGTAAAACATAAGATGAGAAAACTTCTCATCTTAATTCAAAGTAACACATCAGAGCTGACTTGTGAAATAGCTTTAGTCAAGCCACTAAGTAATCACAATCCCAATATAATCAACTTCAGATCTTCCAGAAAACAGTTTTAGAAGGAGAAAAAAAAAATCATACTCACATGCTCTATTTTAAATCAGGAGACCTTTTAAAAAAACTGTTCAAAGGAAGCATAACATGTAAATTCCTAGATGCAGCATAGAGATTATTTTAAGCTACCATAACTTTCAAAGTAAGTAGGAGAAACAGAGAGCAGAAAGGCCTGAAAAAGTAGACTGCTGTTTTCTTTCTAGTCTAGTTTCCTAAGGAAGTGTGTTATGCCATCTGACTGCATGCATATAGGTCTGCCTATGTGCAACTCCTGCCTTTCTGTCCCCTCTCCAGTAATATGAATGCATGGACCTATTTCAACCAAATTTAACCAAAGGCTAGAAACACCAAGACAGTAGGTGTGAGTAGTAAGGGACAGGAAAAGGAGGTGAGGTATAGACCCTGGGGATGGCTGCAGACAGGGGAACAACTGCAGGAACCTCTTCCCTCGGTGCCACTATCCAATATAGGACCCACACCCTGGCGAAAACAGGCTTCGAACTAGTTCTCACAGAGCTGCTCGCCTGATGGAAACCATGCTCTGGCTTACTGTGGCAAGAAAAGTTATTTTCCTGGGCTTTTTTTTGTTTCTGTGTAAGGTTCAGCCCTTCCCTTCGGAGAGGTGGTGTGCTGCAGCTAATTACTTGGCCAAGGTGAGGGCTTAGGTAGCCAGCTACAGATCTGGAAATCCCAGCAGCTCTGGGCACCATGAGGTCAACACAGTGGACATCTAAGGCCAGCTGCATCACTGCCATTCAAGTGGTCTGGATCCGCACCCATTCCTCACCTTTCTCAAGAAGGAAGTGATAGCTGCTGAGGCTATCCTGGCCTATCAGCTAAAGCAGTAGCTATGAAAAATGTTTTGAGTCCTCTTTATCATCCAAAAGGGGGGGACACCCCAGAGCCATGTCCCCCATGACCCACTAGCAGGGGCCAGAATGGCGAGGGGGGCCCACCTCTCCTGCCATCACCTCCCTCCAAACCCCACAGCTGCCTGGGCAGACCTGGGCCACAGAAATCCTTCTCTGCTGAGCTGTGGTGGAGGACCACACTGACATCCACCAAGCCTGACCCTTTCGGGGTTTGCCACCCAGCAGTTCACTGAGCCCAGCATCCTGCTGCAGCCTGTGGATGATAGGCTGCCATCAGAGAAGACCAGCAGTTTCCCAGTGTTGGCTGACAGCAATTGCTGCTAATGCTCCCCCAAAGTTTTGTTATTATTGGGTTGGTTTCCTTTTCCACTCATTATTGAGTCCATTATTGACACTGCTTGCTGTTACTGAAGGTATATGGCCAGAGTTTTGCACAGAGAGCAGCGCACATGAATGAGGACTAACCAAATTCTGGTCCCCCTTCCCTCTTCATACCCGTGCGGCATTGCAGCAGCAGACAACTTGTTTATTATTACATCCCTGTGCAAGCCGCGTGGTCTCAGCAACCATTTCAAGAGTCAAGGCCCATATGCTAAATCATTAAAGACAAACATATTTTAATCCATAATTGTGCAAGATTTATTTAATTTAGGCTTTTTATTTATAGTTTGATTGGGATTGTAATGTATTTTCAGCTCCCCACACCAAGATTTGTCAATTTTTACTGCGTTTTTTTAATTGTGTTCTTCCAGTTCAAGCGCCAGCAGTTTTCCAAGAAGGCTGCTTGCAAAATGTCTTTTGCTTCAGTGAGGTGGTGGAGAAAAAGAAATTTATTTGCAGCTTTTACCTGAACTACTTGAGGAAATAGCTTATTCTTTTACTGATGGGAAGGTAATGGGTAAATACTCCATACATGGCATTGCTGGGGCTGGCCCCACTGAACCATGACTGCAGCAACCGTTGTATCCTCTTTAAAAAGAAGGTTGCTTTTCTCAACCCAGCTCTGCTACAGCAACTTAGCCGTCCCTTGGTCCTGCCACTGGTGCAGATGTCTCTCTCTCAGCTGCTCTTGCTCCCCGTTCCCTTTTCCCCAACTCACCCTCAGCAATAACCTGGGCATGGGGTGTGCAGCATGGCGGGATGCAGGAGTCCGACACCTCAGCTGCCTTTGCAGTACATCTTCCTCTGGTCTCCTTGACCATCTGTGCTACGCCAACCCTCCTGTGCTCAGCCCCTTGAGCTTCAGCCTCCCTCCATCTCTCAGGGCTTGGTGGGCTCCCCAGCAAGCGTGGTGCTGCCTTGCCCTTTCCTTTTGAACCAGGCAAGGTGCAGCCATGTCTTGCTCCTGTCCCTGTTCCCATCACTACAGGCAGACGGATGACAGAACCCCAACTTAAAACTCTTCAGAGCTTTGCTGGCATGTTTGGTGCCAGTGGGACAGTAAGGCTCAAGTTTGGTCTGGAGAGATGAGGAAACATCATGGCAATGCTGATTAAGCTAAAGACACCATAAAAAAAAAAAATTTTGATGGTGACCACCATGGGAGTAATGCGTTATTAAACGTTAGCGTGCAGCCTGTGCTGTGAGGGAGGGACCTCTGAGGGACTGACCAGCTTGGCAGCTTCACCATGCGTATTCAGTGGTTCAGAAAGTAACGGAGTGAACATCCTTTCCTCATAACTTTTAATAAGACAGCTCATCAGCTGTGTTCACTGCATCCAGAGCAGGAAACTTGACGAGGTGCTTTGTACCAGGAAAGCACATCCAGTAGGCTCAGTGTCAGGTCCCAATAAAGGCGGCTGTGAAGTATTATACAGATTTACCTTCTGTGTAGTTAAGAGGGCAAGCTGGGAATTCCAGGGGACAGGGAAAGCCACCCCAACTGAATAGCTGTCAAAGTGATAATCCTTTTAAAAGAATATGTTTGCTGTGTGCTGCTTATTTATACAGAGCCTGTGCGCCTGGTGAAACTTTTCAGTCCTCCTGAATTCAAAGGGGTAAAGTTTCCGTTAACACAAATGAGGATGTTATATACCAAGATCGTGGTGCTCTGAGAGTAGAGTATTCCCTTGAACCGCTATAAATGTTGGACTCTTAATAGAAATTGACTCTTTCTTTTACTTTAATAAACCATTTAAATTAATGTTACACTATTAATATTCTGCAGCAGGATTCCCAATGAAAAAAAAAAAAACCCACGCACCAACTTTGTGTTCAGAATCCAGATTGGTTAAAAAAACCTGGCTTTTCTTCACACAGTTACAAAAAAGACAATCAGATAAAAAACACACAGATGCTGGACTATTTTTCCTACTCAGGGTGTTTTTGTTGGGCCTCATTTTCGACAGCCAATGTTACTGGAAACTTGGAGGTGAACTCTGCCACTGAGGAACAAGTTCAGTAGTCACTTGACACTGACTCCTGAGTATAAAGAACTTGTCTGTGCACACTGTCGTAGGTCTCCATTTTGGTTGAAGCCCGTAGTTACTCTTGTAATATTAAAAACCCAGAACAATTCTTCCCCCATGATGAAATCTCTAGAGAACGTGTGCATCTCTGTACATGCCTAAAGGCAGAAAATGAGATGAAATTTGGCAGGATGGCTGCCCACTGCCCGGTGACTCTATTGAGTAGACCTGGTAATCCTGTGCAGAGAGTGAAGGTCTACCACTGCCCAAGTTCATCACATGTGTGTGTATAAGTACCACATACTGATCTGTGAGCATTGAGTCTTTCCTGGCAATGGCAGATTGACTCTGAATCAAACTTTCTGTTCCTCTCTTTGTGTCTAGTCTGCAAAGGACCCTGTGGGATTGGGCCTTTAATTTCCTCTGGTTCTGTTGTTAATTTGAATAAGCACTTAACCTGTTTCAAGATTTTTTTTTTTTTTAATGAGCATTTCCCAGCTATTTCATTCTAACAAAGTGGGACGGGAGTAGTTAACATGTCCATTTTCCCATTCACAAACAAGCTGCTTGTCTCCAAAATGCAATTATTATTTTTTTTTTAACCTGTTTAGGTAAAGTATCTCTGATGTAGGTTGTATGTTGCCTGCAAAAAAATGGCTGAGGCATGGGCCTATTAGCCTGCCCATGCTGCACTAACGATTTCACTAATGCTTTACCCTCACATGATTGAACAGGGTTTCCCTCAGATGACTGGACAAATGAGAACAGATGATCAGCAGAGTTCATAAAAGTGAAATATCTGATAGCTGCACCCCTGTTGCTCTTGTGTTGTGGGTGAATCTGCATGCAGAGGGGTGAGGAGAAAGAGAATGGGAGATGATTGTAAAACAGGTCCATAATTACCACATAGATAAAGCTGTGCATCAGTGAGAAACTTGTTTTAAGATGTGTACATTGCCATAGGCACGACTGACAAAGTCTGCTTTCACTTACGCTGATAGAAATCTGTAACAATCCTATTTTCAGCTAAGTGACTTCCATTTGCACAAGTAGAAGTGGGAGCTGAATCTGGCCCTGCAGTAGAAAAGAGAGGGTGAGAAAACAGAATGCAACCTAGCCAGACAAAGGGCATGAACCCCTTTATTCAGGTCCCTAAACTATTCTTATTTCCTAGTGCAGACAGCTTCCCTACCACCCTGCAGAGTGTCCTATAGCAGCTTTTTTCAGCTTCTCAGGAAAATGTGGGCAATGTTTGCAGAGTCTGGTCTTTATTATTCTTTTAACCTGAATGATTATTTCACTATTACCAACTTACCCAGCACTGCTAACAAAACAAGAAGCAATAAATCTTCGTCAAGTCTTCTTGGTGTGGGGTGAATAAGCAGTGCTGATGCTGATTCCTTAAAAAAACTCATTTCTTGTAACGTGAGCCCTGCTGAAGATGGTCATGTCAACTGATTAGACTTTTTACTTGGCCATATTGATTCTGTTCTACACCGATGCGGCCCATAATGCTGGCTAATGTTATTGACGAGCCATCAGTCCTACAGAGACGTGTGGGGCTTGCAGCTCTCTCCGAACCACAAAAACCTATCCATGGACAATGATGGAGAGGAAGAGGAAGATGCAAGCAAAGCACTCAGGCTGGCTTCATTCGGCCTGTAATACATTAATGAAAGACATACACTCTGTGGGAAGAGACAGATGTGGCTCTCCAGAAGCCATTTATTTATAAAATAATTATGAATGCACGGTCGAGTCATGGATTTTCATTACAGTGTGCATGTCTAACACTCTTTCTTTGTTCACGTTTTGCTCTAAATGAAATATAAAGGGAGAGTGATAGCAGCAGAGGCCTGAGAGAGATTACTCTCTCCTTCCCTTTACTATCTTTTGTTAAGCCTCAAGGACAGGTGCTGTCTGACTTTGTCAAACTAATGCAAAGCTGCTTCTGGAAGGCACACTTCAGTCGCAACCAGAGAGGCGACCACTACAGAAGTGAGGTAGAAGGCAGTGTCCCAGCTCACTAAATGCTGGAACTTGTTTGAACAATGCAAAAGCATTGATACCAGCTGCTGCGTGGAGAGGAGTGAGTTTGATCTTGTGGACTGCTGAGCACAAGGTCTAAACTACTTAAATCTCCATTTCATTTCCTTTTTGTTTCCTTTTCTATTCTTTCTTTTACACTCTGCCTTCTTGAAAAGCTAGGGTAGCGGCTTTGAAAGTTAGTCTGCCTTTTTCTGTCTCGAAATGAGAAAAGCAGAATAGAGCTATGACCTAGTCATTCAATGACTTCTGATTCTTGAAGAGGAAGAAGACTGGGAAACTAGTAAGGAAGTCAATTATTGTATCACACTATTCAATTTCTGGAATAATAGCTCTATTGTAAGCTGTACTACAGTAGTAGCGAGATAGGTAAACATTAAGAACTTCGAGCCAAGAGTTTGCTTTGTGTGCCTTTCTAGAACAAAGCCATAGGGTCAGACCGTAGAAAATATATGACAAGAGGATTTTCTGCCGGAAATTTTAGTATAAATTCAAGTCTAGTCCTGCCTCCTTACAGTCTTCCCTCTGTTTTTCAAGGCATCTATACTGTACAGGCTGTTTAAAAAGACCCATTTCGTTCTTTACACTGACTGGATTTTAAAGTATGACTATTACTGTGGTTACATCATGTCTATGGAAAAGCATGCCACTTAGAGTACTCCTGTAAGTTCATGAAAGAAAATGTCAGATACGCTAATAGCTCTTACAGTGTCCGTCAATAATTAGCACCACTGATTCCAGGACAGGAAGCTGTATGTTTGCAAGAAAGGAAAAGTGCTGTATAAGAGTTAGATATTAATACTATTACTGGCAATCTACTGAGCAAGTGACTGAAGAGTTCAGGCACAGTATGCTGACCTGCTAGACATGTCATACATGTGCCAAGGTAATGCCTGTAACAGGAATTTAACAATAGGAACAGACAAAAAGCAAAGGAGCTGAAGTAACTTCGTCCTTTTTTAAAAACAACAGCTCACAATTAGTCTTGAATGAAAGGACAAAACCATGTTGGGTGTGAAGTTACATTAGAAACTTGATATGATAGACCATTCTCAGCGAAAGGTTTGCAAACCCATGCCTGCTTACAATTTGTATGAGAGACAAGGCTGGGAAGGTGGGTTAATTCACAGGGCTCAGTAATGTGATAAAAGACTTGCAGATTTTTTTTCACAAAGTTCAAAAAATGGATGAATTTTGCAGAGCGCAGCTGCAGTGATCTATATATATTATTACAAACAAGATAATAGTGTTCATAAGCAGAGATGAAAGTGAACAGGAGCTGGCAAAATAAATGTTAGCTGAAACTGAATCCCACTAACCTCCTGTGGAACATTTGTGATATTAACCCCCTGCACACCCACAGCAGAACATTCACAGAGGGAGGCTGAGCACAAAGCTTGGTGATGTTTAATTTTAATTTAACACAGCTTATCCAGGAGAGACCATACACCTCTATGGCATGACTGAAAAGCTATTGAAGAGAATGTGAGTGCACGTGTGTGGGTACATGCATGTGCAACTGCAGCCAAAACGAGATGTCAAAGCAAAGTGGTCTGGTTTTAGGCATATGACAAAACAAATGGTTACATTCTGGGCCACATTATGCTGGTGTAAATCCAGAGAAAACTTGTTTCATAGCAATGGGTTTATTCTGTGCTTAGAGATCAGAATTTGGCTCTTTCTCATGTCCTTACATGGCCTTTTCTTTTTGTGCATTGCCATGGCCTTCCCTTTGAAAATTATAGTTCCCAAGAAATTAAAAATTGTTTGCAAACCTTTTTTTTAAAAAAAAGGATTAAAACAAACAAACAAACAAAAAACTGAATAAACCACCCTCACTCAAATACTACTATATGTAGCATTTTATATTGTTTCAATTTGAATGTTTTGGGGCTGTAGCCACATGTACCTTGGCAGATTGAATTGACCTCAGAAAAATCAGGTTTGCAGCATCCAGAAAGATGGTTTTGGAAGCAGTGTGCTGTCCTCTTCTGGGAGACTAACAGTAGCCTGAATCAACCCATTCAGTAATCATTTTGGGTTTACAGCTAACACGAGCTAAATCTTGACCCTACTGAAGCCAATGGAAATGCGCTGGTGCCAGAATTTCACTGTATAACTGTCAAACATTCTGACTGAAGCACATTCCCTATTAATTTAACCGATCCTAGGCATCACTGAAGCCTAATTTCTTGTGAATCTCTGAGGTAATTAAATTACTCTCTTTTGACCCTCCAGAGCATTTCCTTTGGAAGCTCAAGAGATTAAAAAGTAGCCTATTCTTATGCAAACATAAGTAAATCCAGCACACAGATTCTTTAATTTCTCAGCTGCCCTTTACAGTTCCCCTTTGTGACAAACTGGTGATTTTTGACATGAGAGAGGTTAGAAGTAAAGAGTAAGCAGACACCATTTGCTGAGAAAATGGTCTTACAGACAGAGTTTAAATGTGCTTCCTTTCTTTAAGCACATTTCCTTTCTCCTTTCAGAAAGCACGAAAAAAATACAGCCTATTTCACCATTGACTATCAGCACCATATATAGACTGTGCAGTACACAATTCCATCAGATCTAGATGGGAAAACCCAACTTACTAATTTGGTTTGGCAGATCCTAGCAAGGGAGATGTAAACACGAGTTCCCCTCTGAGTAATTACACTGAAGTCTGTGGTATTCCTCACTTCTGCTCTGTCATACCCAGACTTCAGAAGAAAAGGACAGCATTTCTAGCTCTGGAGAAGCTAACTGGTATTTGCTAGAGTGACAACTACAATTGTATGTAAATACTAAATATTCTGTTCCTGTGAGTTTTCTTCTGTTGCTTAAACTTCCTTATTTTCTTTCACCTGTGTGCCTAGTGCATCCAAACTCAGCTCCATTGTCACCGTGGTAGTCATACTCTACGTGAATTGACTGCCTGCGTGTAAAATTAATAACCTGTCAAGCATTTTTTTTTTTTTTCATTCTTGTTCTAACTTTTCTTATAGGTTCCCTTGGGACTGAAGAGACCTCCACACTCTTCCTCCTTGGTTCTGTGGTTTGGGGAAATTACTGCTCACCAGCATTAGCCCAAGTAAAACCTTTGATGGTGGAAGAAAAGGAACTGTCCTTAAGAAAAGTACATTCCCTGGACTGGTGACTCAGAGACTTATTATTTGTGCAACGCTCATGTGATGCAAACGTGTCTATTAACTTAGTTCACTGTCATTAGTTGTCCTCTTCTGGCTGAGCTCCTCTTAGCCCCATACGTACCCAGTGAATAATCCTCAGTGTAGTGTATTTCAGCTCAGGAAGCCTTTAGCACTCTTATGCCAGCGTGTTGTAGGGTATCACATGGGTTACTACTCATGTACCTTTCACCTTCTGCCCTGGTGCTGTGAGTCTGAAACAGCAGAGTCCTGTGCTGATGTAGAGCAATCTGTAGTAGAATTTTTGTTGTGGTTGGGGTGGGGAACAGGACAAAAGAAGTCACAGGCTGAGAACAAGAACGAAATACTCTCGTTATATTGCAATGGTACAGATGGTTCAATTTCTAGCATGTGTCAACAGAAGAAGAACTCCTGGGCACTCCCTTCAGAACCTAAATCAAGGTATTTAATTTTCAGTCCCTGCTTCCTTTTCCACAATGAGACACAGGACAATAAGAGGGAACATATTTCTCTTGCAAGTTAACTCAACATGCAATATGCAGAAGATTACTCAGGCTCACTCAGTGCTAGCAATCCACAGTTTATTGATCTCACCCTATCACTGCTTACATTTTTTATTCTTTAATTTTCTTTCCTTATTTGCTCATTAGTTCAAGAGATGGAGGGAAGGGGGAGGGAATGTTAGAAGATGTCATCGTTTTTAGGTTACATTGGAAGAGGAAAATCAAACAGAGGCATTGTCAAATAGCAATCCCTGGCAGTAACTGTCCAAACTTGTTCTGGATGATTTTCCCATTCCATACAGCACACCAGGATCTGACCAGCCTTGCAGCCCTCTGTGGAGATTACTTTTCTAGCCAGCGGTTTCTCATCTTGCTTATGTGGTTCTTGCTGTGAAGGTATCATTCCTGCATCTTAGACAGACATAGCCAAGTTACCAAAGAGGTACTTGAGAGACAATCCTTGTTGAGTAACTAAGAAACAGGTCATTCTTCTGCCCTGCCCTTCTCTGCCGGCAAGATAATTGCCATTGCATGTCTTTTTAACCTACAATATCTGTAAACAGCACATAGCAAGAGCTTCTGAGGAATTAACAGATGTGTAATTGTTCAAAGATTAGCGGTTAACAATAAAAAGCAGATTTTTTTTCCTTGTGCTATTAAAAGGAACTAACAAGGGTGGTGACTGTGATAATTAAAGAAGCCTTATCCAGGAGAGGGGGTTGCAGCAGTGACTTTTTAGAGATCTGTTTAATTCATCTTTTTTACCCGTTTCAAACATCCTCACCTTCTCAATATTTTTACTGCATGTTTTTTGAGTCTGCAGAGCTTGGCTGAGAGTAGTGCTGGGAAATTTGTTCAGAATGAACAACTGATTTCCAACATAGTAAGTAAATGAACACAAATTTAACTTCATGGCATTCAATATTAACTACTTTCTAATGCTGAAATAATGGCCTGCAGCCAACTCTGCAGTGTGCAGAGAATGGTTAGTCAGCAGCTAAGCACAACTTTCTTTAACCACTATGCTATCAAAGGGAAAGTGGGCAAAGATTGGGAATTTTAATGAACAAATGGCATTCCTACAGTTTGCAGTTCAAAGATAAGTAAATAATGAATAGCTTGAATGCAAATTACCCCTAATTAACTTTGCTAAGTCTGTTTTTAATAAGGATAGATATGAAAGAATCACTAAGACTATAATATAATACACATACCACAAACATTGGAGCAATGATTTTTTTTAGAGGGTGGTAAGTGGAAGGAATGAGAGTTTTTCAGTGTCTTGGACAGCAACATCTAAGTGGTTTGAGAAACAAAGCATTAGTGCCTGCTGAATTCAGGAAGCAGAGGTGTTTGACATGCAATATCATACTTACACAGATGCCATACCCCCCTTCAAAGAAAAGAAAAGAACAAAAAGAAAAAAAAAAAAAGGAGGGGAGAGAGAGTGCTGAACTTAGAAAGAGAGGCTGCACCTTGCCCAGAAAAGATTGCACTAAATCCTCAGTCCTCAGGATTTAGGACAGTAGAGCCCAAACCAGCGGCAGAATTAGGAGCGAGCTCAGTAGATCCCAGCACAAGCTAGAGACCTGCCTTTTGTATCTCCATCAACTTCAGTGAACGTTGGGTGTGCAAGGAATGCAAGATAAGGCCCTGAAGGCACAACTCAATACAAACAAAATAATTTGAGGAAGAACACCCACAAAGCGGGGAGTAGTCCAGCACCTGGCATGCCTCACAGAAAGGTGGGTTTTCAGAAGTTTTCTGAAGCAGGGGAAGGGTGTATATCCAAACATATTAACAGGACAGCATGAAAGAGAATAGCTTGAATCTAAGTAGATTATATCTATGCTAGAAATCAAATTAATATTGTATCTCTACAGGCTCTATTTGCTCAGAAATGGGCAGTAAGCCCCTGCATTTTTAGGGAACTGGTGCACACTCTGGGCTTCAGCTATTCTTGCTGATTTTAATGAAAGCATGAATACACCAGCATAGGAAAATAGTCCAGACCAGAAGTATTTTGGAGTAGGGAGTCAGGCATTTGTCTGCACTCTGCAGCCCCAGGAGCACAGATGGTTCTGAGTGTTACACAAGTCTGATCTCCACTGTTCTTTATTCAAGAATTACCGCTTGAACTCTGAGCATGAGGCAAGTATGTTTGTAGAGAATTGTGATTATGTACAGCTCTGCATGAGTGCTAGCTATGGATCTGATGATTACTATTGTATGTATGGTGTGCACTAATGACAAATATAATCCATTAAAATGTATGTTTCACAATGAAATTGTGAATCAAAAATAAATACACAATATGGTTGAATAAATCTTGCGGGAAAAATCTGTTTATGAAATTTACTGACTTTTGAGTGCTTGGTTTCAATACCTTACTGTTGTAGTAGTAATAATAATAATAATAATAATAATAATAATATAATCCTTTAGGAACCTCATTACTCTTTCTTGGTTTAAAAGAGAGAAAAATATTTCTCATCCCATCTAACTGGTAATTTCTCTGTATCCCATAATCCAGAAGCCCCAGGTTGAATTACAACACTGGATTCTGGGTTCAGGCCTGCCTGATGAACATGGCCCATGCTGTTCTTACATACTTGAAATCTTTTCAAACCCACATCTCCAAAGAGATGCAAACACGTAATTCCCTTCGTTCTAACTGCTGCTGAATCTCCCTGCATTTTGACAACATTGTTCTCCAGATTAATATCTCATTGCAGATGGACTTCTTGGGTTTCTGTGTTCTGTTTGTTGGATTGTAAATATTGATAATATTCCTTCCTTTTCTTTTCTTTAATGAGACAGATTTTTCTTTTCTTTCATTTTCTGCTAGATGACCAAGGTCCACAATGCATAATAATTTGTTTGTTCTCCAGAATAAAAACAAGACCCTCAAAAAAACCCCAAAGCAGCCAGGTTTGATGGCTATGTGGAAATAGTCTCAGATCTGAGTTGCCATGCCAAAAGCCTGGACTCCACATTTTCTTTCTTGTCTGTTATTCAGGGCAAAATGAGTCAATAAAAGCACTTGGGACTGGGAAAGATAATACTTTATGTTTGCTCTACAATGACCCCTCCAGGTGATCAAGAAGGGTCCCACACTTAGTTATACTCAGCCAGTACAGAACTTTTTCATGTATTGGAGAACACATCCAAAGGGACCTTAAAATTTGAGCACAAACATATTGGAGGATCCCTTCCCACCCTCACAGACAAAAGTCAAACTGAAGGCCCCAGAGAGTCCAGAAGAACAGTTAAAAAAAAAAAAAAACAACCCTAAATAAAAGCAATGGCTTTAAAAAAAAACTTCAGAGAGATTTCTTTTGCTCAGAGAGAGGAGCACATCTGGCTTAGGGTGAAACGAGAAGCGGTGTCATCTGGGCAAAAATAAAACCATTCTCCTCAAATGTGTCCTTAAAAAAAAGGAGGGAGGAAAAATAAAAAAAGAATAATCATGCAGGAAGGGAAAGCAAGTTCAGGGAAAAACAAAATCTTGTAATGTTTTAGGAGGGCTTATTAGAGTGAAAATTAAGTGTCATGCAGAGCTTTGCTTCAGTCCTGATGTCTTTTATTCAAAGAGCCATCACCCTGTAAACCCACTTTAACAACTCCCTTCAGATGAAATATAAAAATTAAAGACATTTACAACACAGCTTAGTAGCAGATGTAGTCTTACTGTGGGGGTTTAGATCAAATGGTGATGTAACCCCATCAAAAGGGGTTATAGCTCTTATGAAAACCTCTCACCAGAAAAAAAATTGGATATCTGACAAAATGTGGGGTTCTATTTTTGCTTTGAATCCCATTTCCCGTTGTCAGATGTGCTTGACTTTTTATTTACCTCTGGAATATGAAAAAAAAAAAAGCAATTTTGTTCCTGGATAGTTTCCCTGTTTCATAATCTTTCTCCAGTTCTGTGTTAGGGTGTAGCATAAGCAGCAGGGCCTCTGCTGGGTGGAGGGTATGAAGTGGAGGTAGGTAGGACTTTATGGAGCACTTGCAGTAAGGCAAACTTCAGCAGGATTGCCTGAAGTGGTCAGAACAATTTAGAGGATCAAAACAGTCCCTCTGTGTTTTTCTTATTTTCCTCACAAGAACGGCTTTTTCAGTAAATCCTGTAGAAAAAGCAACTCAAAATAAAGGGCAGAAAGTATTACCATTCTGCACTAATCTGTGTTAAGTCAGGTAATTTGGAGTGCTGGCTCTCTGGCTGTGGTTCTTTGTTGTAATTGCCCACAACACTGCCATTTTCAAACTAATGTGCCCTCTGCTTCCTACATACAGTGTCTGGTACCCCAAGGTTCTTCATGTCAATGTCCACTTTGTTGTCTCCAACTCTAGGGTGAGCTAAGGCAAAATTGCTAGATACAGATGATTTTTCATGGAAAGATGGCAAGTAATACAGGACAGAGAGGAGCTTAGAAAACTGGGCAATTGCTCTTTTCTGACTGATGAGTTGTGCGGACGGTCATGGAGCAACAACTGGACTTCTGGCTGTGACATTTCCAAGGCCATCGTTGAAGTCCTGGCCAAGAGGTATCTACCTATTCTGCAAAACACGTTGGGAGGCCTTCTGCTAGGTAGAGTTGTTTTTAAAGTACATGTTCCACAAAGGTAAAAGGATGGGGAGGGGACTTGCTATTGAGGAGATGAGGTTTATTTAAATAACTCTCAGATATGTACAAAAGCCTAGTGTTTGTTTAGATATATTCACTTAACAGGAAACATGAAAAATACAGAACATGTGAAAAAACTAATTTCTCAAAATTGGTATAATAAGTAGCTTTCCAAAAAGTAGGAAAAGAAGGCAGCATAAAATACTAGCAGGGACAAGAGTGGAGAAAATACTGGGTATAGTATGATTTCTATCTTTGTGTATGGTAAAACAACTACTTTCTTTTTCATGATTAATTAACAACTTCCTAGAATAGGTACGTCTATAAAATATTTTGCTGTCTTATTTCTCCTACTGCCCATTTCTATTTTGCTCTGGAAAGTGCACATGTGGACACCCACATCAGAAATTTTTTGTGTGTGTTCTCACTTTCTGAGAGGTGTAAATTATGGAAATAAGCAAGATATCCAGCTTGTTTTGTTGATCGTTGTCCCAGGACTGAGCCAGGACCCAGTGGCATGTCACAGCACAGAAGCTCAGCTGTGAGAATAAGCCAAGAGGCTCACTCTTGCACTCTGGCCAAACCGTGCTTTCTGCAGCTGGGAGGCGAAGGAAAGAATGGTGCCTCTGCCATATTTGTAGTTCTCACACCCCAGCAGCTGGTTAGGAGCCAGTTCAGCCCACAACACAATTAAGGGCAACCTTGGGGCTGCTTTAACAAACAATAGCCCCCAAGGATTATGCCACAGTGCGCACCTCTTTCCTCCCCGCCTCCTGGCCATATCCCTGATATGTCCCCTATGCCAAGAGCTGGGAAAATTCTCCAGGGAAATTCTCAGCTGGCTTGTTGAGCTAGTTTTACGGTCCTTTTGCTATCCTGAGACCCAAACCATTGTTGATAATTTTCCTATTGAAAATATGCTATTTTGCCATTCAAATTGCACAACGAGTTTCAAGAAGATGACAGTTTGTACAGAAATGTTGTGAGTAGAATGGTGAAAATGTTTTTAGTTCAGGTATGACTATAATCTATGTAACTGGGACAATGGCTATTTGTATGCCAGAGATAAATATCATTTGGCCTATCGCTGCGCAGTTGTTGTACCTTATAGGGATATGTCTTAAATCAAACAGGCTAATAATTCTATTTAAGCATTGATATCCTTACTCTCACTCCCCAGGAATGTAAGGATAGCTGGAAGGAAAGACAACCTTGCAGTTCTTGTGGATGAAGCCATCCTTCTGGTCTCCTGTTACCTGAGAGATGGCTCATACTGTTCTGACTTATATCTGCTCAAAGTCCTGGTTACTATGACCAGACTGTGTCCTGAGATATTCTAATCCTCTCACTCAAATAGTGAAAGCACAGTCTTCTCAAGAAACCCCAGCAATGATAAATCTCAGAGCAGGTGTGGAGGTTTCTGCTCTCAGGTGTGGGACCTGAGAAAGTAAAAAGGCCATCTAGGAAAATAATACTTTTCTTACTCTTTAATTTAGGATCATGCTCTAACGTGTTTTTTCAGGTTGATTTAGACTCCATCTACCCACCTGTTCTAGTCCAGCATCTAACACAACCAGGCCCCAACAGCACTAACAGAGCAATAAGCCTTAGCCAAACCCAGAGAAGAAGGAGCTTTGAGAAACACCTGCCTGAAAATAATACTGTCCATAAAGCATCTTGTTGTGTCAAAGATGTTGAAAATTCCCTCTTGCCTTAGAGGAAAGTGCATGAGAGGGAGAGTTTCTGTGAGGCAAAAGGTTCTTTGTTCTCAAACCAGAATGTACCACACAAGAGACAAGAAGGTAACCTGCTGAGGAATATCTCATGGATTTGCACTCACTTCATGGCAGAATAATAGATTCTGAAGACCCAGATAAGAGTGGGAGAGCAGAATTCAGTTCCAGGTTCTACCTCTGTCTCCTATTACAACCACCACGGAATTCGTCCTCAGTTTCCCCACATATATAATCGGGGATGATAATTATCTCCACACCTCACAGAGCTCATCTTCTAATGTTTGTGAATGTTGTGATAGTCTAACAGGAGAGACTCAGAAACACCCAAGATAATGGTAGTCTGTTTCAGGTTTCAAAAATAAGAAGCTCTAAGGGCAATAGCTTCACATTGTTGTGAGGGCTCTGCACTGTGCTTCCACTACATGGTGGCAAAGGGCATAGCTAGAATGAGCTCACAGTGATTTAAATGCTCTGCTTTATCTCTCAGCTTGCTCATCGGGGCAGCCTGGCTGCTTTCTGAGGGCTTATTAAGCAGTGAATGTGCTCAAAAATCAAGGAGGAATGAAGAAGTGTTTTTTATGTGTTTGTGTATTACACCATGGCAAGCATAGCATTCATCTCCCCCATTCCAAACTTCACTGGATTTAAGATTAAGCACCAGTGATAAGTGCTGTGTTTTCATTCTTCTTGTATTTAGACAAATGTGCTTTGTCGATGAAGCACACCCCATCTGTTTCAATAAGCTATGCTGTGCATGGGTCTCTGGGGGCCATCACAGGAGTATGCTTTACTCAGTACCCCAAGTAGCAGCAGCTGCAGTGCCTCTGCACAACATGGCAGGGTTTGTAATTGTAAAAATGGCAGTGTTCAACTAATGACAGTGCCTATGGCACTTCTGTGCCGAGAGGAGAGAATGCATTGTCTACAGTTTCCAAACCCTGTAACATGCAAAGACTCTTGTAGGTCTGGGAGGCACAGATCAAGCCTGAGACAAATTCATCTGCTTATCTGTCCGCTGGTGGGATCAGCTTTTCAGCCCCTGGGAGAGGTTTTTAAAAAGTAGCCAAAACAATTAGCTGTGTATCTAGTCACTCCTGGCCCTGAAGCAACGTGCCTTTTCCCCCCTTTCTTCCCCAGTTCTCAACTGTTACCAAAAAAAGCAGAGGAGTGTTTGGAAACAGCATTCACTTGTAAGTAAAATGGCATTAACTGCAGAAGCCCAGGCCTTGGAGCCCACCTGAACACTTGAAGTCTGCACAGGCAGAATATTACTTGCAATGTAGACTGTTTTGGCCTCAGAGTTACTTGCTACATGTTTGATTATAAATAAAACTAAAACCAAAAATTTTTAGAGGAAATTTCAAGACAAGATCTGTTGCTTGTTTTCCTTCCATTTTAATGCAGACTTCCATGTCACCCAAACCTGAAATATGGGATTTATACAGAATCATAGTATCTTCGGGTTAGAAGGAACCTTTAAAGATTGTCTAGTCCAACTCCCCTG
Organism: Phaethon aethereus; assembly: GCF_964289735.1. Taxonomy (NCBI): domain Eukaryota; kingdom Metazoa; phylum Chordata; class Aves; order Phaethontiformes; family Phaethontidae; genus Phaethon; species Phaethon aethereus. The sequence goes on along the minus strand of NC_138577.1, from coordinate 37,820,020 downwards.
CAATGACCAGGGACATCTTCAACTAGATCAGGATGCTCAGAGCCCCGTGCAACCTGACTTGAATGTTTCCAGGGATGGGGCATCTACCACGGGCAACCTGTGCCAGTGCCTCACCACCCTCATCATGGAAAATTTCTTCCTTATGTCTAGTCTGAATCTACCCTCCTTTAGTTTAAAACTATTACTCCTTGTCCTATTGCAACAGGCCTTGCTAAAACATTTGTCCCCATCTTTCTGCTAATCCCCCTTTAAGTACTGGAAGGCTGCAATAAGGGTTCCCCGGACCCTTCTCTTCTCCAGGCTGAACAACCCCAACTCTCTCAGCCTGTCCTCACAGGAGAGGTGTTCCATCCCTCTGATCATTTTTGTGGCCTCCTCTGGACCCACTCCAACAGGTCCATGTCTTTCCTGTGCTGAGGGCTCCAGAGCTGGATGCAGGACTCCAGGTGGGGTCTCACCACAGCAGAGTAGAGGGGCAGAATCCTCTCCCTTGATCTGCTGGCCACGCTGCTCTGTATGCATCCCAGGATATGGTTGGCCTTCTGAGCTACGAGTGCACATTGCTGGCTCATGTCAAGCTTTTCATCCACCAGTGCCCCCAAGTCCTTCTCGGCAGGGCTGCTCTCAGTCCCTTCATCCCCCAGCCTGTACTGATACCGGTCATTGCCCTGACCCAGGTGCAGGACCCTGCACTTGGCCTGTTGAACCTCATGAGGTTCACATGGGCTCATTCCTCGAGCTTGTCCAGGTCCCTCTGGATGGCATCCCATCCCTCAGGCATGTCAACTGCACCACTCAGCTTGGTGTTGTCTGCAAACTTGCTCAGGATGCACTCTATATCTCGATGTCTTTCTGGACAGGAGAGAACACTGGCAAAGGTGAAAGCAGGTACCTGATGACATGAAAAGTGAATGGTGAGTTTGTTCTGACTATACAGACATACCTGTGCCTGTAACATGCAGATACTTTAACTGAAGCAGTACTTGCTTTCTTGGACTTCTAGATCCTCCAGAGATCCGGGTCATTTAAAAAGTGCCAGGCACTTGAGACTCTGAATTTTGCTTGCTTTCTCATCATTAAGAAGTGGAACCTGCTAAACTTACCAGGGGTTACATTCAACAAGGGCTGGCAATGTATGTTGTGCCAAATGGAACCACTTAAGAGATGAAGAATATTAAAACTCTAACCTAATATTGCAGCAGTGTTTGTCATTGCAGATCTGTAGTCCAAATTTTGTAGTCCAAAAGTAGTATCCAAGTTTTAAGTTCTATGTAAAAGCTGACACCATCACATCATCACACCATTATTATTTCTCCTAATTTTCTTCATTAAAATAGTGAAGGGCAGCTAATACAGTTATCCTCTGAGTACAGAATGCATATTTTACTGATTGGGCATTAAGGAGAAGCAGATGGATGTCACTGTGTATCTCATAATGGAAAAGACAGATTTCAGTCACTGTCATGACAAGAGAGAAGGGAGGAATGCCAGAAAAAGAAATATACGGAGAGGAATGAAAGGTAGAAAACCAGCCCTATTTCCCCAGATCAGACACTAATGTGTTAATGTATTCTGTCTGAACATATGATACCAAATGGAGGTGCACGAATATCAACCCTGAAAACTCAGTGGTTAGAAAAAAGCTGACTACTTAAGACTCCTGCAACAACTTCAGTACATCTCTAGACACAGCCTGGAGCAATAAAGTGGGAAAGAAATTTTATTTATTTATTTATTTTAAGATTAGATACCTATTTTAGTATTTAGCACACCATTTTTAGCATTTGGAGATTCTGGTTTGTATAGCAACACTACATCCCCCTCCCCTGTCATTTATTTGCCTAGTAAAAGACAGGCATTCAGTCATGGCTACAAGAAGAAAACTTGTACCCACACAAGAAAATGAATATGTCTCAAAGAGCAGTAACAAGGGCACAACAGGTGAAGCATTTGCCCTGGGAACCCTTCCAAGTGGAGCACAAAATGGAGGCAAATATATTTGATAGGCTGCAGCTGCTGCTTCTGCCACCCAGGAGGAGTAATTCTTCACTGGGGATATGGGTAGGGAAAGGTTCTAAGGAAAAATCAGCCACAAAGTTGGGCTGGGGACTAGAAGAGGGCTGCTTTGGACAGTGAAGTGGCTTTCTAGGCCTCTGTCATCACACTGAAAAACTGTTTCAGCTTTTAGCTGTGCATGGATGAACAACAACCAAATATGCACCCAAGCTCGTAGGATATCTCCTTTCATGACTGAGCCCACACCTTCTGAAATAAGCCCCCCTCCCTACGCACTGTTGTAGCACAAGTGATAAACAATATCCGCACCTCCGGAGCTGGCCACTGCACAGATAAGAGGCACAAGTCCAACATGAGATCCTTTTCTTTGTAGGTGTGCAATCAAAAGTTCCTACCATATTTATGACTGAAAATGTAACTTGCATGACCAAAGTATCTCAACCATCATCCAAAGAAGAGAGGATGCTGCCACTAATTTTGGAGCCACAGACAGAGGTGGGCAGGGCAATGGGACTGACCTACTCAGAAATGGTTCTAGGGTTCTGTAGGCAATAGCCAGCAGAAACACAATGGACTGACACTTGTGAAGCTAAAACTTCCAGAGATTTGCACCAGGATATGATCCCAGTGCAGAAATGGTGGCTTGCAATATGTTGTACAGGCCGAAGTCCCCATACTCTTTACCCCCTGTGATACTGCTCTCTACCAACATCATTTTCCCCATTTTCACCAGGGCTAAATATTTGCCAACCTCTAACAAAATAAAAGCACACACAAAAATGAGGTGAGTGGAGCTGTTAGTTCAGATGCTGCTATTTGAGAGCTCACATAGCTCTGGGGAAATAAGTACTGAGTATGTAATCCCAGCAATGACACTAAAGGTAAATGGATTTGGGGATTTTCGTCATGTACTGTGGTAGCAATAACAGCAGTGACAGGGCATTTGTATCCCCACATCACATCTGGTGAAAATATTTCATCTGGGAAGCATGGCTTTTATCACATAATTTGGTCCCATTATTTTAGTGGCTAATGTTTCACACTGCTTGTGATCCTCACCTGAATCGTGGCTGCAAGGTGTCACTCCACTCCAGATTCGGGAAGCTTGGGATATAAATTGAAGCCAATACATCCACTATCGGAGAAACATGTATTATTATTAAAGCTCATTCATCACACACTGAAGTAAATACCTTGCATGGGGGAATTGGAATCATTCTCAGTGAACTAGATCCATCACCTTCTAAATCAGGTACATCAGCTAGTGAATCAAATGCATCACCTTTGAATTAGATGGACTCCCGGTTGAATTAGATGCATCACCTATTGAATCAAATACATTACTATTGAATCAAAAACTGTACGTCACCCAGTAAATCATGTAAATATTACCCACACTGCACGTTGAACAGCTGCATCACCAATAAGTTTAACAGATGACATGTTAAAGCTGCTATAACATTTAAACAATTACCGTAAGGGCCAAATTCAATATATCAGTCACCAGTCCTGGCAGATCAACTTTTCAGAGCCAGCAAAAACACCATAAAGAAGTTTTGTATTTTTTCTAATATGTTAAACGTATAAATGAGTAGGCAAAACTGGAAGGAATAAGAAGGAAAACAAAATATAATCCAATAGTATTGCCAGTGCAGCTTACAGGAACCATGAGATGCTGACATACTAAGGCTTAAGGTACCATGATTGTTCCATAACATCTTTAACTGCTGTGCCACATGGCTCAGAGAGGGCTGAGACCATTGTTTAAAGCAGTGACTACCTTCCATCTGTCGTAAGATTTTCAGCCTTGCCAGCACCCTAGGGGTTGCAGCAGTGACCACTAAATGCAGGGGTTTATTTATTTATTCAGTCGCAAAAACTGTATCCCTAGGCTAAGCAGATTCCAAGGGTAGCACCTGGTAAAAATGGACAACGCAAGATGAGCTGTGCTTTGGTACTGGAATGGAAGTTGAGTCAAATTCAGACCTCAAAAGATATAATCTTTTATGAATTATAATGTTTGCAAATGTTCTGCAACATTTAAAAAATGGCCCTATTATTGGATGTTTTGCATAATTTTTATTGCTTCTTATCTGGAATTACAAACATGGGGAAGACATTAAAATATTACATCTCCTGGCTCCTGGCCCTCTGATACAAACCAGGATAGTCCCATTTTACCGGTTGGCAAAGTGAAGAATTGAGCTTTTTAGTGAATCTTTTCTTCCCCTTTCCTCCCTCCTTTATGTTGCATCAGTCATACAATTAATGCATCAGAGTTAGATGGAGGAGTTGTTCATTTTGACACTGACTGGTACATTTTTGGCAGAAGACCATACTTCCTTACCTGTCCCAAGTTATCTGGAGTGCTGGAACTCTGGCTAGCCCTTGCAGCAACATGATTAAGGTGCAGTTATAGTCATGTCTGAAAAAGAGAAGTACAGCTGACAGATACGCTCAAGAGTACTGGAGCAGCATTGCTCCAAATGAATGAGAGCTGAGTCTGTGCTAAGCTCTCCTCCCAGTTTAGAGGAGCTTCTGGATGTTTTCCTTTTGCTGCGGAACCCATGGAAGAGAAGCACAGAAGACTGGAATTAGGAGCGGGGATAGATAAAGGTTTGGTGGAGGCTGGGTTAGTAAAAAGGAGAGGGAAGAAAAAGGACTTCTCACTAAGGATATAAATAGATGGAGTTACTGGAATCTTAAAATCCTTTGGTACTGGTGACCAAGATCAGCAGCTCCTTTGTCCATGCTCTGAGAGAGGGTGAAGGAAATGCAAATAAAAAAAGTGTGCTGAGCTGCAGAGAAGCTGACCTGCGAGACTAACTGCATGTTGTCTGCAGTGGTCATTTTTACCCAGTAAGAGAATAACTATCACTTCAGATTTACTGACACTGAGGCTGCCTGAGCATTCCCTTTCCACTGCAATGCCCAGGATAATCATAGAAAGACTGCTTGACTTAGGTGCATGTGGGTGTGCGCAGTGTTTTCTGAATCTGCACAACATTTACCATCCCTGAGACAGCTTAAGCTAAGCTTAGTCTGTCGTGTTTTCCCAAGCATTGTCATACTTCAGAAAAAGGAAAGTATAATACTCTCCTCACAGAAATTCCCCTGGTAAGTCCTTAATGAGAATGGCTTGCCTTTCCCATCCTTTGTCATCCTTGTGACAATCATAGTAAGGAAGTACTGGGAACAAGACATCCAAATTGCAATGACCAGTCGTCTGTAACAGACGGAAGTCGCATGCTCTACTCCTTAACCTTTGAAATAGTCTGGAGTTTTTTTGAGTGGCTGGTTGTTCCACCTTTTTTCTTCCAGGTTCCGAGGGCTGCACAAGGGGAGAACAGGAATCAGTCAGCCAGTCAGTCCAATTACAGCACAGAGAGGCTACTGCTGTCTTTCACGGAGGGCATGAGTGAGGGATGAAAAAAACTCATTTGTGAGACAAGAAGAGAGAATGAGAGAAAGAAAAGAGAATGAGACTATAGCAGCACATGCCTCTGAACGTGGCCCACACAAGAGGGAAGTGAGCCTCTATCCATTGTTTCCACTGGATCAGGGGAAAGTGTATCTTTATATTCCTCTTTTGATGTATGTTATGCAAATGTCTTCCCTGACTAAAAGTTTTTGCTCTTTGTACCTGTAGGGCCCTGACAGGCATTCCCTGGCAAATCAAGTTCTAGCAGCTTACTGTGGTACCGCCCTGGCTGGCTGTGCCATCCCTGCCACTGGGGTTAGTCTCACTGCAGAGTCAGCAAAATGGACAAAATGGGGGGGTATGCCGATGCCTCAGCTGCTCCAGTTCACAGCTTGGCGGTTTAAATTAATACACCAGGCATGGACTGGAGCACCTGAGGTATGGGCACGCATCCCTGCAGCTGGAGGGGGTGATTATCTTTTAAACTACTGCAAGTAGGTTTATGAGATAGTATCTGTCAGAGCGATTATCTTAGCACTTGATTAGCTTCTTATTGTCTACACAAGCAGGCCACCAGCAACCTGCCCAGGTATTGTCTGTGCCCAACCCTTGAAGCAATAACTCATGGGAGATACCGTAGTACCTTCTCTATGTATAGTTGGTCTGTAGAGCTATTCGCTTTGCAGTATACTGTATTGGATTCAATATGGAGATGATTTAGTAGGCGATCTGCCCGCCTAATTCACAAGGGAAGCCATCTGTTTCAAAGGGTGACTTACAGCACCGGAGTCAATAGATGATGTATCTGATTTAGAAGGCAAGCTTGACACTTCAGTATGAAATACTGTATATCCATTGCAATTCCTTGTGCGATGTGTTTACTTCAGTGCATAGACATATATGTGTGCATGCCTTTTGGGGAGTGTGTGGGAGCACATTCAGTTTGAATAGTTAATAGGCACAGCAGCCTTTATGAAAGTTTATTCTCTATAGAAGCTTTCCTAGGAAAAGCAAACTAGTAGGCATGACACGGAAAGGGCATGGAGGCTTATTCCAGGCTTGGAGAAACAGAGTGGTTTCCATTATCAGGGGCTGGTATCACTTCATGTTGACACTGCACTGAAAAGAACTTCAGAAGGATGATGGCTGCAGTCCTCAGTACTGAGCCCATTTCATCCAGGCAAGAGTGGGCTTGTCTTTCAGCTCAAAACCCACAGAACTCAACTGTATCCAAAGGTACTTCTCTCAGTGAGACCGAGCGTGAACACAGACTCTTGAGTAAGGCTGATCAGTAGGAGTAATTCCTGTTTCCAAGAACATATGCATGCTGGGGCTGTTTCTGGGTGGGTCACATGCTGTTGATGATTTGCATGCAGAAAATAGTTAAATACAGCTAGTACAGACATGCTCTCCCAGCAGGAACACAGTGGATTGTGGTGGACGTTCAGGAAAGGAGAAGCCACAGGATTTTTCTACCAGTGCACAGCTGGGCTAGACTTTGAAATGGGAGATCAAGAAAAGAATAGTATAAACATGATTTTTAGGAACTGGCAGCTCGTCTGATAATAATTCTTCTTGTGGCTGTGGGCAACTCTTTTTTTTTTGCTTTGTTTTACTCTTTTCTCTCTATGAGATAACATATACAATACAGACTATATCTTACCGAGGCTTTATGGTATCTTATGGACCAAAAACATTCTAACATAATTCAATGCCAGGGAGAAGCCAAAGCTAACAATGTTGAAAACAGTGATGTAAATCAAGCAGGATTTCGTCTCCAGCAAAACATCTGTAAATGAAGCTGTAAGATCTGCATGCTAGTCACTTTTTACCAATGTGAACTGAGAACTTAGTCCAGCTTTAGATGGGGACAAATTTGGAGAAACCTTTCCTTTAGCTGAGCTGCTCTTAGTTTGTCCCAGGAGAGTTAAGACTATCGCCATGTACACGCTATATGGAAGGCCTGGAAATTAAAGAGGAAAAACAATGTTCCTGTAATTAGCGTACAGAATTTTCCACTCTTTTATTCTCCCTTGTTGCTACACACCTTTCTCGTTTTTGTTGAGTGACTATGTGATTTATAGGACAAATGCAACTGCATTTGCAGTACTGTACTTAGTGATTACCAAAAAAAGAAAGTAAACATTTACTTACCTTGCCTACTTCTCCTTTATCTGCAGGCGCCCCCAGGAGAAGAGATGTGGAAAACTAAAAGTCCTCTTGATATTATACCGCTTGTTGCTTCTTAGAAATGTTTCTCTAAATGGGATCAGCCATCACTTCCTATTAGTACAACCAGCCTTTTCAGTGATGACATTACACAACGGGCAAGACTGTGATTACTTAGAGTCATAAGACTGGTCTTGTGAATATACTCCTGTGTCCTACTGCGATCTGAGGGGAGAGTGCTTTGCTTTGCAAAACTACTGCAAAGATTTGAAATCTCAAGTGGGTGTGGAATGGTGTACAACTGCTCTCAGCTCTTTACCATCCTCTCTGGCATTATGCACTGTCTTAGTCTCTTCTGTGTCCATTTTTCATAAACTCTATCTAGCTGACCTCATTTTGCCCACTGAATGAGAGCAAATAAACAGGTTGCCATGCTATTGTGAAGACTAGGAAGCCTTCTTTGGAAGAAGCATATTAGGGCTATGGGGACAGGTCTCAGGTTGTGCAGTTCAGTGTCATTCCACTGACAACGGAGTGACCTAAATGATAGACCAAATGTGTTTCATCTGTGGTACTCCCTCTCTATGCTTCTGGTGGTCTACGACACTCTTTCTGAAATGCTAACAAGGTCTTTCATCACTCAAACATCCCTTGCTAGGGTAATGCTTCCAGAGGACTGTGTCTCTGTGAGATGTATGAGAGAGAGGATATTGCTAAGAAACCACTGGTAAATGAACAGGAGATGCAGCCAGGTGGAGGAGGCACAGATGGGAATTAGTTTAGAGTCATAGAAAAAAAATCAGTAAGCACTGGATGTAGGACTGAAGGGAAGCCATGACTACCTGCTCTCAGCTGCTTTCTATGGCATGGGTCACCTCATTTGCTCAGAGGCCAGAAGTATCTTCAGAAGTATCTGTCAGAAGACAGTGTATCTTCTCTGACCTTACTCTCTTATAAATTAATTCCTTGAGCTGGTTGCTGACTTCCATGCCACTCTTCAAAGGCTAAATGACAATCCACCCTGCTCCCACTACTCGTGAAGTATATTTCTTGGAGTCCCACTTGTGCTGTTGTAACAAGAAGGGCTGGCACTGGCAGCGAAAGATCCCCTTCAAAATTTTGGTTGCTCATACACCAAATATTGGGAAAACTGCAGACAACCTGGGGACATTCAGGCTGCAGGTTAGTATCAAGCAGTATTCATTTTAAAACTTTGCATCAGAACAAAGAATTAGCCAGGGCAGGAGGTTCTTAAAATTCCTATGTGCCTCAGCTGTCTTAGTGGATTAATGGCCAGGTATTATCAGTGAAGCAGATGCCCTCAGTTTGACTTTTTGTCTGGTCTCCTTTTCTTCCAACTGGATGGAATTAGGGAATTCTACCAGAGGCAGAGAACAATGTGCTTGATACCTTTTATGGGAGAATGGGCACAGATTTGCAAGTCACTGAGAAGTATTTATTCCCTCCAATGGCATTCAAATGCAGTCCCACACCGTGCTTGCTCTCTGCCCCAAGGAGAATTTTGCTCCTGACAGAATCATAGTAGGAGATTTCAGAGAGTCCTTCGACAGCAGAACTGTATGTATAACAGGCTCTGGTAAGAAAGGGTACACTAAAGTGGGCTCATAAACACCACACAGTAAGAACTCTGTCAAGAATATGAAAAAAGATTTCCTCCCAAGAAAACAATCCCAAGTTTCTAAATTCTTCACTCATAATGAAACTAAACTATTGCGATTTTCACTTGCAAGACCAGTTTTCTGATTTTTGATGTAGGTTCTCCATGCTATATAGGCCTTAGTTAAAAATGAAAAAGCAACCTCCTCCAGCACAGCCCTGTTCTGATCTCACTATACAAATCTGGGATAGATCGAAGGAAGTCAGTGACCTAACATGGATGTGAAGTCAGTGTTTGAAATAACAGACAGTCCAGCAGCAGCTAACTCAGCTGTGTATGTGCCTGTGTACATAATTATTATAGCGACCCCAAAAGGAAACACGAATGAGACAATCACTTCACAGAATATATGTGAAACCTTCCTCATAAATGTTTAAATAGTCAGCATTGTGGTGCAGTCCCTTCAGCAAAAACAAGTGCATTAGCACAGAAGAGAACTGCTTGTAGAAGAGGTAGACTATTCCCACCTCCCCCTTGTTCTTGTCCACTCCCATGGTTGTGATAACCCTTCACCCCTTCATTCCTTTTGTGCTAATTTCTTTCTTAAGGAGGCCAAGTGCTGCAAGAAAAATAAGTGCTTGGTTTAAGTCAAAAACAACAATAATAAAGTGGAAAAATAAACCCTCAGAATATTGTTAAAAGCCCAGAGGTCACGAGCCCCAGAATTGTGGTCTTCTGGTGCACCTGAAGGAGGAATCTCTGTGGCACAATGGCAAATTTTTAAGTTCTGCAAGGGGCCAAAATGTGGTTGCTGGTGGTACAGAAGTCAAGGAGCCCTTGGACCAAAAGCTGCAGAAGTAACCCCATGACCTGAATCTCTCCCTAGAAACCCCAGAATAGTTGGCCACCATGGCTGTGAATTGATCCCATTCCCACGTGAACCTGCAAACCACATGGAGTACCTCCAGGCTGCTGCTGCCCAGGGTATCATACAGAGCACCCCAGCGTTAGAGCAGATCTGCAGCTCTATCCCACAGAGCGTTATTGCCCGAGGTCTTCAAAGCAGGATAACTGAATTGGAAGAACACACCCTGCCTCTCAGCATAGTTTATTAGCATGGGCTGAGTAACCCACAGATCTAGCTCTACTATTTCCCATTCCAGAGATGGGTAAGACCGCAACAACTTGCAGCTCCCTGCACTGTGTCCCACTGTCTCTTTAGACCTCATATTGCTCTGTGTGTGACAAAGGGACAATCCTCATCTGGTTCTGTTTTTCTGAAAGGCCTTCTTTGTCTCACATGAGTAGTCTTGATACATGGAAAGCTACTTGGACTGTAATAATGGGGTACACATAGGTGCCTTTCAGGGATTTAAAAACTTCTCTATGCTGCATCCTCGACTGTATCATTACAATGGCAGAGACTGTTTTCTAGAACGAGTGCATGCTCTTGCCATGACAGTGCAGGTAGTCCTAGAGATTATCCTAGGTAATCCTGTAAGAATGTCCATTGGGGTCTCTGAGCTACAGTATTTCAGAAGTAGTCATCCGTTCCTCACTACTGTGGGGTGGGATCAGGACCTTTGGGTCTTGTGCAGCAGGCAATACTGTGCAAGAGTTCCCACAACTCATTGGGAAAGCAACATTGAAAGATGTGTGGTACACTTCTGTTGCTGAAACGTAGATGACTAGTGCCCTTTCAGATATTCTTATGTATCATGGTCTGGCATGCACCTTCTGCTTCAGAAGGTCGCAGGTCTTCCGTAGGCCCTGTGTCAGATCTGCCAGCTCCCTATGGGTGACATTGGTATACCAGCATGGCTTAGATGGCACCTCAAAAAGGCCTGTGTTAAGCAGCTGTATTGTGCCAACGGTGCTGGTGCAGCTGAGGTGGCAGGAAACCAGTGGTACCTACAGCAGAGTCAGTAGAAAGTAGAAACAATGAAGGTAGCTGCAGATAACAGAGGAACGAGCTCTGGGTTCAGGTGCTGGGTTAAAAGTCAGATGGCCTGCATCCAGTACACTGTCACAAACTCTTGAATAATAGGAGGCTAATTAAATTATTAAATAATTCTTAAATAATCTTTCTTTGTCTTGCTTTTGCCATCTGTTAAACAAGAGGTGATAATTACCTCCTTTCAAGGAAGCTATGTAACATGGGGCTTAAACCATTATTGCATGTCTGCACAGTGCACAGTACAACATGGATTCTCCTTTTTGTTTTATCACAAATAACAGAGGCAGAGGGAGGAGAGAGGGAACTGTGCCTCCTGCAGTTCTTCACTTCTTTCATCTCTTTGCTCTTCTTCTGCAGCTGACTCTCTGAAAACCATGGTACAAAGGAAGCATGGCTGTCCTTCATTATACTTGTACTTCTGCAGTTTGCACTCAAAGCATTGGGATAGGTCCTTATCCCAGACACCAAAACCGCACTCTCTTGACTAGCCGATCTTTTTTATTTTCTTTAAATTGGAACACCCTTCCCTCTTCCTCTAATATGTTTTCCCCTTTTTAGAAGTGTATCTGTTGCCCCAAGTGTGGCTGAAATGAGCGAACACGTTATGTGGTGCTTCAGGGAATTCCTGAAGAATTGATTCAATTCTTCTGGGATCTGCATTCTGAGAACTGAGAGCATAAGTGCTGCAAAACCTGTTTGTAAATCAAACCCAGACATTAATATATATTAATGTGTGTGTATGTGTGTGTGTGTGTTAAAGAAAAAAATAAAGGTTGACACAAAGGAAGAAAATGAGAGGCAGAAAAAAAAAAAAGACCAGGATCCTGAGGGTTTTTGGGTATGTTTTTTTAAGTGAAAGCTAATGGAATCCAATATAACTGCTGAAACCTTGTCATCCTTGCTATCAGTGAGAGCCTTTGAATAAGCTAAATCCTTAATCAGTATAGCCTAAGACCCCAATGACTATGTGTAGAAGTGTTAGTCCAGATAAATCCTTGAAGGTTTCAAAGATTTGAAGAGCACTGGCACTTTTCTGTGTAGTGCCTGCCCTTTGTCCTTTTCTCCATGATGTCATTATTGAAGTTTTACACTCACTATGCATGGTGTAAGTTGACATTGACAGTTTCAACACTTTCACACTGACTCTGGAGGATTGTAAGCTTTGAAGCTATTTGGCCTTGAGCAGTGAATTCTTTTTTTGAGCTCATACTGGCTTATAATATCTGAGAAGGTTTGCATCAGTCTAGCCCCAGCTTGAATTATGAGAGGAGGCTGGTTTCCAAGTTGGAACTGATACCCACATGATAGGAATAGAGAACATTACCCCATTTCAGATGGGCAGCAAAGTCAGTGTTCCTGAATCCCCCTGGGATGCAACAATGAGTTTTCATTTTAACATCACAGTTAAAGCAACATCAGCAGCATGGCTTTTCTTGTAATCAGAACTCTGAAGAGCAGTTAGGCTTGGAAGTGACTGTAAGAATATGCACTCTTCTGCCCTGTGATCTGTTTGTTATTAGGCTTTTTGGAAACATCTGTATGGGGCCAGAGGCATATTTCATATGAGTGTAATTCAAGTATTTTATGAAAATAAAAATAAAAATGCTGTTGGTGATTTAGACACATCAAATATCAAAGCACACAAGCACTAACAAGCAACACAAAGAAAGTGAGCTCTTCAGATGCTTGCTTACACCAGTTGTCCCATGGAACTTCATCAGGATGACAGACATAAGCAAAGACTTAAAGGCTGGGTCCAAAGCCTCAGGCGTTATTGGGCCTGTTGGTGGTAGGTTTTGAGATTCCTTCAGCTGAAGCCAAATGCGACTTCGCTATGTACCTACATACCTTTGAGGAGCGGGGCCGTGGCACCCTTGAGGATGAAGGGCTGTTGTAACAGAAGGATTGCAGGGGAGAAAATATTCCAGAAACTGTGAGCTGAGTCAGTATCTGTCCTTAACAAAATTTCTAGCTTTCTGTGGAGTTTTCTGGTGAGGATAAAACATGATAGTGGGACATTCAGCTACCTGAAACTTACTAGCTCAGCAGGTAAAATACCATCAGCTGATAACATCATTGAATACAAGTGGCACAGTGGAGTTCAGAATGCAGTGTTCCTTTTTGCAGCTCTCAACGGATCATATCAAGAGTAAATCCAGCTGAAAACTGAAAAAGTAAGGATGGAATTAAATGAGATTGTTTCAGAATACCTGTTCCAGTCTTTTAAATAAGGATGAAAAACAAGTAAGTCACTGAATCAGAACAGAAGTATTTTCTCCACCTATGTGTGTATTTAACTGTAATCCTTCAGCCAGATATTGTGAACAGTCACAAAGCTTATTTAAACAGCCTTGGATCTCTGTTACAGCCACAAACACAGCTATCTTGAGCCCTTCTCTAGAAATTTTTTCAATCACTAAAAACTTTTGATGGATACCCTAATAGGCAATATTTCCATGTGGCAAATCCCAGAACTATGCACAGAACAAGGAAAATCTTAGTTTTTGAGAAGGCACAAAAACCTCAACACAGCAACAGTGTAGCTGTATGAATGATAAATAAAAGACTCTTCCACAGAAATTTTGGCAGTGGTTCATGCTCTCTGTGCCCACATCCCAACAGCTGCCCTCCCCCTTCCAGTCTGGATTCAGGTGGGCAGAGTCCTGCAGGTCACCTGGTTCCTGTACCCTCAGCAGTGACATGAGTCTGTCCTGAGGCTGTCCCACTTGAACTGGTCTCTGTTTGGACCAGTGTCTGGGTGGGAATGACCACACTGAGTTGACACTGATTAACTACAGTCCTCAGGGCAGGGGGGCATGGGGGATGGGGGCCAGGGCGGGGAGTCTTCTCAGTAAAAAGAGAGAAAGTAATAGTTGCCAAAACACACACTACAGCCCTCTAAAAGAAAAGGCTCTTTCATTTTCTTCTCTGGTCAGTTCCACTAACCAGAAGTTATGTAGGATGTATCCTCAGATGAAGCTGTTTCTGTAGCCTGCTCACCAAGAGGTGCAGACAGAGTTTCTTGCTCTCCTGAGCTTCAGCTTCTGGAGCTTTCCCATCCACCTCTTTTTTTGTCTGAAGGTCTATCTTCCCATATATTATTTATGCTTATAATTTAGGAGATTCAACCTTCATGACCAATTTTAAAGGGGAAATCCATTTTATGAGTTCTGGAAGAAAAACATATTTCCATATTTTTTCCTGTTGCTTCACATGCTGTCTTGCTAGGACAAATAAACGAACAATATCAACAAACACTTGATTAAAGGCATTTTACTACTTTTGCCCACAACAATCCACACACGAGACAATAATCTTACATTGATATAAAATCTCCGTAAGGTATGAGACTCTCACCAACAGTATTATAATTTTAATTAATTTTAATCTCTGAAATTACTTAAATCTTCCATGAGTGCAAATAAGAACAGAACTGGATTCATTGGTTTTGCTGGACACTCTTCTACTAAAGCTGGAAACCTCTGCATGTGTAAGGTAATGGGTTGACTGTTTCTGAAGGGTGGATGGAATTTTAAGGTCCTGGAGAGTTCAAATAGGTACAAGGAAAAATTACTGTCTCAATCAAGTATAATCTTATTAAAATGGTGTAAAATGATAACATGCATTTAATTATTTAACTTCTTTACTTGAATACTGGATAAAATAAAATGGAGTCTACTACTGCAATTACTTTAGGCCAGACCCTCAGTTAGTGTAAAACACCATAAAACACTGAAATTAAAAGGCTAATAGTGAATTTCACTCACATAGGGTAAGGTTAAACAATTGCACTGAATTATCCTTGCATCCTGTACAAGCTGTGGCACTTCAGTACCAGTGCTCTGGAGTCTGCTGGTGTTATTGTACTTAGAAATTACTTCTGCCTATCTTCTCAGTAAGTCACCAGAAATGTAACAAAAATCAATATGGGGGAAAAATTCTTCTTGCCACTATGATTTTCTTTTACCTATATACAGCCTAAAAGGTTTATACCAAGACTACCTCTGAAGTTTCAAATCATCATTTTTCTTCCCAGTAACCTAGCTTCTCAATATATAGGTTAATTTTACTTTTAAGCAGCATTGTTCTAAGGCACAGTTTTAGTCTGTTTGGTTTTTGTGGGCACAAAAGTATGCTCATGTCTTTGTTCTGACGAGAGCCATAGTTCTCCTGTACTAAGTGACAGTTAGCTCTTAAAGAGGTTGGGTCAAAAGTTGTCTTAAAGCTGCTTGACTTGTCCCTGTGTGACACTGGTCCGGGACCTGGTTCTTGATTAGGAAAGTTTAGATAAGGCAGCACAATGTGTCAAGATCTCTGGTCAGGGCAAATTTCCTCCTCTTGTTAGGTTAAAGATAGAAGCATTTTCCAGATAAGGGGTTAGGAATACGTATGTGCTGCTGCTGAGAGCTATGATAAAATTTGTATTGACTTTCCATGAGGGCTACTATATCATTTATTACCAAAACTCTCAGTCTGTTGCTCAATGATTTCTCCCATCCCCTGACCAAATAATTTGGTACAGAACTACAGTCCCCATAGAACTACTGCTTCCATTCAGTGTGCCATTTCCACAGATGTGAGGGGGCAAATGGGTGACAATGAACAGTAGTGAACTTTTCCCAGATACCAGTGTGGATTGGCACCATCCCAGACTTGCAAAAACCCGCTTGTTCTCTAAAGTCCCAACCTTTCCAAAAAAGAGTGAGTCTCATGTATTTATTTATTTTTGCCCACAGCGCATTTGTGAATGGCAAAGAAGCATGAAACATAGTATGGAGCAAACACCGACTGGTCCAGGGTTCCTGAGGGACCTGTATGAGGATTATTTGAGCACTGGTGCATCTTTGGGAGTCAGAAGAGAAACTTGAGGTGGATGTTTAACAATTGACTGCCTTTGACTCTCAAGCACAGACTCTCAGTTACCTTTTGACTCAAAGCTCAAAAAGGGAATGAGACTTAATTACCTTAGAGACAAAAAAGGACCTGGAACAAATTTGGGTTTTTCATCATCTTGCCATTTTTAACAGAGCTGAGTGGTGGGGGTTGGGGCAGAAGACATCTGAAATATTTACAGAGTTTGGGAGTAGCAAAGGGAGCCAGGTAGGATAGAAGGTTAATGCCATTTTTAATATGGAAAAACTACTCTCTCCCTGTGACATATGCCTATGGGATAATGTTGATATATGCAGGAGTGTGATCAAAATGTCAGCCAGACTTTCATTAGTTTCCACCTCCCCCTTGAATGCTCTTCTACAGTCTAGAAGTTGCCTGGAAGAGTCTAGAAGTGGAGATAATCCAGATTATACAGCTACAAAGACACAGTTTTTGGAGAGGGGCAAAGAAATTTGTCATATAATTCCCCTTCACCCTTGTAATACTAACGAGAAATTTGAGGCTCTCACTGTGTGCATGTGTGTATGCTCTGACGTCCATCTCGGGGCCATGCTACACAGGATGCATCTTGTTGCATCAACCTAGTGACTGCAGGACTTCGCATAGCTGAACTTTTGGCTAGGAAGAAACGTGATACTTTGGGGTTTTTAACACCAGAACTCTAAATAATGCCTCTAACTTTGCTTCTTTCACTGTTTCTAGTTAAGAATTCTGCTGGTTTATTCCATTGTGCAGCATGATAGCGTTAAGGATGTTTAAGGATACCTTAAAGTGGTAGCTGAGACAAAGTAAGCGGCAAACCCAAGAATTACCCAGGATCTTTGCAGAGAACCCTGAGTATCCTTAGCTGACTGTCTTCAAATGTAAGGGACTTCCCTGGGAGAGGAACTTCCCCTCCTGAGAGCAAGCAGTCTCTTACAGTATTTGGCCTATAAGGTCCCTCTGTGTTTCACTCTCTGCAAATCCACCTGCCTTGTTTGGACAGGATTTATCTCATTGTATACTAATTTCTCTGAACTCTGGGGTTATGCTTGAGGTGCATTTCAACGAACAAGAGAAAACCTTTAAAGCAGGCTTCTTGTTAATACCACAGCAGTGGGATTTCCTTGCCATCTGCTTGCTGAACACTGATAAGTCACATGCAGGCTTGCTGGGATACCTGAGAAGACATCCCTATTGCTCTCCTCTGTCTCTGCATGGAAGATTCCATTGATTACCCACAAAGGGGCTGGTGCTAGATAAATAAATAAATGTAAGGCTGTCTCTCAAAGCTCTGTAATATTTATAGTGCCAAATTCCTGAGGCTGCCTTATTGCAGACCTGTGCAGCCACTTACAGAAAAATAAGGGACTCCTGATGTTTTATCTATTTCAGATCCTAATGTCTCCCTAAAATCCACATTGCAAAAATCAGCATTAACATGTCAAGTGGAGTAATGAAACACAGTGCCTAGCAGCTCCCCCCAGGAATCTGTTAGAATTGTGTGGCTGTTTTATAAACATTAGCTTTATTAGTAATAATAATGATTATTATAGTAGCATTTGTAAGTGTTTTACATAATAGGTCAGCTGGCCCCTGCCTCAGTGAGTACACTGTATCAGTTACATGACAGAGACAAAATCTGGATTCTTCTAATGCCACACAGATTCTTCTCTGCCACACACAGATTCTTCTCATGCCCCACACAGTTCCCTGAGCAAAGGAAGGGAAGAAGATATCTGAGGAAGAACATGGAAGATGAATTTACTGCAAAGCCACGGAACAAGATTTTGTCATTGCAGATGATGAATAAGAAGATGAGAAGCTTAGAAAAAAATTGTGCCAATGAATCTTGGAGCAAAGTGCAGAAGAGGGAGGCAAAGACAAACACAGTGTTGGTAGTAGAAGTGACCAAACACAGTGGAACAGTAGACTCTGGAGGAAAGGGAGAAATGAGGGGAATGGGAGGAAGGAATTGTATGTTGAGAAAAACATAGTGGGTACTTGCATATATATGCATATATCAAGCAAAGGAGCGTATGTCTTCCTTAGCAGTGTATACACAAAAGCCAACAGTCCAAGCCAGGGTTTGCTGTCAGCATGGCTATTATAAACAAGAAGGAATGGGTAGCCGGGAGAGTGCGACAAGAGAGTTGCAGTGCATTAGAACAAGAATATAGGCTGAACTTGTAAAGCCCGGGATCACGTACTTCTCACAATAAAGCAAACAAGGCAACTGGCAGAGTTCTATAGGGAAAATGACATCACTGCAGATTTTTAGGGATAATCATTTAACTGGATTAGCCCCAAAGTGCTGTGTCTAAAATCAGCATCCCTGTCTCTTTATGTACTCCAGATGAAACACATTAGCAGAAATATGGCAAGGGACATTCACAATGCACTGTTCTACATTATCAGCATTTTTTGCAAATCTGCAATTAGTCTAAAGGGCCTGGGTAAATTAGGCCTCTTGATAAATGAAGCACCTAGACAGGTCTCAGATTTATTGGATCTAGCTGTCCTGCTGTCCAGAGCCTGTCGGCTATGCTGTGGAACAGAGGTGGTACAGTGGGGAAAGTCTATGAAGCCTACATAACTGTGAACTGCTGAGCAAATGGTGAAAAGCTCTGACTGGGGCTGCTGACTGAATAACTTTGAAAGTTTCTGCCATGAATAGTGTAAGTTTAAGGAGAATGCAATGGGTGAAGAAATTAAGAGGTCCTTTTCAAACTTTGGTATATATGCATGAAGTCCTGTGTTATTGCAGTGACATGGACACTTAGTGCCTGCGACATAGATGCACACATATGTGTCTGAGGGGAGAGGGAGGAGAGAGGAGCACTTACTGGGGACAAAAGTAGTATTTTCATATGGCACAAATACTGGAGAAAAAATATGCAATATTATTAACTCTTCTCCTTCTGCAACCTTAAACAAGTCTATTTCAGAGCCAATTATATTCCTGAAGGGAAGTCTCATGGTTTCTGTCATTTTCACCCCCAGAGCCATTTTAAAGAAAGCAGTATACTACGGTAGGACATCTTTGATACATACAGCTATTTGCTTGCATGCACAGCCCTGCTCCTAGGTATTTTAATGCCTCTCCCCAGCTAACCAGCACAAAATACAGTTGTTGTCTCTTGGGAAGGAGGAATAGTCTAAAGGAGGGGAGGAGGTATAGGGACTGTCCAGATCATTCTCATTTATATCTTGAGATCATCTGCAGTGATTTCCAACTAAAGTGTGGTGACACCTGCCAACTCCTCTGCTGTTGCTGCTGCTCTTGCTGAACTCAGCTGAACAAGCCAGTTAGGATTTTCCAGCAGATGTTCAGATGTTTCTCTCCTCTCCCTCTGTTTCTTTCTTGCCTTCTGTTTTTAAAAGCCCTGTAGGACCCCAGAAAAGGCTTGCAACTGTCCCTAGCTTCTCAGAAACAGACCACATCCAAAGTTCCAGCTTCCTATTAGTTACTGCAGTGCTCAGATCAGCAGAGCTAATAACTGAGCATAAAGACACTATATTGGTTGTGGAAAGTGGGAAGAGCAGTAGAAGGATCTAAAATAGCTGGACCCATTTGTTTCTGAAGGAAATGCAGTATGCTGCCACTTCTCTGACTGCTTCCCTGCTCCCTGATCGCTCAGCATTCTTTAGTAAACCCACATTGATTTTCCTGTCGATAGCATTCCCTCCAATCACAAAGAAACTGTCAGTGCCAAACAAATGGCCAGTGTTTTCCTGCAGCACACTTAGCTCTTCCACCTTGTAAAAAGCTTACTTTGCTGCTGCATCTCTCCTTTCAAATGAGTACTCTCTATGTGATCTTAGAAGAAAGAGAGAAATCTCTTGTGCCTACCAGGGACCAAAATTCACCCTGGAAGTGCACAGTGTATCCAATTATGCTGCAGTTTGATCCTGCTATTTTTCAAGGCCTTCTAAATTATGGAATTAAAATGGTTTAGTGGAAAAAAGGACTGGTGACACTAGCGGTGTTAAGA
This sequence comes from Phaethon aethereus, assembly GCF_964289735.1. Classification (NCBI taxonomy): domain Eukaryota; kingdom Metazoa; phylum Chordata; class Aves; order Phaethontiformes; family Phaethontidae; genus Phaethon; species Phaethon aethereus. The sequence continues at coordinate 37,799,972 of NC_138577.1, read as the reverse complement.
ATTTAGAATGTGCCTTCTCATATATTAAAAAAGGCTCTTTGAATATCATCAAAGAGATTTAAGAATTTTTATTCCTTTTTAAAGCTGTTTTAAAACTGATTAGACTTTTTAGAATAGACTTAATCTTGTATCTGTCTATCGCTCTCTCTTTCCCACTCTCTTTCCTCCCAAGTCTTCCCTCCTGCTGATTAATCAAGCTTTTCTTTGTTAACATAGGGCACTTCTGCCAAAATATTATCCTTTTGCCAAAGACTGAAGCAGGCGGCCCAGCACTGAGACCTGGCACTGCTTTGTGTTAAGGTCTCCTAAATGCTGTAGGTGTAAAAGACTAGGGAGAATCAGCACTTTTCCAACCACATACTCTTTCCAACAACAGCAAAAACCCCTGACATTAGTCTCGTAGCAATGCAAAAAAAAACCCAAAAAAACCCAAAAACCCAAAAACACCCAAGTGGGGAAAACACAGAGGGAAGCTAGAAGTTTTGGTGTTCTAGGCACTTGAAAAGGATAAAGGAGCCTGCTCGGGAAACGTCTGTGGGTTCATCAGTGGGGAGGTGAGGCCAGATGAATGTCTCTTTGTCTATGCATGAATGTGCACTTATCTATGTTGAGGCTGAGGGCATCTGTGTCCATGAAGCCTAGCCTATGCAGCAACACCTTGAAAATGTTGACATTCACCATTTGAAAGTAATTAGCAGTGCTGTTGTCTTTAAAGTATTCCCTATGTTGAAAATGCTTACAATAATAAACACTAATTGCTTTCAAATGCTAGATTGGAACCATGGTATCTGGGTGGTGTTCCACTTGTGTGCAGGCAGGCATACTATCTGTATGTATAGGTATATAGAGACATATAGGTATATGTATGCATGTTCAAGCATGTGCGTACGTGTAGATGTGGGTCTAACATACAACACACAGTCACGCCTGCCAGAAACAGAGACCTTCTGTGTACGTTATTCCTGTCCAGAAAAGAAAAAAAGAGATAAGGTGGCTTACACAGGGCTGAAGAGAGAGAAAAGCTGACAGGCTTTCCTGCAGCTTTTAAAGGGGAGAAAGCACAGTCTTGTGGTTCAGGCACAGAACTGCATATGGACGGCTCTGGGCACTGGGACCAGTCCTGCCAGAGCAAGTCCCTGGCTGGATATACCCTGGCTGTCGAGGGCATTCCCCCATACACTGGGGCCCCGAGAGAGGGGTTTTCGGCAGCCTTGATTATCATCAGGAAGAGAGGTGAAGGGGTGCCTGGCTCTTTCCAAACTAGGATATGAAGTTGGACAAAGAAAAAATGAAGTGTCCAAAGTTAGAAGGTGCTTCTTAACAGTCTATCTGATGACCTTTATCCACAGTAGAGGACCTCCTGGGGCTAGCACTGAGGCTTTGTTCATAAATGCTTATCAAATATATTGACATTCTCAGCTGCTCTGAGCTAAGTTGCAAAATGTTCTCACTCCATGAGGGACAGGTTGCTAACAAGCCTGAATCTCTACTCACACGGGTGTAAATCAGAAGTAACACCAAAACAGTCAACGTAAGCCACACTGTCATCAAACTGGAACAAGCGAGGGGAAAATCATGCCTCATTCTGCTTGTCACTTTACAGCTAACTTGGAAATTACATGCTTGGCCCTAATTAAGCAGTTTTAAATGAAACAGAAGTTCAGTTCAGCTCCTTAAAACGCCCCAGTAAAAATTAACCTAACCTGCACTGCCAGCAATAATTAGGTAAAGTCCTGTGGGACTGTAAAGTCGCAGATGAAAAAAAAAAAAAAAAATTCCTCCCAGTAAGGATGGCATTACCCTTACGGACAGCGGAAGAAGCTGGGATGAGAGCTTGCCCTCAGGCCCAGGGGTCCCAGAAACGCACAGCCTTTGCACAATTCTTCCACTGCTCTCTAAAAGCCAGGGCGAGATTTACTGCAGTCATCCATGGGAGCCGCGTTAGGCCAAACAATGAGTGCTTCAGAAAATCATCTTCACATGTGTGAATAATAATTGGAAGGCAGACTGGGGATGGCTCTCCAGCATGATGTCTCTCTGTGGGGAGACTCGCAGTTTCCTGCGGAGCCAGAGCAGTGGGAGGTCCGTCGCCTCCTAAAGGCCCATCCTGGGAGATCCCCGCTCGCCTTGTTTGGCAGGAGAGGCGGCGGCCATGAGCCACCTGGGTTTGCAGGGCTGGTGCGGGGTGAATTTATGGGGCCACGCAGGTGGTCTGTGCCACTCAGAAAATTCGGTGCTGGTGACAAAGCCCATGAGGGAGCAGCTGAGGGACACCCTGCCTGGCGGAGTGCTCTCCAGCAGGGGTACCTGCGGCCTCCACCTGCAGAAGGAAGCTGGGGTACACAGGTCTGCCGTCAGGCCGAGCTGGGCGCAGCTCTGGCATGGGCTCACATGGGGTCTTTGGACAGCAGCAGAGATGAGTAGCACTTCTCCATTTCAGCCTGTGGGTACTCATTTCTGACTGTGTTTGGGATATAAATTTTGGAGAAAAAGGCCCTTGGAGTGAGATACTGCTAACTTTTTCGGTAAGGGGGAATCCTTAGAAACAGCAAGGTGACCAAAAGCGACTGCCTGCACCCTCCTCTGAGGGATGGGGAAAATAGGCGTCTGAACTTGTCACCATCTCCATAAAACCATAATCATCTTGCTCTCGGTGTCTCTGCAGCTTTGCTGGCTGCTGGCATTGCCTTTAGGCACCAGCGTTGGCCGAGGCTTTGTATCTCCCCCATTCGAAGTACTGTAAAACACGACCGAACAGGGAATATCAGAGGTCATTAAACATGCTTTAAAAGTTCTTTAATTTGTTGTATCATGATAACTGCACTTTAATAAAAGCAATCTCTGGTCTTAATAGCCATACAATAAATTGTTATTTATATGAGTCAACGTGCCTGGCTGAGCCTTCCAGGTGTGCCCCAGATTTTGAATCATCTGAGCGATCCAGAGGGAGGACGCTGTCTGACAGAACCCAAACAAGGCTTATAAACAGGTGCCATTTTGCCTAGCTGCATCTAGGGGTATGCTGGCTATATTAAGCGCCTGGCACAACATGGCACTTTCAGTGCTTTGATTTATTTCAGTATTACATTTAATTGTTTCCTTCTTGCCGAAGCTTTAACATGCAATGCTTGTAAATATAACCTGCGCCCTCCATATGGCACTCTGGTTTTCCATTTTCAAATGCAATCGTCCTGGAATAATGACTGTGGTATAACTCAATTTGAGTTCTGCTGCTGGGGACTTTATTACATAATGCTTTCTAATTGACCCTCATAGTTTAATAAGACAGAACATTTCACCAGAACATTGACAAAAGTTATTAATTTTCACTTCAGCAGAGACCAGTGTCCCAATTAAATCCCATGATAATGCCTGACTGACTGACTGACCTCATTATGGCTAATGCTTATTAGTCCTGCAGAGAGGATAACATCACACACTGTTAAAATGCCTAAATGAGCACATACAACTATTCAGCATGATTATAATTTACATACATGACTAATTTTACTCCACCAGTCCTTGTCTGGTGAAACTAATGCCATAAACTCCTGTCACACAACAGGATAGCTGCTGAGAATTTTGAACCTATCAGAAAAACAGACCTGAAGGGTTTTAAAAGGAAACAACACCCAGTTAAATCCTACCTGCCTTCTTGAAAAATGATTGTAAGTACACATACTATGTGTACTTGAGCTGGTAATGCGCTTATGTATGTTTCTTTTTAAAAAGTAATTACTTCATTTTCTTTAAAGAACTAAAATAATATCTGAGATCAAACCTTCCTGCAAGCATTTTTACATGCCTTACAGTTTAACTGCTCTTCCTCATGCAGGAGTGTTTTTTCACATTTTCTTAGAAGCTTTTTAAATGTAGTGTAGGTAGCAATTTCACATTCATCAGAATCCTTCCCTCTGCCTCTTTTAATAGTTCCTCTCCAGGAAAACACTTAAGCCAAAATTCTTCATTAATATATTATATACTATAGTAAGCACATGTTTAAAATGTCACCTGTTTTGACAGAGCTCTTCTGAAAGGTGAGCCAGAAGGGCTGTATTTTTCATGTGCTTTTAAAAAGAAATAACATTGGGGAGTATGGTGTATATTTTTATGGCGCGTAAGAAGTTCTCACACCTTTTTCTTATGTTTTTAAATCGCTTTAAATATGTACCCCTCATGATATGAAGCATGTACCAATACTCCATCCTCAAGATTTTGGGTTTATATTCTCCTTTTCCCACAGGACTGTGTACTTGACAAAGGATAACAGCGAAACCGCCTGTCTCCCAGACTTTGGCTTGTTCAGAGGCAAGGCAATGTGCAGTTTCATGAGAGGAATCGACAAGACATGACAAGACTCACAGCTGCTGGTAGATGAAGATAAATAGCAACGCCCACTACCACACACATAAGCAACCTCACCAGGCCAGGTGATGGCCTACATTTTCAGGTTAACTTTTTCAGACACACCCCAACGACACCACAGCCCAAGTCCCATTGCCTTCCAGTGAGATTTATCCTCTAATAGTGTATGCCTCTTTGAAAAGAGGACTTCAGAGCCTGGTGGCATAGACTCAGAGTTCATTCTTCTTCAAAATGACCATGACGGCGTAGCCAAGGTCAGCCACAGCAGCTGCTACCACTGCATAAACTCTGGATGCATGAGAAAGACTGTCAGAGAGCAGTCCCTTTCCTCATACCAGTCCCTTCAGACATATTACTTTTTCATTCATAAATCCCTTGACTCATGAGACTGGGTTGAGTCTTTCAGCCTTGTTTTCAACCACATTTTCTGCTTTCATTGCTTCCAGTCACATACCTCACACTGATGTCTTCAATATACCTCCCCCTCAATCGCCATCTTAATCACATTTCATCTTCTGCCATTGCACTTTGGAAAGGAATATAGCAGACATTGTCTACAAAAATGAAGTGCAAACACAGCAGAAAATTAACTCTCAGACATACACAATAGATGTTTGCATGGTTATAACTGAGCAAAGAATTTGGCCCCAGCATGTTTGTAAATAAAACCCAGAAAGTGCTGAGAGGTGCTAATTAAGTTGATAGCATATTCTTGATTTGAAAATAATTATTTGTCTTTTGCCATTTAACTGTCATGTTTAATTTCCAGTATTGTGTCATGTTCACTAACAACATGATGAGACATAGCATAGCATGATCCTTCAATATGTAAAATAAGCCAAACAGTTGTGAAGGCATTAAAGAAACATCTGATCACACCATGCACTATATAAACAATGACTGCAAACAGAAATTAAGGTACTATAAAACAGATCTTCAGTCCTGGTACAAATCATCTCCATATTCTACTTTGCTGCCACTATTAATTGTTGTTTTCGAGGCTTAGAGGAAGGGGGGGGGGGGGAGGGAGAGAGGAAGGGAGGGAGGGAGGGAGGGAGGGAGGGAGGGAAGGAGGGAGAGAGGAAAGGAGGGAGGGAGGGAGGGAGAGTGGAAAGGAGGGAGGGAGGGAGAGTGGAAGGGAGGGAGGGAGGGAGGGAGAGTGACAGAGGGGGGGGGGGGAAGGAAGGAGGGAAGAGGGAAAGAAACAAATGAACAAACCTGCCTGCTTGAGTCTGGAATTTGTTAAAAATCCTTCATCAAAGTTGCTGATTTGTGTATGATAATCAGCATTTGACTGCTCTGTCAGGGAGATCTGAGAATACCCAAAACATAAAAATGGCCAAATGGACTCCAACTAGCCAACTGAAGGATCATAGGGTCCATTCATGAATCACATTTCTTTAATTCAGCCTTATCAGGAAGAGAAGTACTGGGGTTTGAAATTCCTTGTGGTCTAGCATGCAAGTGTTTTTTTATTTGTTACTTTTCTCAACTAGCAATCATTTCAAAATCATTCACAAAGGGATCAACCACAGTTTAGACATATGGGAACAATACAAAATCAGTACAGGTAAAAGGTTAAAAGGACCGTCTGGAAGCTGAATACAGTGAAGAATAGAAACAACTATAATGCTGAGCTCAGGCTAGCAGATAGGAGAGTCCAAAGACAGGTCTATGAAAGTGGTCTTATGCACACATCAGCAGAAGAGAATAGAGTATCAATATAGGTGAACAGGTGCAAAATAGTGAAACAGATAATAATAGACCACAGTGAAAGGGAGGAAAAACAGGTGATAAATGAAAGTTTGTGGATCGTGGTTAGGCGAAGGCCTTGTGTGATCACTTAGCTGCTTTAGATATTGTTGGGGAGCGTAAGTAAAGCAGGTCATGACTTCAGCAAGGTTTGCAAAAAAGAATGAGAAAGGTTTTTTTCCAACAGCTCAGAAGTCAAAATGCTACACTGTGGAAGAAAGTGAAAAGGCAGGCAAAGAACTTGTAATAGAAGACTTCACCTGGGGTGAGTAAATGTTGCCCTCCAGTCATTTCATGGTGGAAGCCATGTGGACAAGATGTGACTCTTAGTAACAATAGGAACTCAAAAAGGAACAGTTTTGTCTGTTTATTTTAGAACAATAAAGAAGAGCATAAAGGTCACAAACGAGTCATGGGAGTTGAACCTAAATAAACTGCTGCCTTATTAGTTCACTCTCGACATTAAGGGATGCTTTCAGCACTCCTCAAAATGTTTTTTCTCTGGTTCTTCTCACTCACACAGTCTTTCTCCAAAACCTATTCTGAGGAAACAGCTTGCTGCTTTCATTTATACTATATGGAGTGACAACACAAGCTTTACACCTCAGAATGCTTTCTTCTCCTACTCTTCCCTGACCTCCGCAAGCACTTCCTCTACATGAAGTTGTGGGAGGATTCTTTTGAGTTTAAAGCCCTCTATGAAGACTGCAGCTCCTTTTTAAGACATGTATAACTGGAGACTACTGCAAGAAATGCTACCTGAAGCTGCTTTGATGGTGGTGGATGTAAACAGTCTGACCTGGACATCATATGAACTGGTAATAAGAGTGTCAAAAGTAGAAAATGGGGATAGTGCATGTCACTTTTTTAAGCAGTACATTCCATGTGGGCATGGAGAAGAAACAGGAGGAAGGAAGAACTGCCTGCAGGTAGAACACTGGCTGTGAAAGAATTCTGGCTATAAATCACCAGAAGGAAACATGGAACAATAAAGACAATCATTACCTTCGTTACAAAAATGTTTTCACTGTGAAATTAGAAAAGAACCTTCTGTGACAGAAAAATAGCCTCTGTCCAGTCACCTTTGGTGTGGAAAGAGGTACATACTGATAGCAATGCTGTGCTATAGGTCAAGCAGAGATTAATCTATCCCATTGAAACTGCAAGGAGAGTCCAGGCAGGCAGAAAGTAATCATTCCATTTGGAATTGGTCCAGGATGCAGGGGTTAATGCACCCGTTCTTGCAAAATACGTGTAAGACCTTTAATGAGCAGAGCGGTCAGTATCACATCTTGGAAAGGTGTCTAAATGCTCTCCTGACATCATTCTGGGCTGTGGTTCAGCGCAGGCTAGGGAAGAAGGAAGGGAAAGAGAAAAATGCCACCTACAGTACTGAGTTGCCAACACCTAATAAAGAACAAGGAAATGAAAAACTAATCAAAGGTGAAGAAAGGACATGTAAAAAATTTAAAAGATCAAGTCCAGAGTGGACTGTGGAAAGGACTGAATGGAAGCAAGAAACCAAAACAAGAAAAGGAAAGCTAAAGAATGGAAAATAGCTTGCTACCTAGATAAAGATTAATAAGACTTCTTTTTTTTTAAAAACCATAAGAAAAGTAGGGGTCAAAGGAAGAGACAATTGGCCTCCAGGATGTGGCAGGAGTAATTTATTGACAGAAGAAGACTTCACTGAGGGGGAAAAAAAAAGAGAGAGAGAAAGAAATTAAATTAATTTTTCCCCTCTGTGTTCACAAAGGAAGATGGGAGACAAATGCCAGGACCAGACATAAATTTCCCAGGGGTGGAAGACGAAATATTGAAGAAAATCAGGATCATGTCAGACCAGGTGATTGAGAAATTAGAACATCTGAAGACTGACAAACCTTTACAGTCAGATTAGTTCCAGGAAAGAACTGTGAATGAAGGATGAGGTAAAGAAATGAAGGAACTCATTAGCATGCACTTTGGTACAGCAGACCTGGGCTAAAATGGTTCACAGAAAGTTCAGGAACTGTTGGGCCAAATACCTCAGGAACTGCAGCATTGGTGCTTGATATTGACTGTGACTCCAGACGGGAGGGGTAGAAAACAGGGGAGCCTTCAAAGGTTTTCCTCACAGCCATGGAGGCCACCGTCTGCCTGTTTTCTGAGTTTTAAGTACCTGGCACTTGAGATCTGCTGGCAGCCATTTCAGTGTGGCTCCAGTGATAGGGTGGGCCAGTAACTTTACATTTGTGGTGTCAGGAAGAACTATGTTCCCCCTACCCTTTAAATTAACATTGTAAATGTGTCAACATCACCCGTAGGAAGCATTAGAAAGTGTTATTTTAAAGTGTTTAGAAGGCAACTTGGATTTTTTCCATTTGAGCTTTGTGTAAGCAGGGGCTTTCTACTACCTGGGGTTCCTGTGAGAGGCACCCAGCCATCATGATGAGAAAATACACGTTGGAAAACACACAGCAAAGCCAGAAGCAGTGAAGACAGCTGTATCTGCCGTGGTGGATGCCTCTAGGTCAAATTCAGCAGTGAAATAAATAGTGGCCAACGCTTGCTAGAAAATGGCTGTAAAGGCATACATTTCATGCCATATTTGGCATTTAGTGTTTGTAATATTCCATGCTGAAGGGAAATAAAGGTGTGGAACAGTCTACATGAGCGAGAAGGAATCAGATTAAAAAATAAGATGGAGCAAATCAGAGAATATTATGAGGCTTTGACTACTCACAACATGTCAGAAAATTACACTCCAGCTATTTGTTCGACTGCTGCTTATGTCACCAGTGTATTTGCTCTGTGATGCAACTCTCCCAAGACTTGCACACAAAAAACCCACGCTGAAGTTAATGGGACTGACATGCTGCAAGAGACAGGATAATTAGGACCAGGGGGCGGGGTGGAGCAGGACAGGACTGCTTTGCTCATTTGTTTTGTCTTGCTCATTTATTACCCATTGTATGAAACAGCTGTAATTCTTTAGCTATATATAAATGAGAATTCTTCCAATTAATAGCACAGAACCTCACATCACTGACTGTTGCTCTGGGTCTTGGCCTGCAAGGTCTGCCTTAGACATCAGCTTAAGGACTAGATGCTCTTAATGGCTTTGCTTGGGGGTAAGCAAACGTCCTGACATTAAGGTCTGAGTAACTGTGAAGCTTCCACCTTGCCAAGGCAGTCAAAATTCCTGGTATTATAAAATTTCAGTAAATTCTTTCAGTGCAGTCAATTTTTTTTTTTATGTAAAAGGCAATATAAGTATAGTTTGCTCATAGCAGTGCAAAGTCTTCGTGCACTGGATTCCCATTACAGTTACAACAACCTTTTTATTTTTTTACTCATTTCCATAGAGTTGTTATAAAACGTCTACAAACCATTAGAATGACAATGTCTAAATATTTAACAAAATCTCTTGAAATCAAATTTTTCTAACCTGGATTATTATGTTGAGCTTCCATCTTGCACAAAAAAGTAATCATCGGTACAACACCCAAATTTCCTTATGTAAAACTGCAAATAGCCAGGTAGCTTCTCTGTTTGTACATTATATATGCATGCAAATATGTCTTCTGAGAATAGCTTCATTATCATTCCTATGTGTATACATATGCAAGAACAGTCAAATTCTTGCTAACATTATCTATAGAAAGATGATCAAATACCAAAAGTTACGGGATAATTTTTTCCTTTACAAACACAATCAAAGACACTGAGATTTGTGTATATTACTGTATATCACTTTCACTGGAAGCAGGAAGCTTCAAAAGGAACTGCTGCCAACTGGACAACAAAGCTCATGATTTTAACCTTTGCCCTGTAGTCTGTAAGTCAAAGATCAAAGTTACTTAGTTCCAAAGTTGTTTGCATGCAGCCACTCAGCACAACACATGCTTTCAAGGAATTTCTTTGTAAGTACAATTATAATGTGCAAAACCCAGCAAAACAAAGCAGTCACCTATTTTCATGTTGATTGAAGGTTAAAATCATAGGTCACTCTCAGTTTCATTTTCCTGTCATTTGGTTTTGCTTTGTCAGATAATAAAAATTGTGCTTTGCAGAGGAAAGTATGTAATAAATAAATTCAGAAGGAAGTTTAATTGGTAGTTCCTGGGATTAACGGTGCAAGTGTGAATTTGAGAGTACTTACACAATGCACAAACTTGGTATGATTTAACAGTGGCTGCACAAAAGGGGAAAGTTATTGTTACTTTCATCTATGGTGGGAAAGTCTGTGTTTCCACAGCAAACATTCAAGGGTACTATGCAGAAAAAGATCGCATTAACTATTTGCCAATCGTTTGTATTGGTGAAAATTTTCGTGATTTTATTTGAAGTAGTGACTTAAGGCATGACATGTACTGCTACTTAAGTGCAGACAAACATGGTAGGCAATCTTGTTCACCCACCACCTTTAAGAGTGGATTGCATGTAACATGTGATACGACCAGGGAGCATGATGCTGGCAAGGACCCTCAGTTGCTGCCTGTATTTTTACTGCTTTACTATCAGCAGAACTGTGTGGAGCCTGGTGTCTCTTCTAAAGAACAGTAGCTCTAAAAGTGCACCACATCCTTCATGATGACATAGACAGTGAATGTCTATTGCCAAAGCAATGTCCTGAAGGAGGACACAAAACACTGATTTTTTCGTCCCTTTGGTGTCAATGAGCAGATTGTGCTGCTCCATGATGTTAACCTAATTTGAGAAAACAGATTGTTCAAAACATCTTGTCATTGCTTATAGTGCTGTAAGCATAAATGTGCTATATTCTCAGAATGCAATTTGCAAGAACCTTGGTTTGTGTGTTTAAAATTGTGCAAGATTTGCAATAAAGTGCACAGACAGTTGTTTTGCACTTGTTCCAGTGCCAGAGGAACTGAGGGAGGGGAGTAATGTCCAAATCCTAAATTTGGACACTTTAACTAAGAAGCTGAATAAAAATTTTTAAATAGTGTTTTTTTCCTAAGCTTTTATTTCAAAAAAATAACTTACCAAAGATTTTCTTGTGGTAAAGAGTAGATTGAGTTTTACCCTTCAGAGAAATAAAAAAACTATCCAGCTTCTAATATATTTTTGCTTTGCTTCACCAGTTGCTAATAGAGCTTTCATTTCTTATTAAGCACTTTATTGTTCACAGTGTCTGTTCACTCGATCTGAATCTTTGCAAAGTTTTAAAATTTTTGCGTATCCCACCCGCTCATTAAATGTAACCTACACATTCCTAGTTAGCACTGGAATAAAAAGTGCTCAAATACCAAAAGAAGCTCTGGTATTTCTGGCCACAAGTTCAACTATGAAGTCTATGAAATCTTGCAGGGAAACCTATTCCAGCTAAATTTCCAGCCTAGTTTTGCAGACTTAACACATGTGGATGGTTCAAATAAGCATCTGGACTTTTGATGTTTGCATAAAACCGAATGCTGGCTTTCTGAGGTTCCCCAGATCTAGAGACTACCCTGTACCTACTGACAAATTCTGACCCAAATCTGAACCAACATTTGTAACTGACCAGTATCTGTTGGGTGTTCAACTCTGGAGGCAAGCCTGGCACTTTGGCTATATCTCTGGTTGATATCAGAGGCCAAGGCTTCAGCTGGGGCAGATGACCATTACACCATTGACTTCCTAGAATTTCTGGATTGCTTTGAAGTGAATTTATTGCTTATTGAATAAAAGTATCCCAAAAAAACAAATTTTGGGAAGAAAAAAATAAAAAAGAGAACTCCTTAGTTGTATCACAGGGCTCTGGATTCAATTAATTTGGAAGAGTTGAGAAAAGCCCTTTTCTTTTTTAAACCAGACGTTTATTTTTAACAAGGGATGAAATCATTGGAGAACAAAAACTGAGACATCTGTTGTTTTATATCTGTTTATTGTAAGTGCTTAAATGTGAGTTTGGTTTCACACAGTTTTGACATTGTTGCTTCATTAATAATGATTACGTAATTGCAACCACAAAACAAGCTGTAAGGCTGTAACATTTTCATTACTTATTAGCAAAGAATTCAAAACAAAAGACAGGATCAGCAAGGAGGTAGCAAAGATTTGCATGCTGAAGGTGGGTCACATATATAGAATTTCACAGCAGCTGTGTTCTGGATCAAGCTGGTGAAACTAACTAATAGACATTTCTGTTAAGGAATGCGGTCAAATCAAAACAATCAAAACACTTTTGAAGAACAGGTTTAATTCAGTGAAATATTGAGAAAAAAGGCAAAAGGAACTATTTCTGTTGCTTTTTGATAAAGTTGACATTCATCACGTTGATCGAGTAAAAATATTTTTCTGTCATTTTGATTAATTTTATTTCATGTCATAATATTCATAAAAATAATAAGTCTAATCTACTATTTCTAATTGAGCTGAAATTTAAAACAAAGCATTTAGCTTATTTAAGTTGTGGAATTTTACATGCTTGGAGTACAACACTTCTATGCATATTTTTTATTTTTAAAATGCTACATAAAAATGAAAATTTACTTTTCTGAAAACTAACATTTTGAATTAGGATTTTTAAAAAACTTTCAGATTTTTTCACAAATGGAAATTCAAGTTTGTCACGAGCTGCCACAACATAACCTCACCTGCACAGACTAATTGGAACAGGCCATTATCTTTTGTAAATTTCCTAGGCAGGAAGAGCTAGCTATGTGGTAAAGACAAAGTGTGGTGGCATCAAGCAACACAGCTGTAAATGAGGAAAGCCAATATGTGGCAAGTGATACATCACATCCATGCAGGTAGCAGAGACACTACTTCCCAGAGCAGTAACAGACCACAGTGTATGGTATATTAACCACAGCTCTATTTTTACATATGTGATGAACGCATTCTGGTTTTTGCTTAGTATTTACACAGATACATAAATTTTCCGCTCTGTAGGAACCTTGCCAATGTGGACAGTTGCTGTGGTGCTCTGAATCAAAGTAGCAGCCACATGTTTTTTTCCCCATGTGCTTTGCAGATTTCAGGATACTCAGGCCCCTCTCTACTGCCACTGCTTAAGTTGCCACCCCAGACTGACAATACACGGGGCACATAAGCTTTCCTAAGCAGCAGTAAGCCCACAAGAAACAGAAGCGCTCGGTGTTCAGCACATCTGTAATTGTGAACACAAAGTTTAAGCCAAATGAAAGCCAAGATGCTCTGGTGTTATATCATCAAAACTTTGCAGGCTCAGATGGAAGGACTAGGGAGAATTGGCAGGCATTTGGAAACAGAGCTATAACAGAGAGAAAGAGGGAGTCTTAAAACTGAGGACGGAGAGCAATTGACTCTGCTAATGGAAACACATGCAGTATTAAATGAAAGTGTTCCGCACCTTCTTCATAAGGTGGCACTTGGGAGCCCAGTCTCTGCGTCCTGTAGGGTACGTTTCTAGCACAGTGTGAGGGGAAAATCAGCCACGTGATTCTAGCTCTGGTTAATGGGAGCTGTGCTCCTAATCCATGGTGTGCAGTGTAAAATATTTACCTATGCCTTTCTAGTGAGGCTACTCATGTAATTTCAAGGGAGGAAGTAGCCAAGGGGAAGCTGCTTTATACCAATTAAATGGAGAAGAATTGAATGGAGGGCAATTCAATGTATTCATCCTTACAGGGAGATCTGTATTTAAACATCTCGATGGGACATTTTTTAATGAAGAACTAAAATGCATGCCCTGTATATGTCAGAAAGGGATAGCTGGGGCCCACAACACTGAATTTCTCTCTGAGGAAGGAGACTAGTGTGCGGTGTAGCCTCCTGCTGGGTGATGTATTTACCTTATCAAGATGCTCACAGAGAACTGTGTAAGCATGTATATTCATAAATCACTTCACCTCTGGACTATTGATGGGAAAATGTTACAAGGTTAGAAGGTCTAGAAAACACCTCCAAGTATGTTGAGGCTTTTGTCAAAGTTTATCAGATTCTTCCTGACCCTTTATTCCTCCTCTTCATCTTGCTTTGAAACTTTTCTCCACCCTCCTCCCATTCCTCTCATTCTCTATTTGCTCTTCTCCAGACCTTTCTCCAATTTACTACAGTGCTGTCTGTACAACAGACAAACAACTCTTGTGCAGATCTTCAATCTCAGTCCAGACTGAAGGGGCCAAATCAGAAGATTGTGTAAGATGTCAATATCTGTGTGGCATATCAATATCTTAAGCCACTTTGACCCACTTTGCTAAGGTACAATTGAGTCTAAGATAGAATAGTTAACACCCTGAGCTATTAAGTCTAAAAGAAAGCCTAATGTAGGTATTAGGCACCTTTGTGCATGTTGCATCAACAGCAACTTTCCCTTACGTTGGAAGAGGGAGGCTTGGATACCATCTGATTTATCACCTGTGATGATGTTCCTGTGTGTCCTACATCTACGGATGAGAAGCCTCACAAGTAAATGTTGAAAAGAGCATCTCACCAACCATCAGACTTGGCAAAAATTATGGATACTGTGGATTAAAAAAAAAAAAAAAAGAAAGAAAGAAAATAAAAGAGCACAGCCACAGGATAAGAAATAGTTATAAATTTACTACATTTATCACAGATCTCAAATCAGTCCAGACTTGTGCCTGTGCTTTGGTTCACAACTGTTCAATTATTCTGGTTCATTATGCACAGTCCACCTTAGGAAACAGTTTGGATGCAACTCTTTCACATGCTGGACATCAATGAAACTCCATCTCAGGCCACAGATGGATAGCTTTTAGGCCCACACTTTGGCAACAGTGGAGCTACTCTGTGTTGGCAAAGGTGTAAGTGAGATCAGAATCTGGCCTGTGCTGTACCACTGCAATCATACTTGAGAGCTGAGCTAAGATTCACAGGCGATAATGTGCATGTATCTGCCAAACATATCAGCTTGTTGAACCTTGGGTTACATATGTTTGCAGATTCTCTACATGAGCAGTAACAGACACAATCATCTGGTGTAGGACAACTGCAAAAGGTAATCATGTACACTGAGCTCTGTTACACAGTTCCTGCCTCCTGTGATGTGTGCAGCTATGAAGGTATTGACCCCTTTTGTCTCCAATGTCCCTCTAGTTTTCCCAGGAAGCAACAATCAGCCAGATCAAGAGTGAACTGCCAGATGCTTCCATCCAACTGCCTCAAATAAACTCAGTTTAGGCAGAGGTGGTGAAGAGTAACTCCTCAAGCAGCTCCTGCCGTCCGTATTGCCATGCCAAAGAAGGTTGCCACTGTTCCCATGGGGTAAGAGAGGTTATAGCTGTTGAGTGGGTGGAGAGCAGCCAGCTGTAAGGAGGTTAGGGGGAAAGAAAAGGCTGCAACTCCTGGTCCTAATTCTGCATTTGCCAAAATTATCCTTCCCCTGCTACCAACCCTTGAGCTGAGATCTGTAGTGGGTTGCCTAGGGCACTCCCACGGCCTACTCTCTTATGCACACTTTTTTCTCTTTTTTTTTTTGTAACTCTTTCATTTGTTTTCTGCATCTCAAAACAAGTCATTCAGAGAAACACTACATACCAAGAATTATCATGCATCCTCTCTCACAAGAATAGATGAATCCTTCTATGGTGTACCTCTTGCTTAGAAGCAGTATCTGTTACTTCCCAAAAAAGCTGGGAAACCTGAGAAAGTTGGATAAACATGCACTTTTTTTTACACTGCTGTAAAGACAAGAAACTGAGGAATTTGAGAAAGGATTGCCTTATTCTCCTTCCCAAGCCCATTCCTCTGAGCTGTAGTCGCCTCGCACAAGAAGCATGAGAAAGCCCTGAAGAGAATGAAATGGTAAGTCTGGGAAGGTTGCAACACATGGATGTACCAGTGTGTTTCTATCAATTGCTCAGTTTTGGACCTTTGGCTACTGACGCAACCCAGTCTGGCTTCCATGCAAATAGATATGGTGAAGTGGAGAAAAAAGACGGGCTTCCTTTGGTATTTCAAGTAGAGGATGACTTATCTTCCTTAGGTTTTTTGAAAAATAACACAAAATTATATAAAAAGAAGGCAAAATTATGAGTGATCTCAGGAGATCATAAGGAATAATAAAGATCTTGGGAGGTATCTCAAGTCTTATAATCAAAAGCCTTTTGCATCCTGTAACCTGGGACATGCTGAAAGCTGAGCACAACTATCCTGAAGAAATCCAACAAGAGCAGATATTGCTCCCAATGAAAATTCAAAGTACTTTTCATATATTCATTACCATAAACTATTTCAGTAGCCAATATTCTACATTCTTATTCTACCCTCACGAGCTCATTCTTGCCAGTGCCCAGGTTTAGCCAGCTGCCCTTTAACTGTGCATCTCTTTTAAGCTACTTGGGCAGCTGGGAAAGAATTTGTATTCCCATCGACTCCCATTAGGTTAGGACATATAAAGACTTAGGTTGTGACCTTCTCTTTCCATCTGCAGCACATTGCAGAGCCACAGATGATGAGGAGCTGTAGAACTAATGGTAAACAGCCTGAGGCAGTAACAGGAGTTTCTTTAAGTTTGGGCCTGAAGGAACAATGAGGAAGACTGCAGTATCTGTGGAAATGTTTAGAAAAGTCAGAGAAGGCGGCAGGTGGCTGTGTTCACCATGGGGTTCATTAAGGGTGCTGGGCTCTTCTGGGAACATAGGCAAAACCCACATTTCCAACCCAACCTCCACTGCAGGGCTGCAGCAGTTATTTTCATCACAAGGAGGAGTCTCTGCAACATAGGGACCCACCAGACTACTTGGAGAAACACACAGACAGCTGCTCTGGCCTTGCCCACAGTGGCCACACCGGCATCCTCCTGCTGAGCCACAGGCCTGCACAAATGACACTGCCTCCCTGGTCCAGGGATCCCAACAATGACAGATATGGCAAGCCTAAGAAAGGGGTGGTTATAGGGAGTTCATAACATCTGTACCTCTTCTTGATGCTTGCAGGCTCCTCTGGGCCAGATTTCCCTGCTCTGCTGCAGAAAAACCCGTTTGATAAAAAAAAAATTCTTTATCTATTTTTTAGCCTTCAGCTATGGTGGAGTGGGAGACTGGATAATTCTCTTCTCTCCTCAGAAGAGTCGATTGCTTCAGTAAGTGTTCCTCCAGGCAGAAAGGACAACCAGTCCTTGTACAACGAAATACAAGATGAACATAGGTGCATCAAGTAGCCAGTCTTTCCTACCTCATCTCTCTAACATCTTTGTCTTCTGCCTTGCTCTCTGTTCTTATATATCAATATAAATCTTTATAACAATACAATTATGTAATTATTTTATAATATACCTATGTAAGGTAATGTGGGATTTAGACAATTCTTAATAACAATTCTACTAGACTTGCATCCTTGAACTACTGTCTCTCCCTATAGAAACTAACAACTACTCAAAGAGTAGGACACGCATCAGGTATGGCCCCCCTGGGTCCTGTGTGGAAAGGTGGGGAGGAAAAGGGAGAGAAACGATAAGAATAAGGACCTTCCTCAAGGGTTTGGAGTCCAGAGAGAAGACATATGATGTAAAGTGCAAAAATACTTTATTATTGTCATGTGAAGAAACCTCTACACGTTGTCAAGTGCAAGCAAGCTGAATTGGCTTCACAGAGAGAGGCTGCTAGCTAGGAGAAAGCCCTGAAAGCCAGCCCACACTTAACAGCTCTCCAGAGACTGCCTGCCCCACAGGGAGTCCAAAAAAGCAAGAGAAAACATTTAAAAGCAGCCCACCCCTTCTCACTGGGAGCTGGCTCAAGTAAGCTGAAGTGCAGTCGCAGCACTCAAGGAAAACTCCCACCCCTTGTTTATTGGGCCATCTTCAATTCGGCACGGGCCCATAAGGGAGCAGAGACGGCTCCCCCCCCCGCCGCCTGCCATTTACGGGGCCAGCCCGGACTGGGGGCAGACCACCCTGGCCTGCGTGGGCCAGCTGGAAACCCTCTGAGTCCACCCAGACACAGCGCGCCCAGGGGCCCTGCTGAGGCTACGGCCTGGGCCAGATTACTCGGGGAAAGACAGGGAACATAAACACTGGCTTTGTTCTGGTCTGCCCCTCAGAGGCATGCGAGAAAGCGTGCGGCGTCCTCCTGTGTCTGCAGAAGCAGAGTAAACAAAACTGAGGGCTGTGAACTCTCCCTGCCACACAGGTTTGGGCCACCAGACTGGGTGCTGGGTCTCTTGTCTGTCTGCTGGTTACAGAGCATGGTCTGGAAGAGGAGACGCACAGCACATCCTGCCTTATGTAAAAAATTAAAATAATAATTGGAAAAACCTCCCAGAAGCCACAAGACTGACAAAAAGCCTCTTGCTTCTTACCAGACCACAGGCCCACCACTTAGTTTGCTCTTCTCACCTTCCACGGGCAGGTCAACCACCAGAGCATGCTGGCGTTCACCTGCCACCGGTATTGGTGTACCCTGGGTGAGATGAGACCCCAAGCAGGGTTGTGCACACACATACCATGCAGGGAGCAGGCTGGATGCTCTTGTTTGCTGGTGCCCTCCAGGCGTCACTTGTAAAGGTGTCTGGAGGCTGTGCAGGCGTGGCTGGCAGTGGCGGATCGTCTCCGGAGGGAGCGGGCGGTAGCGCTCCTGCTGTCTGGTTCACCCTGCTCAGGACTCAGGTTGGAGACACCTCTGCACCCTTTTGAAGGACACTACTGTTGAAAGGCTGGAACTCCTTGCTGCTCCTTGGCACCTGCTTCTGGTGGCACTTCTTCCTCTCTGTGGTATCTTTCACTGCCCTGGCTGGAAAGGCCCAAGGCCCTCTTCACTGGCAGCCAGAAAGCCCTGCAGACCCCCAGTAAGGTGACAGTACCCTCTTGCTTGCCCACTTACACCCAGCTGGAGTTGGCCAGGCCTGCCTTGGGGAATAGCAAAGTCCCCACGGGCTTGGCAAGGAGGTCCCAGAAGGGGCTACAGGCTTCTTGGACTGGATGCTGTGCTCACTGTGAGACAGAGTGCTAGGCTTTTCTGGACGTAGGTGCAGGGTAGATGTATCTGCTTGTCTAGTCTGAGCCCCACAAATGGCCAGCAAATACTACTCCCAGGCAGGCTTTTGAATCCCTTCCCGCTCTTATCTGTAAAATCATGGTGACACAGAGGAAGCAGATAACGATCAATTGCTCTCTCTTTTTCACCAGAAAAACTAAGGACTGGCAAATGGACTTAGTGAGAGGTAGGTTCAGAACAAACAAAAGTCGTTCATGCAGAGGTTTCTTCTGGAGTAGGACCAAATCTGGGGAGTTCTGTGATCTTTTAGGGTGAAGGATGGCTGCTCTTCACAAACTTCAGGGGTTTCTTCTAAAGAAAAGCAGCAAACGAGACTAACTCTGCTGATCCACTATTGCCATGTGGATCCAACTGGGGTAACTTAAACATTTTATTCTTTACCTGCAGCTCTGTAAAATAATTGGCTAATTTAGATCCCTGCTTCCGGCAGGAAAGAACCAGAATAAGGTATGACAAGCACACAGGTGTCCCCCTGCTCTTAACATACAGTCTTTTATCAAAAAAACAGCCAGCAGATACATGAGTGGCCTAAACAGTTTATTGCAGGAAGATGTAAGTAAATTATCAACTAAAAGCAGAGACGCTTTAGAGTTCTCACTCATCTCTCTTGGCTCAGCCTCATCCTATAGCCCTCCACAGAGGAGTCATTACAAAAGAGCGGCTGAGCAAGCTCTGGGCTGCTTTCAGTTCAGCTGTGAGGTGCAGAACCCAAGAAATTACTCCAACAACATATTGTTACTGCTGTGTTGTTGATGTCCCACTTTGGATTTTAGTGCTGGCAGGTACCCCCAGTGTGAATGTGTGAACTAACATGCTAAATAGTGGGCAGTTGCTTTGCTCTGAGTTCTGACATAAAAAAGAAAAGAGAAAGAAAGGGAAGGGAGGGAAGTTGGGAGGGAAGGAAGGAGGTGGGGAAAGAAAGGAAGAAAGGAAGAACAAAAGAGAGAAATAGAGAAATGAAAGATGGGAAAGCGAAGGGAGGACGGGAGGACAGGGGGGAAGGAGGGAGGGAGGGAGGGAGTGAAGGAGGGAAGGAGGAAGGGAGGGAGAGGAAGGAAGGAAGGGAGGGAGAGGAAGGAAGGAAGGGAGGAAGGGAGGAAGGAAGGGAGGAAGGGAGGGAGGAAGGAAGGAAGGAAGGAAGGAAGGAAGGAAGGAAGGAAGGAAGGAAGGAAGGAAGGAAGGAAGGAAGGAAGGAAGGAAGGAAGGAAGGAAGGAAGGAAGGAAGGAAGGAAGGAAGGAAGGAAGGAAGGAAGGAAGGGAGGGAGGGAGGGAGGGAGGGAGAGAAAGAAAGAAAGAAAGAGAAAGAGAGAAAGAAAGAGAGAAAGCGAGAAAGAAAGAAAGAAAGAGAGAAAGATGGGAAGGCAGGAAGGAGTGAAGGAAAAGGAAGAGAGAGACAGCAAGAGAAAAGCCAGAGCTCTTTCAGCCTCCCTGTGAGGTCTAGAAGGTTTCATTACTAGTGATAATTTAGCTAACAAACATGTGACCTGAATCAGCTTATGCAGCTATTTGGTCCTTTCTTCACTTTAAAAATAAATCCTCCAGCCCCAATTGAATAAGCTTGCATGGCAAGGGAGATTTAATCCATACCAAGATTTTGGTCAGATATTTTTCAAACACTGGTATAAATTTTTAATTTGGACTTTGATATCCAAACAGGCCCAGCTGTAGTCCTCCTGGGGATCCTTCCAGAGGCCTGGACTTTGAACAGGCTCCACAGCAAACAGCAGAGACTACTGAAAATTCTGACGGCTGGTGCTGAACTACCGAACACTACAATAAACTGGAAATCAACATATCCTCCCACTTGGAGGGACTGTTTAGAAAGAGCTTCTCGAAGGAGAACAAATGGAAATATAGTACATAGATGCAGGAAATGCTGGTGCATTTGTGTCTCCATCTGGGAAATATTCTGGGAATGTTCTCAGTAACACAGGATTAACACCTTGAAACAAGAAAAGCAAATAAACATGACTGGATACGGTTTCATTATTTGCTTCATTCTGTTTTGATTTCCTCTTCACATTGCATGTACTGTGTACACTTTTCTTCTAGATGTGGCCCTAGATAACCATATGGTAAGTCTTTGGATGGTGACCAATAAAACAATCTAAAAATTGATTTTTCTTTTCCTACAGCAAGTGTAAATCTCCCTAGATTTTCCAGGATGTCACTTCACTGCAGGTTGTGGCCAGCTGCTCCTTTGTGAACACAGCAAGTTGAGAATTTGCAACATCTTAAAGACATTTTCCTACTGCTTGAGGTCCAATACCGATTAGAAGTGTCAGGCTTTGATATGCTAATATCTGATCTTACCAGCACAAATTAATGCTACAGACACAACCCCTTGTACAGTCATTATGGTAAGTTCATCACAACCTAGCTGATCTTAAAGTTTCACTGGAAAACTGCACTTCGGATAAATAGGGAGATCAATGCCATTACACCTTGGTTAATTAAGAATGTTTCGATCACCTGGGCTTGAAACAGAAAAATTCGACTGTGCTATGACAGCCCAAAATTGAGCTGATGTGGGTAACTATTTGCTCATTATTCTCTGGCATCACATAGTCTCTGTCACCTTTGGAAGATGGCAGACTCAGCTTCCTTTCTCAAGGTCCTAATGGACTGGAATCCTTTGGATTGGTTATCATGTTTCATAAAGGATTTCTTAACCTTTTTCCTCTAAAATAAAAACATATTTTCCTAATGGTGAACTTTTAATGCACCATGGAAACTTCATATGTCACAGAAAGAGATATAGTAGGGCAGAATGGAAAATGGAAATACATTAACAAAATTATCTCAGAAGGATGTCCACCATCTTTTTTTTCTGTTGTGCCTGGCTTTAACCAACCATTACATGTGTTGAGTTTCATGAGCGCAAAATTCACTAACAAAAAGAAAGTATAATAAGAGATGTCAACTACCAAAAAAAATGAGGCAGCTGCATGAGGAAGAGCACTTTGTTTTTAAAGACTCTGGTAATAATGAAAGATGCTGGACTGGAATCCCTGGAGAATGAAGTTCTTGTTGCCACTGATTAATTCATGGCACAGTGTCAGCTTCCCCAGCAAAATGACAACATCTACCATTCTGAGAAGAGACATAATTTGCTGTATAGACCTTCTTGTTAAAATTGTTGTAGTCTGTTTTTGTAATATGAATTCACATCTCATGTCCAGGAGCTGGACTGTGTCTACCAGCTCACTTCAGGGGTTCTGAAATGACAAGATACTTCAATAATTATCAGGTCTAAAATGGTCAAAGGTATAGTATAGTCTACTGCTTGCTTGTTTTTGTGGTACCCGAGTTGGAAAACTGGATAATCTCAAAACAATCTAAACCACTTGAGTTTAATGTCTGCTTATTAAGCTTACCAACCATATTTCACTGAAGATCCTGATTTTCTCATGAATTTATAAAGAAGTGAAAAAATATCAGGTCTGCACAATACAGGGAAATCCCCTGAAGCAAGCCAAAGTTCTCCAAAATCTTGTATTGTGGAGAGGGCCAAGAAACTACTGGAAATGGAAATCAGGCTCTCCAAAGTAGCCGACTTTATGCAAAGCAGGCAAGTGCAGTCAAAACACTTACAGCAATCAATTGAAGTTGTTGGGTAAAGTTTTTTCCATGTCCCATAAATTATTGAACAGTTAATTTTGTCTTTGTGCCTGCAAGACATTCTAGCTTTAGGATGACAGCTTTATCCATTAAAGGGAGTGTGGTGACAGCAGTACAGAGAGTGCTGAGAACGCAGGGAGAGAAGGCCCATTCTCAGCTGCATTACCACTGAGAAATACTGGGACACATCAACATTTTAATCAATATGCAAGAGTCAATTACCGGGGAAGCACAAGGCTTAAGCAGGATCTGATTATTAGGTTCATGTTTAGTCCACCAAATGGGTGAAATCAATATGAAGCTGAATATCATATAGAAAATACATAACCATCCACTCGTAGCCAACCTTTCTCCCCTCCTTATTCCCTACTGGCCCGGATTCACACATGCCTCTTCTCTCTCTTTTTCATATTGCAAGGGCAGATCTCAAGGCAGGCAGCAAAAAGGACAGGAACAGAACAGACTGCAAAGGGCCAAACTCTGTCTTCAGACCCAGGGAGACAACCCTGTGTGGTTCCAAAGGTACATTTCTGGAGATAAATATCCTTGTGGGAGAAAGTCCTTTAGAAACCTGTGTTTCTGTTTTCCTTCCCTTTGGAGGATTCAGCAGATCAAGGCACTTACTGAATACTGGGCATGCAAGCAGCGGAGAGCTTTAACAGAAGGGAGCTAAGATGCTGTCATGGTTTAACCCCAGCCATCAACTATGCTCCACACCAGTGCTTGCTCAGTGCCCTCCAGTGGGATGGGGGAGAGAATTGGAACAGTAAAAGTGAAGAAACTTGGGCTTTGAGATAAAGACAGTTTAATAGGGAAAGCAAAAGCCGCACATGCAGGCAAGCCAAACAAGGAATTCATTCCCCACTTCACATTGTCAAGCAGGTGTTCAGCCAACTCCGGGAAAGCAGAGCTCCATCACACGTAACAGTTACTTGGGAAGACAATCTCTGTAACTCCAAGTGTCTCCCCCTTCCTTTGTCTTCCCCCAGCTTTATATGCTGAGCATGATGTCATATATGGAATTCCATATGGGTATGGAATATCCCTCTGGTCAGTTGGGGTCAGCTGTCCCAGCTGTGTCACCTCGCAGCTTCTTGTGCACCCCCAGCCAACTCGCTGGTGGAGTGGTGTGAGAAGCAAAAAAGGCCTTGGCTCTGTGCAAGCACTGCTCAGCAATAGTGAAAACATCCCTGTATTATCAACACTGTTTCAGCACAAATCCAAAACACAGCTCCACACTAGCTACTATGAATAAAATTAACTCTACCCCTGACAAAACTGGCACAGATGCTATCAGATGCACTGTCCATATTTATATTTATATTCTGGGTAGCTCCGTGAGTTTGAAAAAGAGATGAGGATGCATGAATGGAAACAAGAATAGTATTTGGTGACTTAATACCTTTAATGTAGAAGTGAATTCAGATATTTTGTCTTCTCCCTGCACTTGTTGATTTGATTATTTTTGGTAGCAAAGTCAATGGAGCTGAATCATTGTTTTTGCAAGCACAGCATGGATATATGGAATAGTTGGTTTCACCAGTAGCTGGGCATTTTACGTCCATTTTTTGGCCAGTTGTGGTGGTTCCATTTTAAACAGATAGGTCAGGAGGTGAAAGCAGTAACTGAATATTGGGAACTGAATCCTTCACTTGCTTAGGAGGCTGGATTTATACTGGAAGCAATTCTGTCTCTAAGACCTTGGAGATTCAGGAATGTATGGCAAAACCAGCAATTAAGAAAGGTGGCTTCTATAAAGAAGTGTGAAAAGAATGAATAGTGTATTCTGATCAGGCAGTACAAAAGACTGTCTGTGGCCGGTGCTTGTTACACAAAGGTAAAGACCTAAGTTTGGAAAAAAAGAGCAAAGACAGTCTTTAGAGGAGGCACTATGGACCTACCCTGAAGTCAGCTGTAATACTGGGGTTCACTGGCATGGCTCAAGGTCAAAATATCTACTTAGTCATCTTCAAAGTCATCTTCAGGTGTGACTGTATTCTCAGTGATGACTCTGCATAGCAGAGGGAATAGAAATCCTCAGTTTCTCATGCATAGAGGGAGGCCTCAGCACTAGAAGTCCTCCGAGCTTAGACTGAAAATCCACAGTTTGCATGACAGAGAATGGTGTGGGGGAAGCAGAAAATGGGGAAGGTGTGGCTGGAGAGCAAACTCCGCTTGGTATCTGGCATTAGGAGGAGCATAGCTGACTAACTTAGCTGCAGCGCATCCTTAGTCTGTACCATGACAGAAGCCAGTGTGGACTGGTTTGAAGATTTGGGGAAAGAGTCTGAGAAACCTCCTGTTTCCACCTATGCAGAGTGGAAAACTTGCTGTGGTGTGTTGAGGACGTGCATATACCTGGCAGGTAATGTGCTCTTCCTTCTTTTTTGCTACCAAGTAGGTAATTAAAAAGCAGTGCAAAGCAACAATTTCAGCGTGGAAAAGGTGTGTCCTAGAAATTTGAAAAGCAAACAAAAATAGGCTCATGTCAGCCACTACGTGGAACTTTCTCACCTTTGTTTTTATCAGAGAAAAAGATGTGTGAAAAAATTGGCAGTGTAAAGGGATATTGAAAGCATGACATATTTGTCTGTTAAGTATAAATATGAACAGCTATGGAGATCTGGTGCTATGGTGCTAGGTTTTAACTCCAGTAACATTCATCTAGTGCCAGGAAACACTAGATTTAGTACCTGAGGGATTGCAGTCTCAAATACCTTCTACATTTTTTTTTTTAATATGCTGCCAAGAATTTAAATTGGTAAAAGCTGGGGACTGACAAAAACTTGATCCCCAAGAGCTTTTCTGGCACAGGTTTATCAGGGAATATGGTACCATTATTTTTATTATAATTATTTTTTTTGGTGGTGGTCGGGGAGCTCATTTATAACTCTGTGACTTCTACTCCCAGATGTATTTTTAAAAATCTTAAATAAACAAAGGGTTTGATTTTCTTGGTGGCGCTAGGAGCTGTCATTCATTTTATATACAATATGCCTTCTTGGATTGTAGTCATTATAACATACTTCTTGAAAGGTCAAGAGCAGGCAACAGGAAAAAAAAACTGACTGCGGGGTACACATTCCCTCCAAACCACTACCACCCATCTGGTGCCTCTCTGTTCCAGTGAGGGATGATCTTACAATATGTAGCAAAGTAAGTTAGGCAAATCTCTTAGGCCCACTACTGCTTTCACTGAAGTCAACAACCAGCATGTGTTTTGCAGTAAACGTGTGATGGGAGCAGACATTTCACAGGGAAATGTGGGCTTGCAAAAGAAAGCCTGGACTTCTGTTGGAGATAGACATCTAACAAAATGACACTTAACCTTTACTGGATTAATAGTAACCTTTTTACCTTCTCACTAGATAGAAGGTCCCTGTGATACCTGAATGGAAAGAGAAGCCAAGAATCCCTCTTTTATACTGCAGTCATGACAGAAGGACCCAAATTAGTTGATGTAAAGTCTAGTTTCAACTTACAACATTGGGTAGGAAAGTGAAGGGGGATCTAATTTGCATGCTGTATTGTCTGTATCACAGGCCCAGGAAACTGCCTTGGTCCCTGTAGTGGAGACTGCTAGGATACTCTCAATGCTGGCTTTATGAAGATGAGGAGTGCCTTCAGCCTTCAGCCTCCACCTTCAAGCTTTATGTAGCTGACCTTTACACATATCAAATGGGCAACTACACATAAGACCTCCGTCGAATAGGTTTAGTCACTTACTCAAGTTGATATAGCAAATAAGTAGAATAGAGAGTAAAATCACAGAAGTTTCTGATTCCCAGATTTATGCTTGTTTCATCAGGTTAGGTTGCAGCCAACAACAGCACATATGAAACACGAAGGTAATATATACAATACTATCTTTATGGTCCCACATTGCTCTCAAATGCCATAACCAGATCTCTCTAAATGTACTTGCAAATTCACTCAGTAACAATTTATAGGGTTTGATTTTTTTTTTTGTGAAAAGTATTTGTCATCTTGTCCCCTGAACAGACACAGCATGACTTGCGCTGCCTGGAATGCCTTCAGTTTTACTATACAATTAAGTTAAATCTCTTAGGACTTGTACTCTTTCTGATACCTGTGGTATGGATAAGCTATCCATTGGATTATTTTTTCTCTATAGCTCAAAGTACAAGGTAAAATTCCTTCCACCTGTTGGAAAAAAAAAATTCTCTTGTATAGAAGATCTGTAAGTTTTGGTCTTCTTTTGCATTTTGCTGTTAAAAGAACAAGCACAATAGTTTTCTTATTAAAAGAATTATTGCTTAGGTTTATAGTATGCCT
This sequence comes from Phaethon aethereus, assembly GCF_964289735.1. NCBI lineage: Eukaryota > Metazoa > Chordata > Aves > Phaethontiformes > Phaethontidae > Phaethon > Phaethon aethereus. The sequence goes on along the minus strand of NC_138577.1, from coordinate 37,773,015 downwards.
TTTACCTTGAAGGAACACAAAACACTTTTCAAATTGCAGTTTGGACCTGGCAAGCTTCTGTGCCCTCACAGCGTCCCATTGACTTGAATGATGTTCCCAACACATAAAGATTTCTCCATATGGATCCACTTGCAGATCTGGCCCTCAAGGCACAATTTGTCCCTATGCCAAGAGAATAAAAGCACTTTGAAGAAAGGAAACTTTATACATTTCAGCTCAGAGTTTCCACCTGGGCTTTGTTCCTTGTGGAAGGAGAGAGGTTATGAGCTTCCAAGAGCGATGGGTGTTCTAGGATCTGCCGAAGAGCCCAGCACCAGAGCGCTATTTCTTTCTGGCCCCGCCACAGCACTGCTCTCTGAGTAGCCATGTTGCCTTTGCTGCATCCTGCTGCAAAGCTCCTTCTCCTGCACCGTCCTTCCATACACCTGAGAAATTACGCACACCCACATATGCGCGTAGCACGCATTTGCTATCGGTGGCAGTGATGAGGATGGGGTTATTCCCCTCACACAAGGGGATGCTGGCAGTGCTAGGGATGACAGTAGAGCAGCTGAGAGTCTGTCCCCAGAGCAGGAAATATGCCTCAACAGACAACTGGGTGTAATCTCAGCAAAGGTCCCTGTGCAGTTTTCCACAGAACTGAGTGACAGGAAGGATGCAGCTGCAGAGCCAGTACCTTCCTCAGTCTCCTTCCCTGAGGTGTAATATATGGATGGGATTCTCCTGCTCTTCAAAAGCAGAAATAATTCCCAAGTGCTTTATAAACAATGTTCAGCCTGTGTGACACCCTGTAGAAATTCAGCCACCCACGGACAGGGTGATTTGTTAAGGAAGCATTGTCCCTCATTGGTATCATGGGTGGAATTTAGCAGGCTGAATAGGCAGGGAAGTTTAGTTAGCATACGCAGATTAATATGCCTACTTACTAAAAAATTGCATAAAATATCTAGAGACTATAAGGGCAAACACTTTCACTTTAAGCTAACTTCCAACCACAGTCCTCATAAAAGCCCCAGGCATTTGTTCATTGCTTTCTCTGTGTAAAGGTCATACACACCCATTCATTAGTATATGTAATTGGTCATACAGTACGTATGCAAGTGTATAAACTGGTAGCGTAATTTGCTGCAGAGTCTTCATTTGTACTGACAGTTTCTGTTGCAGGTAGAAAACAGAGAGGTCCACCTCATGATTTGGGGGTCTGAAGAGATCACAGATGGAACCATGCCTTTAGTACAGAAGGGTTAAAATCTTACCAAACAAGTTGCAAATTAGCAACATGGGGAACAAATTCTCAATTTGGACATATGAAAATTGTTTGCAGGCGTGACATAGTGCAGCTTGTCCCCACACTAAATTTATAATGAATTTGTGGTAACTTGCAGAATAGCTCCTTTTATGCAAAATTATTTAACAAATGGTTTCACACTGTTCTACAAATTGCCAATATATACTTTTGCCTCTTAATACGGGCCCTTTGTTACTCTGGATAGATAAAATGCTCTGTCAGAAGAAATACATAAGAGTGCATTCTTTTAGAATGCATTTAGTCAAAGAAGCATGCACATCCAGTTAAGCCCCTTGTTCAGCCTTTCTCCTTGAAGCATGTGTTCATTAATTGCTTGAATGTTCCACATTGTCATAACTAGCTAGAAGCATCCTAGCCGAATACACTCCACAGAATCACCTCAGATCAATGCGGTGGTAGGTCTCCTTTCATCCCTAGTCCAATAACCCCCCTCCAACAATAGAGGTCCTTTGCAGGCACAGGGCCCTGATTTATGTTTAATGCAGCAGTGTTTTTACTGCTTTTGGCACAAGATGTTTGAAAGAGGTGAAAAAGACACACAGGCAAAAAGTCTGTTTAGAAAACAATTCCAACATAAGCACCATATGCCTTCAACTCATAGGTTCATTTCCAGGCAAGCCACCACAGCAAGCACAACAATTAGTTCCCTTTTTAATTTTTTCCCCTTTAAGGGGGGGGTGGGAACATGTGAGTGGGGGGGTGTCATTTCCTTCCTATAGGATTTTTTATTAGGGGTTTTTTTAACTGTTTTTCTTTCCCTCTGCTGGTTTACTGCCTTGTATCTATCTACCCCTCAGGAGTTTAAAAGCCTCAAGTAAGTATTATTAGATTTTTAAAGTGTATTTTCTGATTCTGTGTGTGTGTGTGCCTGTGTTGGAGGAAGTCGAACCCTCATGCACTAAGGAGCAGATGGGCTCATATTGTCATTGGTCCACCGGCTTCTGTGCAGGGATGGCAATTTGCACCAGCTGGGAACGTGCCTCCATGGTGTCTCATTCATTCCTGGAAGCGCAGACACCAGGCTAACGTAGCACATAACTTTCGTATTCGGTCAAATCTTTTGATGTGTACATGGACTAGATTTCTCTGGACTGGGAAAAGAAAGCCCACATTGCTAAAATAAAGGTAGCAGCTATAACAGGAAAAAAAAGAACTAACTCATAAAACTCATCAGTTTTGTTACCCCTTTGTTCTGTGTTATTGTTGATCAGGATAAAACCCTTAATAACTTCACCAAAATGAGGCATTTTTGCTGAGAATTTTTTGTCAGGGTACAAGGGAGATTTGGCTTTACACAGAAGTGTTACCACTATCTCTACATGAACTGGGAAATTAAAGGCTCCCCAACTTTTAAGATTAAAGTTAGTTTTATTTTTCCAGGAATTCAAAGTCCTGCGGTCTCTGGAGCTGTACAGCAACAGCGAGCATAAAAATTCTTCCTTGTGTTTCACAACAAAGGGAAGACGGTGCTTAGCCATGAGCAGTAACCATGATCATCAGACACCTGGAAAAAAACAATGGGGTTTAAAATATATACAGCATCTAATGTAGTATCTATGGCTACAGATTACCCATTCCTCTAGCACAAGGTGTATTTCACTGTTGATTGAACAGTAATGGCTGAAGAACTGTTTTTTACTTAAATTATTTAATGAATAATATACCATTTTCATAATCTGGTTGAAGTCTATGTACAGAATAATACATTCACTGAGTATTTTTCGTATTGATTCTCAAGAAATGATTTGCAAATCATTTTTGAAATTTCTTGGCCAGTTCCATTGCATGTGGGCTGCAGGCTTTACCAGGGTATCTGTGCTCTTACAGCTGTGTCTTTCTAGGGTAGAAGAATACCCACCTGTGGGAGTATGTGGAGCCGTGTTAAGCTTGCTGCTAGATCTGCGTAAGGAAACAAAGTTTACATTAGGAACAAATGAGCCTGTAATAACAGCCCCCTGTATTCCCTCTGCTGTGACCTGTACCTGGAAAATACCAAATTCTTCTCCCAGGTCTTAGTAAGGGAGTTATCCTTTCTTTTCTAAAAATTTAACGGTGGAAAACCCCAGGAAAATTCAAATGGAATGGTGGCGGGGGTGGCGGGGGGGGGGATGTCGGGAAAGGTGCCCTTTTCCTTTTTCCATTGAACGACGCTTGGAAAGCCCAAAAGCCAGTGCCATTTACATCGTCCTCCCGAAGATCCCAAGGCACTTTACAAACATCAACAGACGTGGCTGTCACAGGCAGGAGCACCACTAGCCAGGAGTTAGCTCAGGATTAACAGTGAGCTGGGAGGTTATTTGGCACATCGACGACTCGGGTTGCCACTCTGAGCGAGTGGTCTTGTAGGGCCCAAAGAGTTTCCTGCACTAACAGCGTCAGCCCCCTTAGACACCCTCCTAACCAAAGTCCTGCCTGACAGCACACACCCTCAAGAAAGGATGAAATTAGGTCTGTTTAAAAGATGGATTTTCTTTTGTATAAGGGGCAGTGATCTTTTTGTTTAGTCTTTCCTTTTCTTTCAGTGCGACATGGATGTCGGTCAAGGGAAAAACAAGACAAGATGATCCCAAGAGATGTCACTTCCACCAGCGTGTGATGACTGTGCCAGAGTGCTGTGGCATGCTGGCAACTGTAAGGGGAGAATATTTGTGATAATAACAATATGACACCAGAACAGAGAGGAGGGGGAGAGAGAGAAAATTTCTGGAATGAAGGGAATTAGCTGGGGTCAGGGGCTGGGAACATGAACAGTGAGAGGGAGGCATAGAAAGAAACCCAGCTGGGCAAGATGTCTTTTCTGGGTTGTTTTTAGTTTTATTTTGTTGTTAATTTTTTGTTTGTTTGTTTGTTTGTTTTTGTCTTCCTTTGCTTGCCTGGAAACTGGAGATGGGCAACTCAGGTTTGGAACTTCCCACTAAACAACGTGTAAGTCAAGATGCAGATCCAAACAATACAGTGCTGCTAAGTGTAAAATCAAATTTTCCCATCCCTGGACTCCATGCCTGCCTTGGCTTTTGCAGCCTCTGCCCCTTCCTTGCCCAATTTGCCCTCCAGTCAGTGTCTGGACAATACTTCATGTTGATTCATGAAGTCCTATCAATCCACTTTTTTTTTCCCCCCAAAGTATCAGACTAGCAATCACGTCTGCCCCATTGACCATGAACCCATATATCCTCCCACCTCCTCCTCCTCCTTTTTCTCCTTTTTTTTTCCCTGGCAATTAAAAAAAGTAAAATCTAAGACCAAACAAATCAATGTTTACGGATTTGTAATAAGTTTCTTTCTATTTATTTATTTATTTCCTCTTTAGTCACTAAAGAAGCAGCAGCAACTTGCAAGGAGCAGTTGTTGCCAGAGGGTGAATCATAGCTATATTGATTTGATTATGTAAAAGCTCAGAGGAACCTAAAGCCAGATACAGAAATATCTCATAGTCCAAACCCTGTGGGACACACACTAGTAAAAAAGCAATCTTTATATTGTTCCTGATAAAAGCATCATTAGTTTCCTCACAGTGGAACCATTTCTCTGCTGATACAGTATATGGTTTTCCTTTTCTCTAGAATCCACTCAGATATAATTAACACTCAGTTACGAGACTTCAGCTTCCCTCTGGAGCGCACGTTTTGATGCCAGCAAGAGTGTGGGCGCACAAGCCTGAGTGCCTCCAAACCACTTGCTCGTCCCTCCACGGAGCAGGAGCCTGGCCCCCAGGGCTTGGGGTGTCCTGGACCCCGGTTGCAGGACCCTCCCCTGGGCCCTCGGTCGCCATTCTGGTGGGGCTGCGGGTACCCGGCGCTCCCGCCATCGTTCTGCCGGCAGCTGCCTCTCGCTCCCTTCCAGGCTTTATACCACAACAAAGGCATGAAATCGCACAAACATGGGCACACGGACCTGCACAGGCAGACCCGTTCCCAGCTTGTCACAACAAAACGCTCGCACCTGTGGTTTTCTGTGGAGCGGCTCCTCGCGGGCACCCCAGCATGGGGGAAGCACTCTGCCACCGTGCCTGGCTTGAAGGTGGGGTGGAAAAGGGGTAGGGGCAAAGGCTTTAAACTAAAACACTATGGAGAGCTAAGACTATACAGTTTTACTCATGCTTCTCTTAGCCATGTGTCTAATATCTGGGCAGACTGAAATTGGGATAGGCAAATTCATTAACTTCAGGTTTTTCTGTATTTTTATCTGCTTGTACATGCCTTCATGATAGAGAAAAGATGTATTGTGAGTCCACCTACTTCACTCACCTCTAGTTCTTTCTTTCTTATCAGTTTCAGTCTTCTTTTGGCCCAATCAAAGGAAAATGCCAATGAACTTCAATATCACTGGTTTGAATCTGCAATGTGGGACTTAGCTGTAAGATAACGTAAAGTGTTACCACGGTACTTAAGGTGATACTAGACAGACATGGCACAGCTATGCTACTGGCTAAAATACTAAGCACTTCAGAGAGGAACACTTATGTAGGTGACAGAAAGGAAAGGAAAGAAAGAGTCATTTCAATGCTTGCACCTGTCTTCTCTTCAAATCAATGTGAAGACTCCTCAAGGAGACTTTAAGACATCTGGGAGTTTTGCTGACAACTCTAAAGGATTCATATACACACAATTTGAAACAATGCCAGAAAACTCCAAATGTCTAAATGTGATGATTTTAGGAGGTCATTTCACCTAGTTGCAAAAACCCTTAAGCTTATTGCAGCATCACTAACATAAGAATGGTTTCCATCTCACCCTCTTGAACTGCCCAGCCATTGGGATTACTATCAACCAGTAAATTATCTTTTTTTTTTCTCTCTCTCTCTGAGTCCAATTGATGGTTTTTCTCTCTCAGAGCTGTTCCATTCACTGAAATCCTGGCTGGCATACCCCTCAAACTCTTCAGAAAGTGCCACATAACTGCCATACAGGATAAAGCACAGCATTTAGAAGGTTTGTAAAATCAAGCCTGCTGAGCACTTTGCATAACCAGTGCTTAAGAAGAAAGGCTGTTCACATAAATTATTTATTCACTCTACCATTTGCAGTGATTTTTTCATTATCAACACAGGAATGACTCCAGTGGTTGCAGGTTTCCTCACCTGCTTCTGCAGCACCCAAAAAGGTAGGTGTTGGACTGTATAGCACAGTGAGTGTGGGAGAGCATCCTGCCTGCCTGATTAGCTTGTTCAAGTAGGAGAGATCATTGCTGCTTACAGCTATGTCCCTCTCTCGTTGTAATGTGATTCTGAATCCCAAAGAGTGCTGAGTGCCTTTAGCCACATGGAAGCCACAAAATACTGTCCTCAGCAGTGGGAGTTGAGCCCACTGCGTGTCATCTGGGGTTGGACCTGGTGCACAGTCTCTTAATACCTTTTAGCACAAAGGTGAGAACATATCTCATGAAAAGAGGGCTTCAGTTATTGGAGAACCAACTGATTCATCGATCTTTTACTCATTAGCATAGGAAGCTTTTAAGCAAATATTAAGTGCACTATGATATGGCATTTTTACTCTGAAATTCTGAACATACACATGTAGTTGAACCACTTGAATTAGGAGTCTTCTCCTCACACACTTGTGGTCTTCAGTGGTTTTAATGTTAACTTAGGAGAAGACTCAGCTTTTTGTACCACCTTTGTAATTTGAGTGAGCTGCTAGCACGGCCTACAGCATTACAAGTCTGTCCAAACCATCAGTAGATATCTGTCCCTTCAGTTCTCTCAGCATTCAAAGTAGATGAACCTGACACCTCACTTGTGGCCAGGAAGAGCAGCTCGCTTTTGATGGATGGCATGTAATCTGAACACATTTGTGCTCAAAAAACCTAGAGACTCTCTGAAGTCCTCAAAAACTTTGACCCAAAAGCAACTGACATGTTCAGAAACAAGGCACATAACAAAACTGTGTGAGAGAGAATAAAAGAAAAAAATGCTTTTTAAGCAAATGCTGCAGTTTTGGAGTAGCTGACACACAATTTTGTTTTTAATAGATATACTGACTGAAATACTCTTTAATTAGAATGTTTTTAATGAGAATTCACTTCCATACATTATAAGTCACAAAGCCAGATTCCACCTTAATTTACCTGAAAATATCAGCGTTTCTGTTTTAGAGAACATTTGTGCTATCTGTGCACTGGAATTAAGTTATTCTGATTGTCTTTCTTCTTTGTAACAATCTGGGGCTTTTTTCTGTACAAAAACTAGGCATCAGCAAGATCATCAAGGAAAACCTGGGGCCAAAACCACCAACAGCGGTGGAATTACATGATCGCTAAAAGTGAACTCTCATTTTGATAAGTCTGAAACTGAGAATGTGACTAAACACAAGTGGTTAAGTTCATACAACAAACACCCATGTTTTGTTTTCTGCTGTCTACATCTATTCATCAAGAAACCCTCCTTTTACAAAAGGTATTCTTGCATTGAAAAATGCTCAGTTCATTGGCTTATTCTCTGCAAGAATTAATAAACCCCTGAAAAATTGCTGTGCACAACAGCTTTAATAGCTCTGTCCGGCTGCTTCCCAGTCTCTACCCCTTGAAAATAAAACAAATTCTAACTATAAATCAAGGCCACTGAAATGAAGTCCAGTCGCACATCACAGAGAATGATTTTATTGGTGGAACGTGGGCTTGCTAATTTCTAGAATAAATTATTGTGCTTTACTGGATGCAGTTCCATTTACACACTTTTAGTTACAGAGACTTAAAAACAAAATCACAAGCCCTATTACAGGCTGATTTTAACATGTCTAATTTTTTTCCAGGCAGCTCTCCGTATAAAACATTTAGCTGACAATGTGGTAGGAAATCCCTTTCATTAAAATAAACACTGATACACACATTGCGAAGTTATCTCACTTATAATATCAATGATCTTTAATAGAGTTGTTTTATTACCAGAATAACATTTCTGCCTGACAAGTCTGGAGTCAATATTTAACAGATTTAGGTCAGATTTAGCAATAGGATTTTGCAAAAACCTGGCAAGACTAAATTCTGACTGCAAACCCATAAAGTAGCTTTATGGATTACAAAATAAGCATTTTCATAAATATGCATGTCTCATAAATATTTGAGTAAAAATGAAATGAGATCCAATATCTAAATGATTGTCTAATTAATAATTCTTTTGATAGGACAGTCTTGCATACATATTAAACATCTGAGAAGAAAGAGAAAAATAGAGAGAGAAAGAAGGAAACAAGGAAGGAGGGAATGAATGAGGGAGAGAAGAGGAAAAGAACAGAAAAAAGGAAAAGAGAGGAGAAGGAGGGAAGGGAAGGGAAGAAGGGAGGGAGAGAGGAAGGGAGGGATGGAGGGAGGAAGGAAAGGAGGAAGGAAGGGAGGAAGGGAGGAAGGGAGGGAGGGAGGGAGGAAGGCAGGAAAGGAGGGAGGAAGGCAGGAAGGAAGGCAGGAGGAAGGCAGGCAGGCAGGCAGGCAGGCAGGAAGGAAGGAAGGAAGGAAGGAAGGGAGGGAGGGACTTCTCTTTCAAAACAGTAGCAAGATTTTTCAATCCTACTTCTCCATTTTCAAGTTTGAAAATCAGTCAAGACCCTTTAATCTCATCAACATTATATGAAAGTCCTCACATGTACAGCCTGTTGCACATGAAAGATTGCTGTTTGATTCCCGGCACAGCTGGGGTCCAGGGCTTCAGGCAGCAGGACTGCATGAATTTAAGAACACTTTCTACTTGAGGAAATGAAAATCTTGAGGAAGAGGAGGTTGGAGGAGCATGCTGATGATGGCCCACCGGACACTCCTGAGATTCAGCTTCGAATGGGAATCCTGCCTTGGTTGCTCTAGCTATAAATGCCAGCCTGAGTTTCAGCAGTCAAAAGTATAAAAAGTGATTCATAAATGATTTCACAAAAGCAAGTGACACAGTCACTCCACAGTTATCTGTAGAGTTCTATTTCCTGTAATCTGCAAGTATTTTGTTGCATAGTTTGTTGACAGAGCTGAGAAATCCCTAAGTCTTGGATGAATGGACATTCCCTCTGGAATTTGTGAGACGTATTCATTATTTTCTTTAGATTGTTGTCCTGTTGAAAAGGTTTTTGTCATCTACACAGAGATCCAGAACAATGATGGCCAATCACCACATGTAGTGATTTTTTTATGAAGTCAATCATTTGACTGATTAGGTACCCAGGCAGATTTAAGAAGCATTAAAACGAAGCAACAAGCATCTCTAGTGTCCTGTGCACAGCTTTGAGCAGTTACACTGAAGATGTGTTGGGCAGGGTTATGAATAGAACTGAGCTATAGTTCTTCGTCTCTTGGCTGGCACGGTGGAGCCAGACATATACCTGTGGAACACATGGCTAAAATTACTTTTCTTTGGAGCAAACAACAGAGCTGGCAGTACAGCTCCCACCTCATTCCTTGAATTGCAGCAAGATCTCCATAGTCTCTAGACTCATACCCATCGTTCCCATATCTAGGAAATCGCACCAGAAATGTAAAATCCATAAAATCAATGGAGAAACAGGTTTGTATAAGTCTGAGTCATCTTTCTAAGATTTTCAACTAAGTTGAACAACTTTTGTTGACATTCACCAGTGCTGCTATTTATGAAGTTACTGTACTTGTTCACCCACGCGATTATTGACTACAAGAAATTTCTGCCTTTTCCGCATACCACATAACCTTCCTCATCTGTTCCCTGGTGGGAAAAAAATCTGTAGTTTTACTTAGAGCCACTCAAGAATTACAGCTTCTGCTGCATTTTTCAGAATAGTTAAGAGAATGGTTTTCTTTCCAAAGGAGTGGCTTTAAAGATTCAAGAAATGATATTAAAACTCTGTTCCACATACAGAACAACATGCCTTGCAAAATGCAGCCAAGGTGCATTAAAAATAAACACGAGATAAGAGAGGAATTCAGCTATTACTCGTTTAGGGAATTTTAGTTGAGAAGTTCAGAAAAAGAACTCCTGCCTTCATGGTTTGGGAAGAAATAAAAGATTTGCAAGTTACTGAGGGTAAGAAACTTATCATTTATCTGTCAGACACTGCATTGTGACATGGGACATGGAGGCAGTTGAACCTGCAAGGTGGCCAAGTATTTGCCAGGCTCAGGCCAACACACCTTCTTCGTTATGAAATATGAATCCAGCTTTTCAAGTTATAGCCAGGAAAATTATTTCTATGAATTGTGTAAGTGCAAGGATCACATATGCTCTCCAAGGTGTTTGCACATGAAACTTTAGCAATTCTAGCTCAGAAATTATTTGCACTATATATTAAGATGGCAAGGTTTTGTGAACATGAATGTGCATTTGCATAATTTTAGAAGTGCGACGTTAGAGTGCAGTTCTGATCATTTGGCCTGTGGCTCTAACCATTGAGTTTTTAATGTCTTTACAGCAGCAAAAAGACATTATTTTTCCAGACAGCACTGGAAAAAAGTCTGGGGTCCATGGAAGTTGCACTATAGCTCTCCTAAATTTCCCTAATTAGAAGATGAAAATATGTATCTTGCTTTTGGTCTCACCTCCACAGAAGCTGGAAGATTGACTTCCTGACACTATTCCTAGTAAGTGTCAGATACTCAGCACTCTAGATTCTACAAGTCAAGGGCATTCTACAAATGCTTAGGTGCATTATTTACATATTAAGAAAATTAATGAAGTACTAGAAGCAGCTCCAGATGTGTTATGAGTAAAGAACAGGTGTTCAGGATTACAAGAAACTGATCAGAAAAAATAATGAATAGAAAGTACAATTGGCTGGACACAGAGGAATGCTAAAGAAACTACTACAAACGCTAAAGTGTGGATGAAAGGTGAAGCACTCACACCTGGAAGAAGCAAGAAAGACTAAAAATTTATGCCAACAAGTTTCTGAAAGGATGGAATAAGAGAGCGCTCCCTTCCAGTCATTATCGTCCCCATCCACAGGACACAAAGTTTGGATGGTAAAATAAGCAAAGTACTAAATTTCTCAGTGGAACTTCTGCCATTGACTTCTGTGGAGATTTCACCTATTTTAAGTTATGTCTATTTTTTATGGCTTTTGTGCAATAAAATGATGAAGTGCATCATTCATGCCAATGGACAAAGCAATGTCCTCAAAGCGTCTGCCACTATTGCAGAGGAAATAAATAATAGGACCTCTCGTTACTGTATTCATTACTATCAAATGGGGGATAGATGTCAGGGGAATCGCTGCAGTTCTTTAATCAACTGGTATTTCTCAATAAGGAGAAGATAAACTGTAATCAAATTGTGAATGAAATTGTGTCACAAGACACAAATCAGCAAGAGGGTAGGCAAGAAAGTTTAGGGCCAAATGTATGAGATTTATGGCAAGTAAATACAAAAGTGGTATTTACCACCAGAACAAAATGAACCAAATGAACACACCATGCTCACATTAGACAGGAGCAGAGACCTTCATGACAAAAACACCTCAAGTAACTATAATTGCCATTTTCCCTTGCAATGTAATCACCAAATATGTTCAGCAAGTCCAAGTGAGGATATGAAGTACCCGCATGAATAGCAGCACTTCAGCTGAGCCAGAAAAATTGTTCTGCAATTGTGGGAATAAATTGAGGACCTTCCATAAGTCAACACCTTTAACCAATACAAAATCCATATAAAAGTTTATTTAAAAATTACAGAAAAAATTAAAAAGTACTATATACCGTATACTTGCATGTTCCTTACCATCACAGATTGAGACCAGCTCTGTACTTTCCCCTCTTGTAGAGGAGAAATGTGAAGTTGATGAAAGACCCAGATCACAAAATATGTTAGGGGCCTGAAGAATGAACAAATATTTGTCAGAATCCTTTAAATACATACTGACATGTAAAACCAGAAAGCTAAGATACTTTATACAAATCAGGTCCCTGCCCAGCATCCTTTTCTGATCCTTTTTTTTGTTTTTGGTTTTTTGGGGTTTTTTAATGAGGGTTTCATTATTATATGCCTTTGAAAATTCTGAGCCTGGGGATCTGCAGAAGGCATGCAATATTACTTAATAACACCTAATTGTATATTAGTGTATTGATCTACCATGTGTGCCATTTTTACAGCCTGGTGATGAGTTTAAAGCAAAAGCAGCCAGGATTTCTGTTCCAAATTCTGCTATTCACTTGCTACGGGACGTAAGGACAACTCCTTACTCATCTGTGATAGGGGTGAAATGAAAAGACTTACTCAACTCAACCGATTTCAAACAGTCTAAAAGAGTGTGGTGATTATCGGGTGAAATCTTCAATACTTTCTAATCTTGGTAGATATTCAAATAGCTCCCAAAGCTATACTATTTGAGTGTCTACAATGCATAGATGCTATTTCATCTCTTATGATAAGGAATTTATATGCAAGCCAATAGAAGAAGCAAACCTTAAAACAAAGAGAAAAAAAAAATTCTACGTAAAGAAATAATAGAAAAACACATGGAGAAATCCAAGCCAAATGAAAATTAACTTTAAATGTTTGCACTCTGCAGTATATCGTGTTCACACAACCAATTAAAAGAAATGCCATCTCGTTTGGAAAATATCTATTGATTTCCCAGTTCATCAGATCAGCTTGATGTGTCCGGCAATGGCTGCTATGACATCATCAATATTTTTCTATTTAGAATAATGACTTATTTTATATGCCAAGAGCCATAAAAAAGACCATATACATATATTTCTAAGGACATCAGCTTAAAAACCATCTCGATTTCCCCCCTTAACATACAATATTTTTTATCCACCTTTAAAAAAAAAATTTGGATCTTGCCATGAGATTCATTTATGGAACTCAGTAAATTTGTTTAGTTTATAAACCGACCTCTAAATCATCTTTCCCCTATTAGATGCTGTCTCTTTGGCCTGCATTTGGGGTCCAAATTACACACATTTTTCTTTTAGAGTATGCAGAACACATTTCAGAGAAATCCTCCCAGCCCTGCTGCCCCCCTCCCCCTTTATTCTTCTGCAGCCTCCTGTATCTTTTTAACCGTCTGGATTCCAACTGCTACATATTATCTCTAAATCTTTCTACAGAGTCAAAAAGGCATCCATTTAGCTAGATGTTTATTCTGTTCAATTCACTCATGTATGTTTTTTAAGCTATGCGTACATCTGACTTTCAGCCCAGTTTCTAGCAATGGAAAGGAATATTTATATGCCCTGGACATAGATGTACCCTTAATCAGAACTCCCCATAGGGCCAATTGGCATAGAAAAAAAGCAAGATCTAAGCCAGAAACCAGCAATGAGACAGTTCTGACATCTAACCCCATGTAATTTTTTCTTCTAAGATCCTCACTCTCGGAATGGGGGAGGCGGAAGAAATTCCTTGTCTTTCCCACTCCTTTCCAGCCTCCTTAGCACGGTGGGCACTCAAGCTCTGCTGGGACACCATTTCACCATGGCCCAGGACGCGGGGCAGTTTAGCGAGCCTGGAAACCTCCTTGCAGCTGGAAGTGCAGCAAAATGGGGTGGCATTGCTTCTGTGGAATATTCCTGGTGTGCTCTACTTTTACACAATTCAGCCAGTTTCAAAGGATGTGGCCCGTGGGGCTAAAGCAGAGTGTTTCTACCCTTGCGGTGGGGTTGAGTGACACAGAGCTAGCTCTTTGCCACCGGCATTGCCATCACCTGCTCAAACTCTGAACTAGGGCCAACCACAGCACTTTGAATAAACAAAACAAAACACATGGTCCCAAACCTACTAATTTATCGTACCACTTCGGCAGTTCCTGGAATGTGGTTTGCTGACCTCTGGTGGTTATCAAAGCTGCGAGAGAGGGTTTGCCAGTCAGACCTGGAAAGTTAAAAGGGAAAATTTATGAACTCCTAAAGCATGTGCAGCCATGGTTCTAGACAGTGGGAAAAGCTGAAGATTTAAATTCCAAAGTTCAGGAGCTACTGTCCTGTGTTGCAGGCAGGTTAAAGTGCAGCATTTATTCCTGTGTCACTTTAGCTTGGTATCATTTTACCCAGCAAAAAGACCTGAAGTAAATGAAGAACTACAGCAGCAGCTTCTGTGTCACGTGTGCTCTCACCTAGGATGTTTTCTTTACTCTTCCTGCCTGCTTGGCTCATCACTCCCACCCCTTACATGGCTCCGTCTCACCAGAGAAAGGCTCTGATGTCCTGTGGTGCTGGGCTCAGAGGGGAATCCTGCAGGGGCAGGTGCTCAGAGCCATTGAAGCAGGAAGAGCAGAGACAAGCCCATGTCCTTCGCAGGCTTGCAGAGAGTCTGCCCCAGGAAGACTTTGGGTAAGGCTTAGTGTTCTCTCTGTTCTCTTTTGGGCCTAAATCCCTGGTTTGAACTTATCTTTGAAAGCAGGTCTAAGGTGAAACTGAGTCAGCGGCAGTGTGCACAAGGTCTGGGGAGGACCAAGCCCCCAGACCTGCATTCAGCCGGTGGGAACATGTTGCTTCCCCCCGCTGTCCCTGACGGTCCTCCCCACCACACGCTGCCCAGCGAGTCAGAGAGCAGCCCAGGACTGCATTAAACTCATCCTCTGAGAATAAAAAAAAAAAGGCAAACCCTCCATCTCAGACATTATTAAAGTCTGCTATGAGTCATGTTTGTCCTTGGTTATATTCCTTCCAAGGAAGTGTTTTCCTCTGCCCATGGAAATGTATGCTAAATATAAACACAGCTTTCTCAGTGACATTTGACCAGTTTAATGACTATACCATCTTCGAGGACACTTTCTGTTGTTCTGTACTGAATCCAGATTGTTCCTATTCGCCTTTTTCTGACAGAATAGTGGCTAAACCAGACTGTAGTCTATTTCAGCCTGAAATAATTTCTGGTTACATGACTGCCTGAAATTTTCCATTTAATAAGTGACAAACATTCTCTCCTTTTACTTGCTTCCATGCATTACTCTGTTCAACACTGTACTGTCTTACCTATTTTTCTAGCTTTGTCACTGATCACCCGAGCTCCTTAACTGCTAGCACTGGTCCTCACGACTTTTGTTGAAATTACATTGAATTAATTGATAGAAACAATACCAATAATTATTGAAATTAGTATCATTTTAAGATCAATCTGCTGTGAAAAACTTGCTCCAAACAGCTTTTCCTAGTCCAGTCCTGACTTAGGAGGAGTAGACTTCGGTCTTAGCAAATAAGATAACAGATGGTCAAGAGCAAGTCTGGTTAGCATGCTTCTGGAAGATGAAAAAGCGCATCCATGATAACCATGCTACAAATGAGATTAAGCTTAGGTTATGTTAAAGCAATGTAAAAACATTCTGTGAATATGACTTTAGGGTGAGTGCTTGACTTCTTTTAGACTATTCTTTTATACTGATTTTGTAAAGGATCAATAGCATACCACCCTTACAGAATACTCTTGGGACAAATGATCATCGCAAACAACAAGTTCTCTTGTGTAAGCAGGTGTAGGCTGGCATTTTCAGTATCTGCTTGGTGAGACAATAGTTCATTTCTTTATTAAGGGCTAAAATTTGTCCTCTGATATGTGTGAATGGCTCCCATTGAAGTAAATGAAAATGTCAATTAATTATTTAGCTTAGTTACAGGGGTATAACTAGAGCAGTAATGAGAAGAAATTAAAAGAAGAAAAATTTAGATTGACTATCAGAAGAAAATCCCAGGCAGTGAGACTATTTATAGCACTGGAGCACATGTGTGATTTTAAACATGTGATTGATACGGCTCTTTTTTCTTAAGGTTGCATACATGTAAATTTCAGTTCTGGAACTGGATCTGGACTACACTTTGCCCATCATCATAACATTAGACAGTGGAATAATTTCTCAAGGGAAAAGAACACTTGGGAACATTTAAATTAGATTGGAGAAACATGAGGAAATATAGCACAGAAATCAATTCCACACTAACAGGAAGATATAGTGGTTGATCTTTATCATCTCTGCATTCCACATAATGTTTATAATTTGGATCTTATAGCTTATTTCCAGCTGCAGGATATGGAGGTCTGAGGAGGTGAAAGGAGGCATTTGTAGTTAGCTTCATTAGCCATGTAGGCCAGATATATGCCACTAGGCAGATAAATACTCCTGCTCCTTACCACAACCAGTAATCTCCTATATGGAAAGTGCCTGGAGCCTACAGAACATGGTTTGCCACATCTTTCTCAGGAATGAGAACAAGTAGGTTGATCAAGCCAAGGCAGTTGTCTTATACGACCTGGAGTATCCCTCACACGCAGGATATACAGCGCTTACACCCACTGTTGGCAAAGCCTGACACCAAATGAAGGTGTCTCTGTGTGTTTCCATGCTGTGTCCGTGGATGAAGGTAAGCATTGCCCTTTCTATCGAAGACAGCCGAAACGAGCTTGCTGATCATTATGGATCATCTTATGATATTTAAATCAGCAGCAAGGCACGCAGACAAATACTGCAGCAATCCCACTGCTGTGTAGTCTAACTCCACAAATTTTGCAGTCCGTTTCCATGAGATAGGAAAGGTGTGCACTCCAATTGTGCAGACTGAGGAACTAGAGTACCATTCTAAAAAGTGCTTCTGCTAACCTCATCGTCAACAGAGAATCTGTTTGTCATCTTTAACATAGAATAAAACATCAAATCATATGTCCTTAGTATAAGGAATGTGAAAATCAGAGGTGCAGAGGGTAATATGTGAACCATACAGTGCTCAAAACTGTTCTGCAAATGCACTGGCAAATGCATAGTCTAAACCACAACAGCAGAAATGATGGCAAAGCCTTTATGTTTTCTGATAATACAGCTCTTTGAAACATTGCTGGCAGACTCTCTCTCTCTACATCATGTCACACAGGACAAGGAATGGGACAGGGCCTCTGCGCTTCTCAATGCATAGACATGCCATACAATACAACAAGCCAGCTTTATAAAGGTGTGCTGAATGAGGCTCTGTGCCTGCAAGGGAAATTTAATTGGATTTCTTTATAGGTTGCAACAATCCAATGAAAAACTATGTAAGAATAGCATGATTCAATTTCAGCATGCACTTGAATAATAATATTTTTTAAAAGAGAGAATTCTTCATGCAACCACAGGAAAAAAAAAGGGTAAAGATGAAAACAACCTAAACCAGCAGTTTTCAACACAAATAGACTGCATGGCCCAACTTTATTCACAACAGCACAGACATTATGTCTGTCATTGTCCCATGTTAGGATATAAAAGCACAAATTATAAGCCATTTGATGTGAATATATAGGCTTTCATGGCTGCTGGGTTTGAGTTTTTGGAAGAATAATGGTGTCTTTCATTCTGTCGCCATACTCTGAATCAAAGTGACTGAGAAAAGAAAAGAAAATATTGCTTCATCCAGCTATCAGATCCACCTCAATGAATAATGATGAGTTGCAGCATTACAGGTTTGAGTTGCTTAGGTGTAACTTAAATATTTCTGTACTTTTCTTTGCATTTTATATACATTTTCACATTAAGTAGTAGCTAAATAAAACCAGACAGTCTTTGGGTTTCTTAAGGTGCTTACACACACATACAAGGTGCTTGCAAGTGTGCACGTGTGTGCGTTTGTATAGATATATAGCATACATGCCCAGCAATCACACCTAAATACTAGGTAAAAAGTGGCACCTAACTTGACCACTATCTGTTGATTTCTGTTACGTACAGATACAGCCAATTATTAATCCTATGGTAACTTCAAATAAAGATGTAAGGATAGTTTTTGTTGTATTTAATGTGAAAATGAAGACTATGACTCAAACCATAATCTTGGTGTTACTTCATTTTGCATTAAGTTTTAACCTGTTTGTCTTATGTTCTTGGCTTTCGGTGAACTACAGAATTTTGGACTGGGAACGTAAAAGTATTTTGTATCATTTTCAGTGACATTTTCAGTATACAAGGAGGGGACAAATGGGACTTATGGCTCCAGAAAAGAGCAGAAGAAAGTTTGAAACTGTAGAATAAACATGTTAGTTTTATGCATCTGCTAAAATTATCAGCAATCAAAATGAGATCAATACTGATATTAAAGATTTACCATTAGTTTTTTAAAAGAAGGTTGTCTTCCACACATGCCTGAGCTCTTGTTTTAGAAATTACAGTTCAAAAGCTAATGTCATTGAAATAAAATGTTACACACCAAGTGAACAATTCTGCAGCAAAAGGTAAATTTTGTGATCAAGTACATAACATTAACTTACAAAATACACAGACCAGTCAGTATTACAGAAAAGATCAATCTAATCTATGCTCTAGCTAGCTCTCTTATTAACATTCTTTATTTTAAAATTTATTCTACTAAGTTTTTTTAAAAAACAATATTCTGATCCAGAGGGTCTTAGTATGTGACTTGCTTCAGATTGGTGCCGGGAGGGTTTATTGTCTTGAATTTGTTGATACTTGAAGAAGGGTTTTCTCAGACAGCCTGTCCCCACCTTCTCAAGTACAGAGGCTGTCTTGAGGCTGACAAACTCCTTCCAGTGTGTTTTGACTGCAGATCTGAAGCTTCAAGCCCTAGAGGTGCCTAAAACTGGCCTCATAAATTTGACATTTTCCCCACCTAAGATTTAATTTTATGGCCCCTCTGAGCCCCCACTTTGGAGAAACTATATGAAAATTAATATTCCTGAAAGAGTTGAGGTTTCAGAAAAAAAAAAGGCAAGACAAAGTTGCAGACCAAGTGGGCTACACCAACCGATTCACCATCCAAGCAGCTGAAAGCCTTCTAGTCCGGTGGCTCAGCTGGTGAACCCAACATGGACCTGCTATGAGTCATTTTGCATTTGGCAGGACCTTGAAAGTGGAAAAAAAAAGCAAAAAAGTGGAAAAAAAAGGCAGTGAGGGCAGGAGGACACACTCCAGCATGGATAAAGCAGTTCTCACTTCTCTGAGGTGTTGGCTGGCAGCATTCCCATTCACTCAAGAAATTCAGACCAGGCTGCACAGGTATCTTCATACCTCTCTGTATACCCTTTTCTATGTAAAACAATTTTCTTCCAACTGCTTTAAAATTCGCTGGCATTCTTGAATTCCCTTTACATTTGACATGTATGGTGGTTCATGGTGTTTCAGTGTTTTGCTGGGGAATCAAGATTTCAGGCCAGCAGCAGTTCCTGATATGACTGTATGTCAAGACTATCTTTTGTTCATAGGAGAAGGTGGGATATACTCAGGGAATAAAATCCTGGCTGTGCCAGAAAACAGAGTTTCCCAGGTACTCGGGTGGTCATGTAGTACAGGGCAACCACTGGCTGAGTAAGAGATACTGAGGTATATATTTAACAAATACAGAGAGATGAGATGGTCTAAGCACTTCTTGTTCCTCAGATCAGGACTGCTGTTTGGAGGTGTTCATGACCAAAGCTTGTTCTTCAGTTTGCTTCTATAGGTAAAAGGTTTGGGGGATAGGTTTGAGTGTAATTCAATCTTGATGAAAAAAAAGACAGGTAAATAACCACACTTCAAGACCATACCTTTCTTTGAGCTGCCCTGTAATGGCCAGAGATATGTCAGTGATTGAACATGGAAGAGGGGCTACCTGAAGAGCACTGGATCTTAGAGGGGGGTCTGACCATGGTATGCGAGGCAGTCCAGGTGGGAGAGTGTCCCAGGGGGAGAAACTCTAGACATGCATCAACCATTTTTCAAGTGGCCAACATTACTGTAACCATTTCGATGTTTTTTGCACGCCTATTATTTCTCATTTCAGCCTATTTGGAAACTTCATGATACAGATATTTAGCTTCCTGTTATGTTAAGGAAGAAGGTTAAGTTTTAACAGTACTCCACTAACACACGGGAGTAATTTTACTTTCTCCAATATTCTCAAGCATTCTCCTAGGGAAAGTTCAGGAAATTTGGGGATTTTCTGTTGTTGGTTGCTCTTTTTCGGGTTCTAGAGTTAAAATCCTATTCTAAAACATGTTTACATATGTAGACATTTACATATTTTCCCCTATACATTTTGAATACTGTATTTTCCTGTTATAACATGATCACGTTTTTTAGAAAAAGTCTCCTGGTCTGGAAAACTCAGCTAAGTGGTTTTTTCCTTTGTCCTAGGTGCAGAGTAATTTACTGAAATAAAAGGAAGGACAGTTATCCTTTAAACCTTGATATAGGTGTGGATGAAAATTTTTCCATGGAAATTCATGAGTTGAAACTGGGCCTTATGAAGTTCAGAGCTTTCTAGCTTTTAAGTCTAAGGGCTTTTGTGTTTGATTTCTTATTGCTTTTTATTTAGAAAATTATGGACAAAGTCAAGTTCTTTCCTGATCTAATTCAGACTTCAAGAACATTTATCTGCAAGCAGGTTCTCTGATGATATTAACATCCACCTCCCCCAACCTTCCATCCACAGTATCACTCTCAAAGTTGCTGCTTGTTACAAAGCACACATGTTATCCTATTAATGTCCAAGAATAATTCACTTAAGCCCTTTCCCTCTGCTAGGAATGTAGAATATAGGTTTCCATTTGTCTTTTTTTGGCATGGCAGCCACAATCTGATTGGAGGGTAGATGTGTAGGTTGATAATATAATTTCTTTCTGTATAAAGATTGTCATGAAATCAAAGCATGCAAGAGCAATAGTCTGTGTCTGATGACTGGACAGATCTAGCTTGTACACATCAAGCATTTACAAATTAATTACACTTGTGAAAGGTTACTTCAACATCCCAACTTGTGTTATTTTGGTAGCATAGACTTTGTTACGCTAGTTAGCATTGCATCAGTCTTTCCAGTGTAACTAATCCTTATTCTTTATATGTTTAAGGCTAAGATATGTAAATTCAGAGGGAACTCAAACTGAAAGGACAAATAAAAAAATCCCAAACAAAACCCCCCTGAAGTCCCTTGACATTCTTTGCAATATATGTAGCAGCAGAAACAAACAACAAACTGCCTTACAGATATCTTTTTGTCTACTTAAACAACTGTTCTATGTTGTATAACACAATTTTCAAGATACAGATTGTTCCTGTAAACCACAGAAGTTTAGACCACAGAACCTTCACCCAGCAGCCATTTCTTTTTCTTTGTCAAAATATTAGTGTAGCTGATTTTGTGTTAGGCAAATATACTTCACCTGACACGTACTTTAGCCAGCACTTGTGATTAAAGACTAATGAACTTTTTTTCCTTGTTTTCAATACAGATGTCTTCCTTGGGCAATTCCTTTCTCTTCCTTGACACCTTTCCTTTTTGTTTCAATAGCAGAGAAAGGAATATCAAAGAAATAAAACGTGAGTAGGTTGGAGAAGTGCTGAAATGTCCAGCCCTTCTATTTCAGCAGCTCCACTGGATGCCAAAGAACAGGGGTGGGAATAGGAAGGCCAGGTGGACCATCAGCTTCTGCAGGAGATAAAAGTGCACACCTAAGCAGAGGTTAGACCGTGCTCCCAGGCCAGGGTGTTTTGGGCAAACTGCAAAGACTTTGAATAGTTTGCCCTTAGACTCTGGTCAGTGTTCAGGTCGGGGAAAGCTGAACCAAAGCAAACAGACAAGCCTGTGACTTCAAGGAGAAAGTTAGTAGAGACATATGTCTTGAGCATCATTGTAAGTATGTCCAATACTAGCAGAATCAAAGGCAACAGCAAAAAATCCTGAGATAGATGGAACATCTTGTGAAATTTACTCAGATTAGGCATGTAGACTACAATACATGAATAATTTTAGCAGTGTTAAATTGTCTCTGAGGCCAGCTGACATTGATAGTACTGAACTCTCCTAACTTTCAAAGCAGAGTGCGTCAGCTTGTGGTAGCTCCTGAGGCCTCTGTGGTAATCACCCAAGAGAGCAATGGTTGCCATGGACCAAGGACCACACTGAAACAGTGGAAAATTATTTCACTGCCTTGAAGAGTTTCCTGGCACTGCTAATTAAATAATGAAGATTTGCCAATAAAATCCACACATTAGGGTTAGATAAGCCCATGCCCCTCAGAGCTGTCTGTTCAAATGACAGTAATCCTGATATTGTCTCCTATATAATCTGCTTGGCAGTAGGCCGTTTCTCCTTTAAAGGTAAGAGAAGTAGGCAGAACAAGAGACCTCCTTGGTTTAACTGTGAGTTTATGAGTCTGCTCAAAGCCAAAAAAGAAGTATACCAGAGATGGAAAAGTGGATGAATACCTGTTGAGAACTACAAAGGCATTGCCAGGGCGTGCAGAGATGCAGTTAGAAAAGCAAAAGCTCAGCTGGTATTGGAATTGGACAGAGACGTCAAAAACTACAAGAAAGGGTTCTTCAGGTATGTAAACAACAAGCAGAAACAGAAGGAAAAAATTGGCCTGCTGTTAAACAGGAGAGGTTAGTTAGTCACCAACAATGCTGAAAATGCAGAGGTTCTCAACAATTTCTTCAATTCTATTTTTAGCATCACTGTTGGACCCCAGGCCTTGGGAGCAAAAAGCCAGGTTGATGCAAACACAGACCCTCTGTCAGTGAAGGAAGAGTGGTATGTGAACTATTACAGGAGCTTGACGCACATGGATGGGCCCTGACAATATCCACCCAAGGGTGTTAAGAGAGCTGGCTGGTCTTGTTGCGAGGCCATTCTCCATAATCTTTGAGAAGTCGTGGAGATTGGGGGACATCCCAGAAGACTGGAAGAAGGCTAATGTCACCACCATCTACAAGAAGGGTTTAAAGGAGGGTCCAGGAAATTATAGGCCCATCAGTCTTCAGTCCCTGGGAAAGTTATGAAACAAATCCTCCTGGGGGCTATCACAAGTCAAATGAAGCATGTGACTGGGAAAAACCAGCATGGAATCACCAAGGGCAAATCATGCTTGACAAACCTCGTCACCTTCTATGACAAAGTAACCTGCTTGGTTGATGTGGGGCAAGCAGTGGACTGTGTTATACAGTTGTATAAGAGAAATATATATAAATAGAAATATAAGAAACACTTGTATATCTGTGTTTCTCCAAGGCTTTCAATACGGTTTCCCACAGACTCCTCCTAGAGAAACTGATACATTATAGTCTAGACAAGTGGTCTGTGTGGTGGGTGGGTGGGGAACTGGCTGGTGGGCTGCACCCAGAGAATGGTAAATAGCTCCTTTTCAAACTGGCAACCTGTCACAAGTGGAATCCCCCAAGGATCAATATTGGGCCCAACGCTGTTTAATATCTTTGTAAGTGGTCTGGATGATGGGACCTAGTGTTCCCTGATGAAATTTGCCAGGGATACCAAACTGAGTGGGGAAGTGGACACTTCAGAAGGGAAAGCCACCCTGCAGACTTGGATAGGCTGGAAGAGTGGGCTAACAAGAACCTTATGAAGTTCAGCGAAGACAAATGTAAGGTCTTGCACATGGGAAAATATAACCCAAGAGTGCAAAACAGGCTGGGTTCTACCAAGTGGAGAGGCAGCTCTGTGGAAAGGGATCTGGGGGTCCTGGTGGACAACAAGCTCAGTGTGAGTGAACAGTGTGCTACTGCGGCAAAAAAGCCAACAGAATGCTGGGTTGCATCAACAAGGGCATCACCTGCAGAAAGAAAGAAGTCATTTTTCCCCTCTACTCAGTGCTTCTCAGGCCACACCTGGAATAATGTTCAGTTTTGGTCCTTGCTATTCAAAAAGGTGTGGACAGGCTGGAGAGGGTCCAGAGAAGGGCCACAAAGATGACCAAAGGACTGGGAAACCTGCCATATGAGGAAAGGCTGAGAAAACTGAATTTGCTCAGCCTTGGGGAAAGAAGGCTTAGAGGAGACTTTATCACCATGTTCCAGCATTGAAAGGGTGGCTACAAAGATGGACACTGTCTTTTTACGAAGAGTCACATGGGAAAGATGAGGGGTAAAGGGTACAGGTTACTCCTTGGGAGAGTCCGACTGGACACAGGAGGCAAATTTTTCACAATGAGAACAATCAGCCATTGGAATAGTCTCGCCAGGGAAGTGGTGGATTCCCCAGCACTGGGCAATTTTAAGATGTTTCTGAACAAGGTGCTGGACCATCTTCTCTAGACTGTGCTTTTGACAAGAAAAGTTGGACCAGATGATCCTTGAGGTCCCTTCCAACCTGAGATTCTGTGATTCTATGATTCATACCTGCTACAGACCCACATAGTCTGGGAAAACTTCCCCCTCTGGCTCACAACAGTGCTCCAAGTAAAGCAATGTGGAAAAAATAACTGAACTCAGAGAGCACAGGTTCAGATGGGATGAGCCAATCTATCATTTTGCTGTTCAGGAGGGGTAGGGGAATGCTGTCCTTCCCTTCTAACTTTTCCCTGCCAGCATCTTACTCCAACTGTGCACCTTGTGTCAGCTCAGTCCTTCTCCACTCCCCAGTGGGAGCTGGTACAAGCTGTGAGATTGGAAGTTGAGCAGGAGAGGAAGTGAAGAAGATCTCATTGGACAACAGTGGTAAACTGTTACATTGCATGAGCATTTTGGTAAATTGAAGCCTGAAAGATTTTAAGGATGCCCTCAGTCATAACATTGACAAATATGTCTTTTGGAAAAAAAAAGTGAAATAAATGCTGGCCCAAGAAAATAATTCATCCATCACATATCAGCCAGACAGCACAACAGTGATGACTTCAGTCTATCAGTTATCCCTGTATTAACCACACAATGATTCAATATTATTTCCATTGCTGCTTGCCCACCACAAGAGATGAAGCTCAACTGTATTGTATGTGGTAGAATCATCTAAATTATTTGGAACCATCATAAGCTTTCTTTTTCTGGTGGATGTAACTGAGAAAGAGAGATATATAACACTGGATTTGAAAATACTGACAACTTGAGCTGCATCAGCTGAAGTCAGCTAACTGTGGAAATAAACAGACAAAAAGCAGTCAGAAACAGACCTCTTGGTAACAAAGAGGACTAGATCCTTCGCTAGTTTTGGTGAACATAGATCTAAGGGAATCAGTGGGGACATCTCAATTTACAC
The DNA here is from genome assembly GCF_964289735.1 of Phaethon aethereus. Taxonomy (NCBI): domain Eukaryota; kingdom Metazoa; phylum Chordata; class Aves; order Phaethontiformes; family Phaethontidae; genus Phaethon; species Phaethon aethereus. Next base: position 37,747,883 of record NC_138577.1, on the reverse strand, counting down.
TAACTAAAAATCATTTAAAACTAGGAGATTCTTCCTGCTGTTAAGATCAACTTTCCTGCTTCTCAGTTTAATCCTTGTGCCATTTTGCTATGTCTCACAAGACAAAATTAATTACAAATTTTCTGGCTTGAATTGCTCTGATTTTTCATACTCTTGCAGCATGGGTCTGGAAACTATTAATAGAGAAATGCTGATCAGCTCAAAACTGATTTATGTGGAATAGATCCTGAAAACTGTAAAGTTAATAAGATTTAGGGAGGAAAGGACTCAGAGTAGTTTGCAGGAACCAAATGACCAGAAGCTGGGCTTTTCTGAACAAAACTGCGTGACCTAGGCACACAATTTTCATTAAACCCCTGTAAGATGTGATTTCTCAAGGCCAGTTTCCTTAAGAAGACTCCATTGCCCTTGACCTATGAAGTTCTCTGCAGGACCTAGTAGTTGCTGACTGCTTTTAGAAACCTCTCTCTCTGCCACCTCAGCCTCTTTTTAGAGAAATCTGAGCTGATTTTTTGAAAGCTGTGATATATGATGTAACTGTTTCATAAACTGTTATATAGGAAACATCTCACAGGGTTTTGCTTGACCAATTTGTTACAGTTTGTTTCTGGAAGGTAAAGAAGTTGTTGGGGTGCTCTGGTGTCCCCAGCTCTCAAAAAGACTGTTCTAAACGTCCACCAAAAAAGTGCAGTCAATGGTGAGGAAGGGGTTCCCCTCCTTCAGCCCTCCAAGGGCTATTTGTATAACTTTGAACATAGGGATGATGCCCACCTCTGCGCTCAGTAGTCCTCTGTTAGACTCCAGGAGCTAACATCAGCAACAAGGTGGCTTTCCAGACTGAAACACAAATGGAGATCTTGTGCCTGGTCACATGAATGGTGATTTCCTTAAATCAATCCATCATATCCAGATTTCCATTCAGGATTTTAATGGAGAAATGTTTAATATTTAATACTAAACCCTCTTGTAAGTATTGTTGTTATAAAGCTAATTCATCCTCTGGTTTAGCTCAAAGCTACCCTGAGCTTCTCTCTAAGTGATTCCTTTCCAAACAAATCCATCACCTTCTGAAAACAACTTTTTAAAGGTGCAGATCTTCCCAGCTGCTGACGTGTTTTAAAACATGTACCTTTTCTTTAATGAAAAACACCCCAAGTATCATATGGTCTCCAGTGGAGAACAAAATCCTTTGCTATTTTCTTAGCTTTCTTGATGGCAAGATAATTGCAAGAGTGAGCATACTCTTTACAGCAGCTGTGATTATTGGAAGCACTATAGGAAGCAAATAAGCATGTACGAGGTTTTTAGTGTACTAGAATAATAGGACAAAATGTGTGATCCAAAGAGTCAAGTCCTTATACGTTGTCCAACACTAATGCATAAGGGCCAGATAGCGCTCCGTGGCTCACTATGGTAAGAAAGTGGCCAATAGCCAGAACATGCTCCAAGAAGGGTCATGTCTGCCCCTCCCAGAGCACTGTATGGCAGAGGGATTTTTGTGCCAGTGTGGATCCTGGAGAGGAGCAGTGGCCTCCTCCAGCTGTCTAGTGAAAGGCAGATGGAGAGCATGGCTTCTCCTCTTCAGCTTCTGGCTTAGGTGCTCCCTCCTGGGGTGGTTAGGAAGGGACAGTTACTGCAACACCCCCAGGTGTAAGCACTCTCGCAGAAGATGATACCTGATGTGCTGCTTATGCTTTGGGACTTAGGACCATATCACTGCACCTATCTTGTATAGCTACCTGTCAGGAGAAAGACACAAGCATGTAACCAGCCTCTCTTTAAGTTGCTGAAGAAGGCAGAGCATAAAAAGTGGGCTGATTTGTAATGAACACTCGAGTTCCTGGATACCAAATGTACTTACATCCCACAGATAAAGTTGAACCTTTGTTATTCTAATCTCCTGGGCTGTAACTTCAGGCCCTAAATTGCAACTTAGAGTGGGGTTATACTTGGGGTCTCAGTTGGTTTTGATTAGTTATATGCTTCTTTTTTCAGCACCTTATTTAATGAATATAATTTCAGTGCTTTCCAAATCTGTGTTCAGGCTCTAAGGTGCTTTCAGAGTAATGATAGATGTTTCAAAGTGTTTTCTCAGAAATTGATGCAAGATTTGGGAAGTTCTTTTGGGCTGGTTAGCATGAAGACGGAGAAGTAAGTATTGACATTGTGGTTATTTGTAAACAGAGACCTCTTGCTTTCCTCTAATTGGCTTCTGACTTCCAAGATGGAGAAGTCAGCACACTTCACTTTCAGGGCTACTGAGCACCTTTGTCACCACATGAAATCAGGCCCTGTTTATGCCTTTTATATGCCAATATTCACTGAATTTTGTCAGGAAAGCTGCAAAATGGCAACTAAACCTCATAATTCCCCAGAGGAGTACACACGACCTATTTGTTTTCTCACAAAACCAAATAGAATTAACGTACATTGCGGAGCCACAATCCCTGGAAAACATCAACACTCTGACAGTTTCTTCCAGTCAAGCCTTCTGAACATAACAGTTTCTTCCAGTCATCTAATCAGAAATTAAGTGTCTAGAAGCCAGAGCACAGAATCTCTTAATCTCATTTTGCAGAGCAATTGTGCATCAGGACATCAGTATTTAGACTAATACTGTCCTGTGATTTTTTGTAATCTATCCATTTCAAAATGATGACCCAGAATACGATAATAATAGTATTTTTGCCAGTCACCGTCAGTGGAAGATCATTCTTAGTTTGCATTTCATTCTTCTATATTACCAAAGGAGAAAGATCATGGCTGCATCTATCTGTATCAAAATGTCACCAGCAAGTTCTTTTCTGTTAAGTTAGGTGTTCTCTGTTATCATGCAATATTGTATTTCAGCAAAACAGTAAATATCCTTAACCATGTATATGTGTATATACACAGTTAATATACATATATTATATACATAGTATATATATACACTATATATATAATTGTCTTCAATGTAATTGAAGACAAACATAAAGTTAAAAATAATATAGTGCTTGGATTCTGTCAAAAATGCTTGATGGACTTTGGCTCTTCTGCTTCACTTTTTCTACCAGCACAAACCAAAACAGATGCATATGAAAGCACTTATGAAGAGTAAGGGGAAATGTAATGACACAGTTTGAGGTGGGAACTCTTGTCTAAGAAAGTATATTTCACAGGAAAAAACAAGAATCGAATTCTCTACAAGGAATTATTTCCCAGGAATTGAGCAGTGCAGCAGAGAGGGAACAGATAACTGCTATTTTCAGACATTCAAAAATATGGAAAGAAAAGCTAAATTGTTTGTCGTCATCATCATCATCAGAAAAAGATTCCTGTTCCAGTTTCCACTCAAATAGGTATCTGAGGCATGCAAAGGGTATACAATTGGGTTCCATGCTTTCAGAGCATCTGTTGTGAGATCTAAATACCCTCCACAAAAAAAGAAAAATCACAGAACTTCCAGGGTACTACAAACGTTTAAGATTTAGATAGGTGTTCTTCTAAAATACTATGGATCCAGAATTAGTTCATAATAATATCCTATGGGTGCATATTTCTGAATCATTCTGTGTCTTTCTGTGGCTAGAATATAATGTATTACTGGATAGACGCATGTGACTGGCTGCTCTTGTGTTAGGAGGAAACCTTTCAGATGGCAGTTACTTAGCCTAGAAGCAGTCACAGCCTGTGACAGCTGAGGCAGGAATGAAGGCTTCTTAAAAACAAAAGGAAAAAAGCAAAAAAGAAAAGAAAAAAAACCATAAAAAGGGAAATGGGCAGATCATTTCTTTGTATTTTTTTACTTTTAAAGAATTTGACTAGTGGTAGGACAAGGCAGGTGGTAGTGCAGTTCAATATTCCATGATAAAACCTTTCTGTGTTGTGAGTGTTTGCTCTTAAATATGTTTGTTTCATTTTTTTTTAAATAATTTTGAAAGTATGTGTTATTTCCATTTTTGGTTATTGTTGCAGCAACTTAATGGTGTTACATTGATACAGATAATTTTCTGCATTCTACTAATGAGTGGCGTGTTTTCATAAGGGGTGATTGTCATTGGTAAAATTTCTCATCAATAGCTATAGTTTGCTCTTTTGTTTGGTGGCTGTTGGCACTAGTTTTCTAAAAGAAACTGACTCTGCCAGGAGTCACTCTGCTACTCTGCTAGGAGCAGAGTAAAAGTAGAGGAAGCTTTTTAATTTCAATTAAAAAATGGAAGTGATGCAGATGGTTGGTCCAAAAGGGCTTGGAGTGCACTGAATGAGCTTGGGCCAGCCATGGAGCTGTTTAGCATCTTGGTTTACTCATGAATAAGTAATTCTGTCCTGTCTTAACTATTTAAATATTTTAAGTTTCAGTAGGGAACTGTGAATGGAAAAAGGATATATCTGTGGATATGTATACATCTACATGGCGGAGTGAGTGTGTGTGTGAGTGTGTGCGTGCGTGTGTGTAAAACTAAGTTGGTTTGCCAAATCTCAGACTCATTCCTTTACCAATAGAAATGGTCTAACTAACAGTGAAATGACACGTGTATACCACAGTCAATGTATTGCTATAACTGTAAAGAACTACTAAACAGTATGAGAAAATAGGGGGTCTTTTCTTCCAAAGATTTTTACGAAAGAGAGAAACAACCACAGTTAGGCTGCAGAGTGGATTTCACAGGGAAGATGGCTAAAAAGTGGACATCAGCTTTTTGAGGAGGGACAGGAGGATTAGAGGAAAGACAGGAATGTGAATTTGCTTTTCTACAGAAAATCCAAAACATCTTTGTTGTGATAAATAATGCTAACATTACGCTGTCATTTACTGATGGATCATGCTGGAGGGGCAGTCTGTCTTAATAAAATGTTCCCTATGGATTCAGTGAATAGAGACATTTCCTTAAGGAAATATCTATGGAAACGTAGCCAGAATATCTCTGTATTACTCCTCATTGGGAAAATTTAACAGCTCTATAGAGACAGTTTGGAGCACGAAAATCAGGAGCCTTTCAGTATGCTTTACATACTGTTCTAACAGTTACGAAGTACTTAAAGAAACTTCTGTGAAATGCCTACAGAAGCCTGGTTTATTATTTCTCAGCTGTTCTCTGCTGTTTCTGTCAGCTTGAAAAGCTTCTGATTACAAAATGAACCGAACTTAAGATCTGGTAGTAGGATAAAATGCCCATCAAAAATTCCCTTAATACAGTTATGTGAAGTGAAACCAAAAACTATGTATCAAAAAGGAAAATACAGTTATTGTTATCACATCTGTCAAAGGAATTACCCTGTTTCAGTGAAACTCTTTTGCACTAGTTCCTGTAATAAAGGATCTAAAGGATGACTCCAGGAAGAGATCAACTTGTTAACAGAACACCATGTATTGACTGTGTTCAAAAAGTCTGTATATTCAGCAAATCTCCATTGTAACACACCCTCTGCTATTGTAAGAACAGTAGTTCCTGTGGTGAGTATTTGACTCCAGTCTGAACTGTATCTTTTGCACTACAAAACTTCAAAGTCAGCCACTTCAGAGAAAAGAGATGGAAATGCTTTGCCTTTAACTCTGTGCTTAACTGTTTAATGAATAGTTCTGTCTTTAAAAGGTCAGTGAAGCTACAGCAGCAGAAAGTGGGTATAACAGAACAGAGTCAGTCCTTTAAATATTTAAGACTATTTCATAAGTAAGGTTATTCTGGACATATTGCAAATATAATCCAATCTGTGCACAAACAAGACAGGCTAGAGCTTTTCGTCACTTGAGTCATTATGAAATTTGAGCAACTCCACTGAAGGCTGTGATTATGTGGGGTTGCCTTTTGCTAGATTTAAGCCTGGGCTTCCAGCATCTGAAAAATTTTCCTAAAACTACAGAAGAAAAATAAGTGTTTGATTTGCTCCTTCATGCCCTTGCCCTTCTCTACAATAGAAAGGATTGAGGATTAGCTAAACTTAGTTTGCGCTGGTTCAATAGTCAGCAATGCTGGGCATTTGCTGAGTACTTGACCTTTGCCTTGTCACTTTCTAATAAAAAAATAAAGGAAACATAAGGAGGACATTTATGTAGAAGCTGTAAACAGTTGGCTTGTGCTTTTTATGCATGCACTTAATGTACTTGTTTTACAACCTTAACTCTCCCAGAAGAATTTACAACAGTCGCTAGGCACAAGCAGTTGATGTGTGCTGTTTGTGATGGTAACATGAAATCAGCTACCGTAAAATGTTCTGGTTAATAAACAATGAAACACTAAGCTCTTTGTCAACAAACATGTCTGGGGCAAATTTGACAATTCTTTTTACAAAACCAAAGCTCTAAAATTAGAGGTATGATATATGATTCTGTCCTTGTTTATATTGCTTTTGTGCTGCACTTTAGGCTAGCGAAAAACTTAGAGGAGGATCAGTCTGAGAGCTGGTATTTATGTATGTATGTATGTGTACATATGTATAGATGTACATGTCCTGATTAGTATAGGATTCCTTATTATTCGTCGTCATGATTGAATCAAATTTCACAGTGATGAGTAACGCCTTATCTTTATCAAGAACTGCATGTAAAAGAAACAGTATCTTTGAGTTTTGGTTGGTAATTCTTCAGGTTTGCTCTCTTTCCAACAAACAGGGACTAGTTATCATAACTAAATATACCAAAGTAACCTAATAGTGATTAGGTTACTGCTAACATAGAGGACAGGATGTAGAACACAGGACCTCAAGGTCCTAACCTCCTGAGGTCAGTGCAAAGCCTTAGAAAAATATCTTTGCCACATAAATATATTTTTCTGTAGTAAGTATATTTTTAAATGGCAAATACTGAAACAATGTCTGCTGGGGTGGGGGAGGGGAGGGTGAGCATGTAAATGCTCAGCTGTTGTAAATCAAGATTGTTTCATTTCAATTATCAGAGCTGTGTTAATTGGCCCCCACTGGTAACCAAGAACCAATTCCTTTAGCCTTAAAAATACAGCTCAGTATGCACTTACGACTGAGAGCAGAAGGATTTGGCCAAACATACGAGTGTTGTAAATGAATATAGCTGGGCTGATTGCAGTGGAGCTCTGCCAGTGTATGTCACCTAAGGGTTTGGTACAATTTTGGGCAAAGAAGATACATTCCTTTCAGAAGATTAATCATGTTTTATATGCACTTACTGGATACTTTTGGGATATGTTGGCTACCTAATAAAAAGCAGGTAATAAAAAGAAAAAAGCAACCTGAACTTGCAGGTGGTCCATTTTATTGGACTAAAAATAAAAGACAAGAATTTGAGAATCACAGTGTCTTTCTTAAGAGCTAGAGAGGAGGGCAAGTTGGGGCAGCAGAAATGAGAGCCTGGTTCTGATTCAGGCTTCATAACTATATCCAAAGACAGAGATCAAAGCAGGAGCTGAGCAGGAAATGGCAGAGAGAAAGTCAGGTGCAGATATCACACCCTACTCCATCGCTGTCATCAGCCAAAATTTGGGAGCCAGTCTAGTGTGGTGAATGAATGTTTAAAATAATTGCCTTGACTGAAGCTCATTATTGTTTTCTTCTGACTACTTTAGATGGAAGCTACTGCCAGCCTATTTCTGGTGGTAAAGGTAGCCAGGCTAATATAGCTGTCATCATTAAAACATGAAAAATCCTGGAGCCTTTATTCAGCTTCTACTCAGTCTTTCCTAGGAGAAGTACTGCTGAGATGGAGGAAAGTGGACCCAAAGCCAATGAAGACTTACTTCCATTTTCCAGAATACTTTAGTGAAAAGGGAAAACACCATCCAGAGATTTCACCAGATTGACTTGCAATGAAGCAACAGCCTGTAGTAGTTCAATGACTGTGGGAAGGATCTTTTTTTTTCTTTCTTTCTTTTTTTCCTTAAAACAAGGCTTTTCCTTTTTTTTTTCCCCCCCAACCTGTCTAGTCTAACTATGCATAGAATGTCAGACAAAGAGGTAGTTTTGTCAAGACAATAGTGAAATGGATCAGTCTGCACACCTGCAATTTTCTAATTGGTATGAAAACTATCAGAAGAACATTCTGGTTGCAAGTACACACTCGAGACTCAACAAGGATCAGTGTAAAGTTTGCTAGTTACCCTAGTCTTTATTTTATATTATACTATTTGTTCCATGGGGTCTCTGCCCTACCTACCAACTGCACCAGGTGGACATGCATTGATTCTATCAGGGAAGACAAAATTGCAATTTTTGCATTTTGCAGTTATTTGAAACGCAGCAAAATCTCTTGAAACTAGAGAACCTTTATATTTGTCTAAAATCTTTAAATCCCATCCTTGTGTATATAAGCATATTAAATGCATATATTTCAGACATGCAAATTTGAACTTGTTTTTAGTTTCTTTGGTGTCACATTAATTAACTAATTTGAGTTTTGAGCTTGGGATCCCAACAAACAAGTAATTTGCTGGGTAGAAGTGAATAGCTAGTCCTGGAGGTACTATCTGATCTGCTCTGTTTTGATGCTTGCCTGCTCTGGGGGAAGTCCCAGCTAGAGGCAGAGACCTACTGTACAGACCTAGCTAAGCCTCTGCTCAATTTCTCCCTGTTAAGGTTTCCTTCTTGAATACAGCCATCTTGAAACTCTTCCTAGAGGTTCACAAGGGGCTTAGAGCAATCCCTAAGGACTGTGTGCACGCAGCACAAAGTACTCATTAAAGAACAAGTAGGTGCAGGAGCTGCTACACACAGAAAATGGTATGATGTGTGATATAAAGGCAAAACCCAGAGGAAGTCCGATAATGGATACGAGAAGAGTCTGAGAAGATGGGCAGTATTTAGGTTATAGAAGAGGGCAATTTTACAAATGATCAGAACATTGGCAACCACATTTTCTCACATAAAAATTTCAATCTTTACCTTATAAGAACATAAAACTTCCAGAAGCTTTTGTGAGGGGTCTTAGAGCAAGTTTCATTCCCATCCCACTTTTAAACACAGTCCATACAAAGCTGCAGTGTTCAAATCAGCCCTTCAAGTGAATCTAGTTTTGCTCACACAGTAATTAACAGAAATGCGGAAGAACTTGAACAAATCTTCTTTGGCTTCCCTAAATCCAGAGCTGTTCTGGAGTGTTCCTCTGCTCAGTCTGTTCCTCACATTTTCTCCCTTTCCTTCTGCAGCTCCAGATAGCCAGTTCACAACCTCTGCAAGCAGGACAAAGGAGTCATTTGGCTTGTTATGTCAAAAGGTGCATTTGTAATCCATCCCTGGGAGCAACATCTACTGTTTCTAGAGAGTGAGGACAGATGTGTGACTGCCTAACAGTGCCAGAGGAAAAACAGCAGCCAGGAGGCAGGTTACCCCTTACTCAAAATAATCTGGCACTGACTGCTGTCAGGAATCAAACTTTTGGTATGATCTGGCAAATCTTCCTGACAGGAGAGTTACCAGAATGCTGTACCGGTTTGCCTTGGCTTTCACCTGCTCCTGTGCCAGCTGAAGTTATTTCCTGCTGGGGAGCCTCCAGAGAGGAACATGCAGTGTGCCTAGCAATCAGCTCACTCACACTTGTTTTTCTCTTTGGTGTTAAGATGTCATAAATTGCGAAAGAAATAGTTGCTTCAAGATCTGTCAAAATATATATTCCATTTTATTTAAATTGCTCACTTTTTTTGAATACAGAGACACATCTTTATCTATTTAGGTACCAATGACTTAGAACTTTGGCATCCAAGGGATGGAATGACATATAAAATTCTTGATGTTCATTAACAAAACCACATTGTCAAACTATATGCTGACAAAATGCACAAAGTGAACGTGTAAAATCCTTATGGCCTGACCTCTCAAGATGTTTCAAAGCCTATAGTCTTTCCAGTTGACAAACTCCAGGCTTGCAGTTATTATTGTAACAAAATTTTAATTTCTTCTTTCCTGTTGCTCTAGGAGAAGACTTGCCCAGTACTACGACACTGACCTTGTTCTGAGTTTTTTTCCTACATAAGAAAATGTCTTACACTTTTCAGTTATCTAGACTTCAGAATCACTCCTGGATCTAAATAGCACCTTCCTAAAGGAAATTCTTATCACATATAGCAGCATTACTTTCATCTTTTCTATGTGCACAGTGGATTCAGAGAAATGACAAATATAATCCTGTAAAATTCATAATCATGGTTATTGAAAGGCTCATTATATATACAAGAGCACAGCTTTCACAAAGTAGCAATTTCTGTGAGGTGTCCTCACTAAAACTCATCTTTAAAATAGGCTAAGCAGGTTGTGTTATCCAACATGCTGTGTGGGCAGGTACCAATATTAATTACTAATACTTTAATTAAATATTGCTTGTACTTAAATGTATGCACTTCCTTAGTTACCCCCTAACATGTGTAGATTGTAACACATCCAGTGTAAACCAAGTGTAGGAGATATTCTTGGGACCCGGAGATTTCATGCAAGCCCAAGATCTGGCTGGTGAAGGTGTCAACCTACTGCTGCTGTGTAGGTTATGCCAAATACGCATTTATTCTCACAGACAGCACTCTGTGTTTTATTGCAAATGTTCAGACTAGCCAGCTGGTGAAAACATGCTGGAGTCTGGATTGCACTGCTCAGCGGCAAGTGATGGGAAAGGGTGGCTGGATCCTAGAAGCTATTCAGAAATTGAAGACCTACAGGGCTGACATGAAAGTTTTCATTCCTAGTAGAAATTACTTCAATTTGTGCTTCTAGGATTTCAGGATCAAACAACCTTGAATTCAAAGCACCTCAAGTCAATCAACAACCCACATTCTTGCCAACCAAATCTTGGGAATTTCACATAGCTCTAGCTTTTATCCCTGATCTCATTCAGTTTTCACCTGACTCATCATGCCTTTCTGCTCTTTACCTCACCCAAGTGTTTCTCAGGGGGTTTGTTTTTGTTTTCTTATTCTTTTCCAAGTAGATCCCAGTATTATGCATTTTCTCTGTGAGACAATCCATTTGAATTTCCTAGCCAGAACTGCTTCTTTCCTTTTCAAGCTCATTGGCAGTGGCAGAAGGGGACAATATGTCTTGTCGTCTTCTACTTTTGCACATGTTTTCTCTTGGCTTCTGTGATTTTAGTCCTTGTTTCTCTCACTAACCAAAATTCTCAATGAGCCTTTTATTTTTGTCCCTCAAATACTGTTTTTCCTCACAGTCTTTCAACCCTTCATCAGTACTAAATCATCCCAGTCATTGGATTAATTTAACAGTTGTACTAACAGCCAGCGTAAGGCAGGGGAATCCCTTCTTCTGCCACCTGGCTGTTACTGCAATAACCAAAAAAGAAGAAAATTTCAGTAATTCTATTTTAAGCCTAAAGAAAAAACAAGAACCCAGTATTTTTAGTTTACAAGTAATCCACTAGAACTCAGAGTAGAAAGATATTTTTCACATTCTCGTAGCAAATTCACTTCCACATAACAATGCTAATTAAAACCCATGATTGTAAACATCTCATTCATTTCAAGTCACGTTTCCCTTTCTGGTCCTCAGCAAAAGGAAAGCATGCAGTTGGCTGTGGCCATTTTCTTCCTTCAGTGGAAATCTGGCAGCTGTCAGGTAACTTGTTTCACTTTCTCACCCCCGCAGCAAAATTCCTTAATGTTCGTTCAGTGTTGATGTAACCATCAAACCACCCATTACTGATACGGTTCCTCTTTCTTTGCTCTTTACTTCTGTTGGGAGAACCACCAGAGAATTGAGAGGAGGAGAGATATGTGGGTGAGGCCATCAGAGAATATAGTGATGGGCACCACATTAATGGGCAACACAGAAAGAAGCAGATCCCAGGCCACATTTCGATCTCATATATGTACCTGTGTGTCCTGGTTTCAGCCAGGATAGAGCTGGTTTTCTTCACAGAAGCTGGTGTGAGGCTGTGTTTTGGATTTGGGATGAGAAACTGTTGATAATGTGCTGATGTTTTGGGTTGTTTCTGAGCAGTCAAGGACAGTCCAGCTTCTCGTGCTGGCCTGCCAGCGAGCAGGCTGGGGGTGCACGGGGAGCTGGGAGGGGACACAGCCGGGACAGCTGACCCAGACTGGCCAAAGAGATATTCCCTACCATCCGACGTCATGCCCAGTACATAAACTGGAGTTGGCCGGGGGGCGGAAATCGCTGCTCAGGGACGGGCTGTCGATCACGGGGTGGTGAGCAATCGCTGTATTGGGCCTCACTTGTTCTTGTACATTCCTTTGTTGGTATTATCATTGTTGTTTCCTTCTTTCTTTCTGTCCTATTAAACCGTGTTTATCTCAACCCACGAGTTTTTTCCCAATTCTCTCCCCCGTCCCACTGCGGGAGGGAGATTGAGCGAGCGGCTGCGTGGTGCTTAGTTGCCGGCTGGGGCTAAACCATGACACTGTGTTTTACCTGCACTTTTTCACTTAAATTAATGGGGTTTTTTTCTGATCTCCAGAGCAATAACAGTCATATCTCTCTACATTGTTGTTACCTATATCATTCACCTGATGCCTAACTGTGCTATACTCTAGGTACATCACAAATGAAAAAGACAAATCTTTGCCCCAGAGATTTTGCAGCCTGCAGTCCCTACACCTCTACAGGACTAAATGTATGCAAAGGCCTGTAATTTCCTTCATATAGAGCTGAGTCAAGGGGCTTTCCTGGCAAATCAGGGCTATGCATTTGGAAGAAAGGGTGAAGGAAACATGGGCTTGAAGGAAGCTCCTGACTCACCAAGCTTGGGCCACTGCTTCCCAACAAGATGGGGTTCACCCTGCAAGGCCCTCAAAACATCCGCTCCACATACCAGCAGCAAAATACCACAACACATCACAGCAAACTTCCAAGTTACCAAACAGACCAAAAACCATATTGTGCCACAGGAAGAAAATGGAAGGGATCAGAGGCACCCCAAAGTCTTGGCAGTAGTGGGCAATTAACGGAGGAAAACACTCAGGTGGTTTTAGGCTGTGAACTACAGTTGCCTTCTCCAGAGAAGGGTGGTGATGGGGGGAAGAAGTACCTCTCAGCTTGATATAGGAAATAAAAATCTCCTTTGATTCTAAACCTGTTAGGTGATGAACATGACAGCAATGCACCTTCCTGGGAGACAATGATGCCACTAGAAGCAGCAGCACAACTCAGATCCAAACGCAATAATAATATTTTTTCTTTGTCTCAGCTTCATAGTGCTGTTTACTTTTGCTTTTATTTTATAGGTTTGCTTCATGCAAACTACATTGAGGGATGTTATTTCAGCTATTTAGCCGTTTTCAGGATGTGTTAAGAATTTTATGAAAACTCCATATACAAAGATAAATAAATACCACTGCTTAGACTATCTCTCTGATTTCATGGTAATGAAATAAAATATACTTTAATTTTTTTTTATAAAATAGCCCTTCATATATGTATGAAGGGACACCTTCCTGCTGGCTATGTTCACATCCTAAAAATGGCAGCCACTTCTATGAATGCAGACCTTCTACAGACTGTAGAAGAAGAAGAAGAGAGATTTAATCTAGATCCTTATTCCCACCGAGGTTTTTCTAAACCCACCCATACAGAAAACTTACGTATTTGCATAACTTCTCTGCACAGATGCTTAAAATAGTACAAAATTGGCCACTGTTCAGATGAGTCAAAATAACTGATAGGGCCAGCAATAAAATGATATTAATATGTCTATATAGTGACTTTCCCCAAGCTCTGCGATCTCTGAGATCAGGCCAACAGACCACCACCCATCACTGTACTGCACGATATGCTCAGATCAAACTCTTCACTGCAATGCTTGAAAGGCTCCTGACCCCCAAGGAAAATAATAGATGGTCAGGAAACTGTGTGCTAAGTTCAGAAACTATTTCAGATGTAGTGTACCGTGCCTGAAAAGAAAGCAAACTTATTATTCACAGCTGCATTGCAACAAAATCAGAGACAAAGCCACTGAGGGGCCCTTTGTATTTTCTTTGGCCTCCACACAAATTGTTGACATCATTTCAGTCTTCACCATTCATCTACTGCTGTTCTGAGTTTAAAGCTGTATTTCAAAGGTGGGAGAAGTTCTGGTCAATCAGTGGGGGAATTCCTCTGGGAACTCCTGCACCATCCACTATTGCCTGAAGCAACTGATCCCATGCAAAAATGACATCAAGTAGCAATGCAAACCTTTAAAATTTTCACTTGGTGAATTCAGGACTCTAAGAATTCAAATAAATGGATAAATGAATAAATATATAAACTCATAAGTAGAAACAGAATTACACAACAGCTGCAAAGACATTTATTCTCTTTGTATTACCTTGTAGAATTGCAACTCACAGAGTAGCTGAGGTAGGAAGGGGCCTCTGGAAGTCATCTGGTGCAACAAACCTGCTCTAGCAGGTCCACCTAGAGCCAGTTGCCTAGGACTGTGACCACATGGCTTTTGAATATCTCCAGGGAAGGAGACTCCACAACCTCCCTGGGCAACTTGTGCCAGCGTGCAGCCACCCTCAGAGTGAAAAAGTGTTTTGTGATGTTCACACAGACCAGCCTGTGTTTCAGTTTGTGTTCGTAGCATCCTTGGTTTTCTTAAATTTGGGCTATCAAATTTTCATGGATGGAATTCTGGGTGAGCTAAACTACTCACACTGACTTTCACAATGCACCATGCAGAGAGAGAAAGAAGCCAGGGAGGGCAGCAGACACAAGGAGACAAAACCTATGAATTAATAGCTCTAACACTGATCTGCACAAATTATTTACAGCACACTGTTGTTTAACCACTTTACAGAAAAGCTGAGGCTCAGATATAAATGGGTTAAGGCATGGTATAACATACACCAGCTCACCTGTGGTTGCAAATTAGGTGCTTGAAGGTCACTGAAAGTGTTGGCTTAGCTGGTTAAATTGCTATTTAGTTTAAACTTCAGCATAATCGTAACTCCACACACTACAGTAGGAAAGGTGGTTACTGGATCCTTTTTGGGGGGGTGTGCAATTTCACCCTTATGGGTGTGAAGTTGCCTTTGGTGTGGAGGGCCAGGGCAAAGCTCACTCCACAGAGTTGGGCAGTGGCTATGCTGTACCCTGTCCTGGCATCAGCTTCACTGGGAGACTGCTGGTGCTTTGCATGGGATTACACACTTCCAAACTCAAAGGAGGGTGGAAGTGGTCACGAGTCTACACAAATGTAGGTTTCAGTCACAGAAACAGCAGCAGAAATACAGCTCCTGACTCATGCATTGTCATTTCCAGAGGTACACTTAGAAATCTTTCTCTTTTTCTGTTTTGGCCAGACAAATTTTCTGAGATGTCACTTTTTGCCAGGTCTCTTTTTCATTGAAAGGTACCCTTTTTCTAATAGATGTATGGTGTATGTTTGCAGTAATTACAGAAGATGTTGTCCTTTTCATTTATGCCTGTGCAATCCAGTTTGACATCATGTCATAAAAGTTTATGTGTTGTGTTCTCTGAGCTCCTTACTAATATCCCTGGCATTCTCCCTGCCTATCCAAAATCAATACCATTGCTCCTCTCTCAATAAAAAATGGAGCGTTGAACAGGGTCCAAATGTGCACACTGACAATTTGCAGCAATTAGATGCTGTGCTAACAAATGACCATCCCAGGGGGTGATAAAGCAGGACCAGAAGGATCACTGATGTCTTTCACAGGGGAGCCTATGAATAACAGGGACTTTTAAGAGGTGGATTCACTCTCTGACCCTGTCTCTCTCATTGGACAGTCACAGAATAGTGAAATCAGGATAGAGAGGCATTCAAATTAGGAACCTTGGAGATCAATTTTTACTTGCAGTCGGTGGATTGTAATCAATGTTAATTAACCAGACTCCTTTTCAGACCAGGCTACACTGAGAGAGCAACTGTGTGTGTTTTTGACCAAGACAACTGATTTTGCTGGTCTTCAGAAAGGGACAGAGTGATGGCTTTGCTGGCTGCAACAGAATACAAGATTAGGGAAAACAAAATGGAAAGATTTTAAGTCGTTTAGGAAAATATGCCTTCACAGACAGAGGAACCAGCAGCAAATATGTAATTTATGGAACTGGCTGTGGGATGGTGTAGCGCTGACCCTGTGGCTCCTAGTTCAAGTTCAACCCTAGTTGTAGAGACTAGAAATTATTTCATTTTTTCCAATGAACTAGGCAAAAGAGACATTAGTTCTCATGTCAAGTTCAAGAGAAAAAGTGCTGAATCTGAAGTGGTACCCACAAAGTTACAGTCTTCACAGATTTCTCTCGTGCATTTGATACTAATCATAAAGGCCTATTTCTTTTAAGATTGTAATTAGGAGAACATTTTAAATTTCTGTATCTAAAAAAACCAAAAAATTTTCACTTCCATTGCTGCAGAAAGGTTGAAAATGTGACTAAAATATACTCAGAGAGCATGGAAACTAGAAGGCTATTGTAAGCATATGCCCCTTTTTATTTTTAAAAAAGGGTGGGAGAGCAGTAGGAGCAGGGCTGCATCCTCGTGTTTGGATCCAGGTTTAGCAACACTGCACTCCTGGAAAGACATCCAAAGACTGATGTCTGAGTTGTATTCTCTTTTCCTGCTTGCTGCAAGATGAGTGGACACAGTCAGAGAAAACTGATATTTCTCCTGCATGGCCTATACCTGTTCTTCAGATAAACAAAGGAGTTAATTTTCTACTGCTGTCAGACTATTGCCTCTTCCTGATGCAAGACTCTTTAAAAATTCACAGTGCAAGAGAAGGAAAATATACTGCAAAGCAGGATTTATATACTTGCCTATATGCAAATCTTGCTGCATTGATCTGTGAATTTAGTGAATAAAGCTGTCTTTCCAAGGATCTTTGACTGGAATAAAAATTGAGGCTTTCAATGAACTCTAAGTGGCACAGGAATGAACTCTAGATAGCACCACAAAATATTGTTATTCCTCAGGCTTACTGGGGGTCTTGATTGCAAACTCACTGTGACCGGGACCTTTTCTGTTCTGTGTTTGTACTCTGGAAGCCAGCAGGACATGATTTCCAATTAGTTCTTCTAAGCACAGCAGTGATACATAGGCATTAATGCAAAACTAGTATGAGTGACTTGGTCTAAGAAAAGGCAAAAATACTAATAAAATATGCTGTGCTATATGGATGGTAGGAGGTAAAGCTGTGATTTTCTTGGTCACAGTTACCACAGGCAAGTCAGGTCACAGTTACCACAGGCAAGTCACTTAATGACTGTTTCTCAGTTCCCTCTGTGTGTAGTTGAAATAACAATAATTCCTTCTTTCTGTCCTTTCTCTTGTCACTTAAGACGTAATCTTGCAGAATAAGGTACTTTCTTTTATGGATTTGCATAGCATCTACCACAACCAGGACTGAGAAGGTACAGGGAAGGAGGTGTCTTGACTCTACAGCGGTTTGTTTGGATTGCTTAGATAGCATATGAAATTATTAACTGGTGAAAAAAAAAAGATGTTGACGAGTCTATGAATTTTTATAAAACACAGAATTTCTTTCTCATGCTTCAGACATTTTGGGGTAATTTGTTTTTCTAGGCAATGTAAGGGAATATGGAGATCATATGCCAGGAGTGTAATTTAGCCCAGTTTTATTACAGACACAGCCTACCACTACCAGGAGGAAAAGGTCGTCTCTGCCTAATGGAACTGCTACAGGAGGTAGCAGAGGCACCCTCTGTGCTTTATGCAGTATGGCTACCCAAACTCACAGTGGAGTTATCCAGTGCAGAATTCAGAGCTACAGGAGCAACAGAAAATGCAGACTGCCTTCTGGTGCAGAAAGCTGGAAGCCATTCCTGCTTCAAAAGAAGAAAAAAAGAAAAACAAAAACCACAGGACCTAATTTACCAAGCACATACTTGCTGAAAATAAACATCAAATTTACCACTCCAGGTATCCCTAGAATAGTCCAGATACAGAAAGCAAGCCTCCTTTTCTCGTTCTCCCTTTAGAAAGAGCTGGTTTCTAGCTTTCCATGAAGCGGAAACTTCAGTCCTAAGTAAGCATGTGAATCATAAGCTGTGGTAAAATATATGTAACCAAGAGGCATATACAGACCTTTTACTGCAGAAGGAACAAAAATCACTGATCTGCAAGAGGGATCATTTAATTTGCGATTTACAATACACAGCAAAACCTTTTTCACAGAATATAATAAGTAAAATTCTTGGGTGTCATCAACACATTCAATCCTAAGCATGTGACCTCTAGTAGGCATTAAGAAGTTTGTCACAGAGGCAACAATGATACTTCCAGTGTAGAAGAAGCTTCACCACTTTTGTACCTGGCTTGCTTTTTTAGAGGGAGTTTTAGTAAACACTGAAAAACTGAAATGTACTCTTAGAAACTCCTCAGACAAAAATGCATCATCCGGCGGATACTATATCAGCATTGCCATAAAGACTTCCCTAGGTCCCAAGTTGTTTGTCAAATGCCACATGCAGCAGTCATTTACCTTGGTGACAGGATTAAATGTCCTAGTGTATTCAAAAGGTCTTGTGTCTGATGTAAAGAAATGATATCATGGTTGTTAGGACAGCTGAACAAAAATCTACTGACAATAACATTTGAAAGAGGGTCTAGTTTGTTCCAAGCTCAACACTGAAGTGAGGTTCATCTGTAAAGTTTGAATTTGTATTTATTTCGAAGCAAATTTAAACCAGCTTCTACATCTAATATGAGGTTCCAGAACAGACTTTCAGATCCTTCAGTTAGAATTTGCTTAGAGATTTTGAATATATTTGAAAACAGCAATAGTCAGAGCATGGCAGAGCAGTT
Organism: Phaethon aethereus; assembly: GCF_964289735.1. Classification (NCBI taxonomy): domain Eukaryota; kingdom Metazoa; phylum Chordata; class Aves; order Phaethontiformes; family Phaethontidae; genus Phaethon; species Phaethon aethereus. The sequence continues at coordinate 37,729,210 of NC_138577.1, read as the reverse complement.
CTGGATTAACAATGGTTTCGAAGAGGGGCAGTTTCAGGTATGTGAGCCAGCCAATATTATGTGATTCCAGGAGACAGCTCAGCAGAAAAGTGGATGAACAGCACCATGAACTTTCTTCAGTGCAACTGGGATCTGTCCCATGCAGGTCCACCAAGGTAAATAAAATACTTGTCCACTATTTTCTTGCCATAAAAGGAAAAAAGATACTTCCACTGGACATCTTTTATCTTTGCAAAACAAAGTTTATTCTGATTTGTCAACTGGTCACAGGATAATAACAATCCTGTGTTGAATTCATTTGACATGTCTCTTGATCATACAGAAGTTTAATATCTACAAACTGAAAGGTGTTAAGATTTAAAGTTTCAGGCCAGTGAAGGTTATATCCACTCCCAGGTCTTTCAGACTTGTGAGCATTGCCAATTTTCAGATTTCCCCTGGATCCTCACAGAAGTTCAGCAGCGCAGGGGCTGAAAACTTTTCTCATTTCTGCAGTCGCCCTGCCCGAGAGAGTTTTCACTGATGGAACATTTTGCTGAACTGAACACAGGAAACTCCATACACACACACTAACACTCCATTACTGCTAGGACAGCTGAAACCTATACTCAAATGTTAGCAAAGGATTAACAAACTCTACAGTGAAACCTGCATTCAGAACAGTCCTGGAACATGTCAAGTATTTAAGATACACTTGCAAAAAATCCTCATTTCTTATTCACCAAAGACAGAGTTGTTCAGCACCCTGCAAGATTGAGGCCTTTCAGTGGGTAACCTTCTGAAGTGGGTTACTTCATAGATGTAACTTTACAGCATCCCCAGTGATTCAGCCCAACCCACTGAGGACTACCTTGTCCAAGTAACTGATGTATTTCCCGGTCCCTTCCCTGATTCCTTAAGGTATTCGTGTAAAGGGATCGTTTTATCCAACATTGAAATACAGCCTCCCCTGTGGTATAACTTGGCAACTATTTAATGGCACAGAGCAATGTTGTACGAGAGGTTTAAAATGGAAAGGGAAGGCCATAGGAAAACAACCATCCCTTAACAGCAAGTGGCTTAGATACTTCCCTGCTTTTACTGGAAAACATTAATTTAAAATGGAGTATAACTCAACATCGTCATGGGTCAGACACCATGGCTTTGCTGATTTAATTAATATGAAAACATGGGGAATAGCTGAGGATTGCCTATATACTTTCAGTCTCTAGAATTTGTATTTCTTATTTTCAGGGCGTAAAACGTTTCTGGAGCTTATCACACAGAAGATGCTAAAGAGCAGGGTAAACATGGTTCTGGATGAAAACTGTGTTACTTATCAAAAGGCTAGGAACTGTTTTTTGAGAGGATACCAGCAGTTAGACTGAACATCTTTTTTTCATAAAAGAGGTCTGTCATATATTCTTTTCATCACAGTGCTAATTTTCTAATGCCTTCACCAGCAAAAGTCTTGTTGGCACAAATGCCTGCTAGATTTGCCATTGGATGAGTTCATTGCTGTGTATTTGTCTAAGCAGAATTCCAGTGATATTTTCAAAGACACAAAACGATGCAAGTGAGCTTTGCCTTGTTGACACAGTGTTTGGTGTTAACTGCAGGTTCTGTGAAATAACAAACTTATTTAAAGGTAAAAAATACAATAATTTTGGATTGTGTGACAATTCTTTCTTAGGCCTCACATGGCAGCCACGCTTACTCACAAGCCAGTTTTCTTTCAGAAAACTCATTTAATGTTGGCTGGAGGAGAATGGCACATCAGTGCCAGACCTTGTCCTCCACTTTCCTTCTTTTCATAGTTCCTTCTTCATGTGTTTTGGCCATTGAGCAGTACTGATGGCTAGAGAAAGGGATCTGGACCCTGTTATCAACCATGTAACTTTCAGAGAATTCAGAAAAATCATGAAATAGACCTTAAGTTGGTGAAGAGAATTAGGAATTTTCAAAGGGCAATTCAAACCTGGCAGAAGGTCAGCTATCCTTCCACTATCTATGACAGAGCCAGCCTATGGTGGGGAAGCCCCCAAATTAGACACTTTGGTACAAGTGTCTGAAACTGGGTAGGATGAACAAAGACCAAGATGTAGGTTACCATTTCAGAACGTGGTTTGGATTGCAGAAATTCAGAAGGTAGCTTTTCAGCTTTCATGTAAAAAACAGAGGTAATATTACCAATCACTGTAAAGCAATCCGTTTCCCAACATGACCAACAGCTCATTAAAATACATCTTTCGTATCTTACTGCTTTTGTGTTATGTTATATGCAAAAAACAGTCAAAGCAGACAGGGAAACATATTCAGATGGAGTTCCATCCACAACACATAAATGATGGCAGTATTGTCTGCTGTGATGAATGGAAGCAATGAGGGAGTTGCCAAAGAAAAAAGTCTGCCCCCAACATGCCTTTCCACCAGTTGTCTGGAAGAAAACATACAATAAGACCAAGAGAGTCTGTAAAAATGTTGGATGCAGATTTGAGAGGGAGTGTAATGGAAATGGAGTTTTTCTGGAACATGCAAAAGAAAGAAAGAAAGGTGAGTGGATCCTGGCAGCGACAGAGGGTTTGCAAGGGAGGTGACGAAAACAAGAGCAAAGAGGCAAGCTAGAACTGACAGTGACAGAAAATGCATCTGTAGAGAGAAGGCAAAATATAGCCAAGCAAAGTAAGCCCATAAAATCCCCTACTATGAGCCGAAATTTTATTTTCTCTTTATTTTACAAGGTGTAAACTGGTCTTTCAGTTAGAAAACACTTCTATTAAATAATTCCTTTCTAAAAAGTTTTTAAAACTGTAGTGGGTTTCACAGTCTCTCCAAGCAGTTCATGGTTTTTTTAGCCCTTGCTCTCAAATAAGGGCTAAATTCTGTGACCTATTAATCACAAAGCAGATTCTGGTATATGCATACCAGGTATATGGAAGGTAATCAGAGATTGTGCTGCTCACTATATGTAAAGATTAAAATGCAGCTGCTGAGAAATTGATATAAACTAATTACAGTAGTCTGGAGTTAAATATTTGTATTAGTAAAAACTGGCCTAGCTCTTGAGTTCCTAGAAGATCAGAGTTAACTTTCAGCTTGTGACTCAATTGTAAAACAAGGCCATTTTCTCTTCCGAAGCCAGCAGACAGACCAAAACAACACCCCTGGGAAGACATGATTCGTTAAACGAGAGATTTTCTTCACTGAGTCGTAAGTCCAAAGTTTTCAGATGATTCTGTGTGAGTCTTTATTATTAACTATTTCACCAATGAAGAAAGCAGGTGTGAAAGAATAAGGACAATGTGTATCAAGTATCACCGCATACTGGACAAAGCATATATATGATCAGTTGCAAATTACATCCTGTTTTGGTATGTCACTTTGGTTTAATTTTTGGCTGGTTCATGGGAGAGGGCTACTGCTGTCAGGGATTTTCCTGTGCTACTCCTCCTCCTATGAGAGGGGAAAAAAAAAGGAAAACACCTGAACAAGGCCAAGGAAAGTACAACATAAAACACAAAAAACCACTCAAAACCAAAGTGGCCAAGCAGATAGAGTTTTCTGCCCCCCGTTCAAATAATAAAGTTAGTAGATGACATCGCTGCATTTTTCTGTAATCAAAAGCAGCCATATATTTATGAAATTAAAATATACTTTTAATCAGAGAAGCTGAGCTTCGGGTAACATAGCTGATGTTGGACAACTGTCAGTATCAGGAGTAAATACTGAAAGGGACATTGTAAAGTTTGATACAAAAGCCTATCTTATTTACACTTTATGGATGATCTAGAAAAAACACCTGAACCATTCTCTTAATAGAAAAGAGAAGTCATTAAACTTTGCTGAAAACAGAACAAAAATTGAAAACCATGCCAACTTTGAACCTCATTTAACAGAAAAGAATGAATAATGTTCTTTATGTTTGGAGAGGTCTGGGCCAAATCTTTGATTTGTTAGAAATAAACTGCAAATATTACAAGGACACTCAGTTTGGAAACATGTTTAGCCAACATAACTTGAGACAAATAACTCTGCATCAACAGAGGGGAGAGTTTGGCAGAAGGCTCCTTTTGCCTGTACAGCTCACCTGTGTTAGTTAAGGGCTAGTTTGGAAACCACAGCTTCTGGGTCCATGACAGAGCTGCAAATGTGTTCAGTGTTCACAGAATAACAGAATCATTAAGACTGGAAAAGACCTTTAAGATTATCAAGTCCAACCATCAACCCAACACGACCATGCCCACTAAACCATGTCCCAAAGTGCCACATCTACAGGTTTTCTGAACACTTCCAGTGATGGTGACTCCACCTCTACTACCCTGGGCAGCCTGGGACCACTCTCTCTGTAAAGAAATTTTTCCTAATATCCAGACTAAACCTCCCCTGGAGCAACTTGAGGCCATTTCCTCTCGTTCTATCACTAGTTACTTGGGAGAAGAGACCAACACCCACCTCACAACCCCCTTTCAGGTACTTGTAGAGAGCCATGAGGTCTCCCCTCAGCCTCCTCTTCTCCGGACTGAATAATCCCAGTTCCCTCAGCTGCTTCTCATAAGACTTGTGCTCCAGATCCCTCACCAGCTTCATTGTCCTTCCTTGGACACGCTCGAGCACGTCAACATCCTTCTTGTAGTGAGGGGCCCAAAACTGAACACAGTATTCAAGGTGTGACCTCACCACTACAGGGGCACAATCACTTCCCTGAAGCAGTTCATTGGTTCATTTCAAGCTGATGTATCCTCTAAATTTTCTTTTATTTTTTAAGTACTGGCGAAAGATAAATCAGGAGTTATTTTCAAACCAGAGTTTGTTTTTTTTCAGGATGAAGTCTACTTCTGGATAAACAATTTGTTATTTTTAAAGGAAATTCGTAGAGGTTTGGGATGTTTGTGTTTGATTATTTTAGGGGTGAAACATGTAGCAGAAAACAGGGGAAGGATAAAGCTTTAGGTTTTGCAAACCACAAATAACACCAGATTCTTCTATTTATTTCTTGTTCACAAAAACTGGTTGCATCGAAAAGGTTTCTCCAGGCACACTTTTTGGGAGACACTTATGATGATTTTGCCATTGAATGACCTCACTCCCAGAAATCTGTTTGTAATGAGTAATAATAACAATGAAGATGTCATCAAGCACTAAAATCCTCCAGAGAACTGGAGCCTGTTCTCAGCTCACAGTGTATGTAAACACTGAAAATATATGTAGCATTGCAATATCCTATAGTCCTGCCTGCAAAAACACAACAGGATAACTCTTTTCGCCTCACAGAACCACATGAAATTGTGAGAAGACAACTGTACTTAAAATTCTGTTACCCTTCTTATCCTGCTGCATTGGAAATTCTGGGCTAATGTCTAATCCTTCAGGTTATAGCCAGTGTCCCTTGCCCATTTCAACAGCAGGACATGCTCTCTTCAAAAGCATCCATGGAGGCTGCAAGTCAAATCCACTAATGAAAGCCAAGTCTCCTGTCTGTCCTGTATGTTAAGCACTAATCTTGCTCTCTTTTATCTGTCTTTCTGTAGAGTTTACAATCGCTGCAAGGGAACGGCTTGTGAATTTTCATTTTTCCTCAGCTTTAATTTCACAGCATATGTGTTCTCTGCATACAGACCTGGCTATAGGGGCTCTAGAAACTAATTCTGTGAACACTCACAACATCTAACTTTGGAAGCAACATTTTGCCTAGGACTACGTTATCATTGCAACTTGCTTAAGCTGTCTGTTGTCTAAGGAATTTTCATGATGGGGCGACAGGACCAGGGAAAACTCCTGTGCTCTCTTTTCCAGCTAGTTAGTAGCAGCAGGTTCACAAATTTTTGGAAGGTTGTCCAATCTATTATTGTGGACTGTAAGTTCATGGGGACCAGTGAGTTGGAGACCAGTGAGGTGCTAAGATAAGAAAGGTTATTCATGCGTTATCCCTGCCAAAGATGGGAACAACTGTTCTGGGTGGGAATGCAATCCTGTTTCAGGAATGCATGTTCCTGATATCATCACCCATGAATTTCTTGGCAAGGTTGACTGAATACAGAAAGGAAAAAAATAACACTGAAACCTCCAACTTTGAAGATGTCTCTAGAAAGAGCAGTGAAGTATTTGGGATAAGAGACTTAGCTGCACTGAGCTCCTGGCAGGGCAAATGAGGCAGGAAGGATGCACCTGTCTGCTCATCAGATGACTCTGACCATCCACGCCCATGGTGCCCAATGGCCCAAGCACCTGGAGGGCTGAGCTCACCCAGCTGACAGCTGTGGAGACAAGCAGGCAAGGTTGGTGGGCATCAGGGTCCTTCAGAAGACTCCGTACTGGTTGGAAGGTGGGCTCTTTCCCTCCTTGTTTTGCCACCAACAAGGTGAGGTTCTTTGTTTATGTCCTTACAGAGATGGTCATAGCAGGCTCTTTTTTTAAAAAAAAAAAAAAAAGGAAATTTATGAAAGAACAACACAAAGCCCAGATTTGTGGCCTGGGATTGCCTCTTCTTTTTGTTTGCCCAATTTCTGTGAGCACAGTCTGGTATTACACGGGTATACTTTTTTTTTCAGGTGCCTGCGCCTGCAGCCTTGGCATAAGTTTACGTTCCTACAGTGTGCCCCAAATCATAGTCTATCTGCATTTAACTCGTATGAACTCTGAGGCACTGGATCCATCACAGGGTGGGGAGCTTCGTGTCTTGTGAGAGTATCACACTTAATCTCAGCTGACCCCATTAAGAAGGGCTGAACTGTAGGTACATTTCTCTCTAGTTTTGGACTGCAGCTGTTTATTTTCTGAAGTCTTCCAAACAAGCAGGCAATCCTGGGGTGCCATTAAGTGTGAGTCGTTTTTTGGGGCTTTTCCTTTCTAGGATACTCTTTCTGTGACACCAGTGCTTTCTGCTAAACACAGAAAGGTTACGTGTGCTGGACACTAATAAAATGGGTTTGCACCTTAGTTTTACATGTGTCTATTCTCCCTATCCAATGCTCCCTGGCGGGGCCATAAGGTCCAGTGCTCCTTCTTGCCTTCTTATTTTCCTTGATGCACAGGTGCAAACAGCACTTTGCTCTGCTGTGTTACACAGTGGGGTGGGAACTGTTGCAGATTTGGGGCTGTATGGGGAAGATTATCCCAGGAGGAAGGTGCCTCTGAGACAGATTCTGTAGAGAGGAAAATGGTGGGATGTGGTCTTGGGTGAAGATACAAGTTTAAAAAGTGAATTGGTTACAACTTCCAGACTGGCCCTGGGGAGGGTTTCCAGTGGGGAGGGAGGCAGGTTTAGCTTAGTATGGTCTCTGAATCCTTTATGCTGATCAAGAGCTTCTGTATGGAGACAACGGCCCTTTCAAGGTGGATGTGATATTCTTTCCAGGCTAGTGTCAGCTGCTGACACAAAGCTGAGAAGGTAGCACACTCTTCTACAGGTTACCAGTCACCCCGCAACTGGGGAAAGAAAGGGCCTGTCAGTGACGCCAGCAAGGTGTGGTGAACCAAGGAGCCTGACAGCAGGGACAGCCAGGACTTCCAGGAGCCCAGCATCTCTGCTGCTGGCTTAGGAGAGTGCCACACATTAACCCGTGCAGACTCATGAAGGTCTCCTTTCCTGGCACCCAGACCATGAGTGCAGCAACACCCCTCCCTGAGGTGAGAGGATCACCTCCCTCCCTGTCTGGGATCTTTTGCTCCTTCTTTTACTGCTCCATAGCAATACAGATCATAGTTTCTTATACGTGGTGATACAGCAAAAGCAATGTCAGTCCCCCAGGGTGGGAAGGCACTCCCCACAAGGGAGGACAAAGAGGAGGACCTTTCAGGAATACTGGAAGGGTTTCCTCTTAGTGTGCGGTGCAGCCAAAGCCAAGGTGCTTGGGAACCGTGGTTGGACTCTTGCATGACTGCAGACCTGACCTGTGGGCAGCATTGGTATTAACAGGCAGAGTCAGGCAGCCACCCGATTATAACACCTGATTTCATATCTGAAAGACAGAAAACCCACTCCTGCGACCTATTGTACTCATCTATCAATCACTGATCTAAAACTAATAGAAAATTATTCAAAGCCAAAGCACATCTGCTCACCTCTTTGGCTAGCCTCCCCAAGATGAGAGGAAGGCTGAACTGCAAGACCGAGTCAGGTATATGCCAGCATTTTTTCAAAGGTTCCTCCATCACTCTTGAAACTCCACTGATACTCCTCATATTCACCTCTAAATTATGATGAACCCCTTCAGTTCAAGCCTCACAAACTGAGAGTGGGTGATGAATTTACAGACTGTATTTATTAGTTGCTTCACTTAAGAAAAGAGATTTCTAATGTTCTCAAGGAATGCCATTATAAGTACACACCACAGCAGGCTTCAAGGGAAACACAGAAACACTGTCCTTCTGCTAATTCGTCACAAAGCAACTACTATTTCATGCAGTCCAATCAATTACTATGGCAAAATATGTGCTCCATGCAAATACTTGAATGATTTCTGGGGTTAAGGCATCTCTGATGAAGAAGATGAGAGAGTAGGGAGGAATAAGCCGATTAGCATCAGGGAGAGGAACGGGCTATTTTTCTTTCAGGATAAGGCCAGAACTCAGTAAAGCAGCCCTAGGAGCCCCCACAGAGCAGTTCAGTACAGGTGCATGAGGTGGGAACACTGATCATGGTGAAGAGACGTCTGCCATCTCATCCTGCGCAAGCCTCGCTGAGGGCTTCTGCTTGAGAGAGGCACAATGACCACATAAAGGACTAGTCTAGAACCTGACCTCGGGTGAAGCTTGCTTCTAGCCCCCTGCTTAATTAGTGAGTGATTTTTGCTCTAGAGCATTAGGGTTTATAAGACACATTTGTTTTTCTTCCCTAATAACAATGGATCCTGTAATTATCCCTGTGCTGCCTGATGCTTTAATAGAGCTTGTTACGCTCTTAATCTCAGTGACACACTGCCTTGGCCCAGACACCGAGAAGCCTTCCATGTAAGGGTGCACGCTCTTGTGTTTTACGGGGTGGAAATAAGAATTCCACTTCCCCACACCCACCCAAAAAGGTTACGTTAAAGGAACAAAGTCTGCAATCAGCCATCTTCTCCAGCCCTGTGCACGGCCCTGAAACCTACCCTAAGGCCCGCTCCTCTCCCGGCTGCTTCCCTGGGCCCAGGTTGCTCCCCACTGCCTGGTGCAGGCCCAGAGACCCCCATCCTTCCTATGGGGCGCCGAGGGAGCTCCGCAGCCTGGCCATGCCCCATGGCGCCCGCGGCACTGTGTGCGCGGACCTGGCCAGCCCTGGGGCGGGGGTGGCTGAGGCGGCACCGGCTGCCTCCCCTCGCCGGAAGGTCTCTCTGGGACTCCCGGGGCCACGCAACCCATGAGTTTGGGGACGACTTTTTCAGGTCTTCATATCTGGGAAAAAGAAACAAAACCAATCAGAACAAATAACAGCAATCATTAAGCAGTAAGTTACCGATATAGTACTGCCATCACAGCTTCCACCAAATAAAAAGCTTATTTCATCACTGTCTTGCTTTTCAGCTTCATTGAAAAATCTTTCTTTTTTTTTTTTAAGGAAAAAGGTAAATAGAAGCAGGTGATTTACGTTCTCCATTCCTTACTTTAAGGGTTTTGCTCGTGCTCTTGCATTGTGGACTACTTTGTAGCCTCTGCCCTGGCCTTCTGCTGCTCTCCAGAAAGCAGATTTTTTTGTGCAAGTTGGCAGGTGTTATCCACACGCTCTGCAGATAACACGCTGATCACACAGAACTGCTTTAATTCCTTGCTTCCAGCTGCTTGGTCGTGTCAAACAGCAAAAGGTACATTTCCAAATCCTCATTGCCCATGTAAGCAAATGCTGTAGCTGTAGCGAGGATCTCACCAGCTCAAGAACAGAAAAGAAACTAATCAATGAAACTTGCTATTTAAACTGTGATCTGCTATACATTTTTTTAAAAATCATTGAACATATTATGGGAAATAAAAGTGCAAGTAAAAAGGGAATCCTAGGAGAATGTTTCTTTTCCTTATCATCAAATATTTGTTAATCTGGGTAGGGGTTTCTAAGGGTTTTCAGTACTTATTTGCTAGGAATTTATTTGGAATATTTTTTAAAGTATTTTAGAGCCATCATATCTATTTAGGAAGACTTATGAAATATCTTGAGATCATCTATGTCTTGATTGCTGTCTCACCATAGAAAATTTTTAAGCTCATCAAATTCCTGACAGTGGTCACACGTGCTGCCAAGTGGGCACAACCTCATGCTGAAACTTGGGTTGCAGGAGCAGGACCTTAATGTGACATGGAGGGTGGGGAGATATTCAGAACTGACTTTGTGAAGCAAGACAGATGTTATTGATCTGGGGGTAAAAAATCTATTTCTACTTTTTTGGCAGGATCTCAAAGAGTTAATATAGTATTTCTAAAACAACGCTATCAGCTTAGGAGCAATGATTTTTCATTGGAGCTGGCACTCACTAAATTTTGTAGGTCCATAATCTCAGTGATCCTTTTTCTCATCAAGTAATAAAAACGTTAAAAATGTTTTGCAGGCTACCAAGATGTTCTTATCTTACCAAGAACAAGTATAACCCCCAAAATCTGTTTGCATCTCCAATTCTGAATCCAGTCAAGCTATCATCAGATAAAAGGGCATAATTTTCACTCATTTTTCTATTATTTTATTTATTGTTAACTTTGGCAACTTTCTTTCTTTTGCATATTCCACACTACACTGCCCTAAAACTAGTTTTAATTTTAGTATGTACTATATATTTTACTGCCACATTCTGGAAACAATCAATGACCTTTCTTAATAATGTACTACTTGACTGAATGTTACACACAATTAAAAATATGAACACATGTTATATTTATATTTGGTAGTAAAAATTCCTTCTCAAATAATACTCCTATCAATACAATCATATAGACAGCCATTGCTACTAGAGGGAAAGCATGAACCAAAGCACACCACAAATGCCAAGATACAGAGGAACTGACCTCTCAGTAGTGTAGTCATAACAACATGCATTTTCTTTTCTAGCTGACAGACTCCTACTCGCAATATTTTCCACTGCTTTGGATACAACTTATTCTGATGCCCTATGTTCACTGATTTCAACTGAATGCTGTCAGTCTGAAGATAACAAAGAAGATGAGAAGAGCTACTAGTAAATAAGTGTGTGTATTGTTACAGAATTGGGCAAGTGGTAGAGGACTTCTCGTGATCATAATATTATATATAAAAAAGAAGCTTCCTCCATGTAATCAGTAGTGCAATTTATTGCCAAGACTGAAAGTGCCCCAGATGGTTTTACTTTTTTGACAAAGCTTATTTTAGCATTTGTAAACATATTCTGGCTCATATTAGCCCATGCAGCTGATCGTCAGTCATTCCTAAAGGTTACTGACCGCCCCATTTTCCCGAAAGCTATATGCAGAAGCACATTAGAGAAGAACATGAAAACTGGTCAGTTGTTTTCCTCCATTCCTAGCAACTGCTCAGGTCAGTTTGCAGCTATCTCCACAGTGCAATCCCTGTTGCTCAGATTCCTATTAATTAACAAGTTGCCCGTGAACGCAGTCCCCCTGGTTCACATCACTGCACACGCAGTCAGTTAGCTTATCTGTGACTTTGCTGGGGAAAGAGTTTGTGGCTGGTACCTTCCACTGTGAACCCTGGGCTGGGGAACGTGCCCTTTCTCTGTTGCAGCAAAACATCGCTGCTTTGTCTCCCTCGCGAGAGGATAGGGACAGTATATTTTGAAAGGGTAGTTACTGTTTTATACAAATTTTGTAGATATATTAATGTCTTAAAACACTTGGCATATTATAGAGACATTGGATATATTGCAATACATTAAGATTTTTTAGGAAAGGAAGAAACACAAACACACTATCCTTGCCTTTGCAGGTTTGGTTTCCGTTTTATGATTATTATAACATTAAATGAAAAGAACATATTTTTTTTAAAGGAGACTTTTTTCCTCCATTGTTTATTAGCCACGCATAACTGCTTAAATGGCAGGGTCACCTTTCCAGGTCATGCATTTCACATAGTCCCTCTTCGTGTATAAATATGACTTGAGCCTTCAAACTCCAGCACACAGTAACTCATGCTACAAGTGGTGTTTGTTTCCTTACTATAGGCATGTTGTTTTCAACAGTGATGCCAAAGTTTACATTTTAGTAACAGCAAGCTGCCTTCTCTACTGAGTGCAGGAAGGGCCCCATGATGGCCACAAAGTAAAGTAAATTAAGAAAGTAGTCAGGTCCTTGTAATAGGTAGCCTCTATTTTTCTGTAGTTCCTTTCCACTGTTTATGCTAGGCTACAAAACAAGTAAGAAGCTAAGTTTTGTGCAGTCAGAAATGGCCAGTGCAATGTGTCCCTGCCATAGCGGCTTGGATGACCACACACTCCTTGCCAGAAGGGCTCAGAGTTCCCAGACATCTTACAGGGTCACCTGGACACGTGCAGGTTATTATACCTGGCAGCAACAATCCCTCTGATGTAGCCTGCATGCAGACATGCCCTGTACCACTAGAACCTCCAATATGGGCAAAGGCTCCAGATGTCTTCTGAAGTTTACCAGCTCTCTAGGTCTGCTGCCTCTTTTTTCTTCTGTGGAAAGTACATCACACTATCTGTGATATGGTGAGTCAAGATGTTACACCTCTTTCTAGACACAAATAAACCTGAATTTAACCAAGAGGCTATGAAAGTGAGCTTCTGACATTGCTTCCTTCTTCCCTGGCAGCAGGACTTAGTTGCAGGCTCTTGCCTCTGAATCATGCTTTCTCAGGATGGTACACAAGTACATGCAGTGCAAAGAAAATTTAAGAATGGTGTGTGTAGGGATTAACTCCATTCCTGGAGAAATGACAGCATCTAGAACTATTTATCTGTGACACTTTTTTTTTTGTTCAAGATTTGGTTGTTGGGTTTTATTTCCAAATAAACATCAGCTTGCAATAACAGTTGGTGCTTTGCAATTAAATAATTTACCATCTGTTTGATATTGTTGATGCTCTCTTTGGAGCAACTACTACTGAATGTGTACTGTGCAACACTGAGTGTGGTGACAGAGCTCAACACCTAATAAATGGCAATAAGAGGTTTTCTGGTCACTTTCAGACAAGAAAAATGAACTCAAGCTGATCTGGGAGTGTATTATAGCTGCTCTGTGAGTGTATTATTTCATTTCCCTCTCTATTTTTTTTTTTTTTTACTGGTGGAAGTGATCCATTGTCTTTAAAATCAAGATGCCCTTTGCAGTTGACTTCCCACTGACATGAGGAGCAGGCAGTGATTTTGCTTCCAGATGAAACCTGAGGAGAACAAACATCTGTGAAGAATGGAGAATGGTGGCAGCCCAGTGAAGTGCCTGAGAGCAAAGTGTTCAACATGCTCACTAATAAGTGTCAGCTTGATTTGAATCACTTGCTAAAGTGCAGCCTGGCTGAAGCCAAAAGAACATACCTTTCCTCGATGAAATGGAATCCCAAGGCATAAATAAAAGATTTCACCTGGGAAGAGTGATTTATTATCTCCATCCCAAGAAAGATGCCTGTGATTTACCACACCTCCTTGCTTTAAAGCAGAAGCAAAAACAATCCCTCCCCACAAAACAACCCCTAACCAGCAACCACCAGCACTATCTCCATTAGTTGGAAGAGAAGTCTGAGATGCATTTATACCAGTGATTTAATTGAAGTCAACAGTCATGCACATGGGAGAACAGACCCAGTGAGAAACAAATTGAGTCCATGGTTCCAAAACTAATGAGAAATTCACTGATATTCATTAAAAAAAAACCCCACTATTATCACAGTGGGCTTCTGTCCAATCTAAAACTCTGATCCCATATCCCACCGAAAGGAGCCAGCTAATTCATTCCTGACCATATGGATGTTGTAAAGTTGTAGAGATCAAAACCTTCCCTGACAGAACCTTGGATCAACGAAAGAAAACATTTCTGCTCCCTCTTGAGCAGCCATTTCGGGTTTTATGGGGAGCCTGATCCATGTTGGGACAACGGTTTGAACGGCTTAGTCTATGCTAAAGAACGTTCACACAGCAGACACAATCAATAAAGCTTATAATTTATTTACTTCATTCCTGAGTCTGAAGGGTTTGATTTAAGGAGCTCACATGGGATGTCAAAGGGAGGAGGGGCTTTCTGGGGTGAATGGCAGGTTTTAAATACTGTCTAGGTCTTAGGTAGATTCTCCATAGCCTCTTTCTCAGGATTACTTTGAAAACAAGACACTATTCATAGACACCCTCAGCAAATCACCACACTGTGTCTGCTGCTAACTGCTGCCATAAATTACATATACAAAATTCAAAACCACTGGACAGTGATGACTGGGTCCCTCTTCGATTCCACTCCCTCATGAATTCTGAGCTTTTGTGGGTTGTGGGAGATGCAGGCAGGGTAAATGATAATTACATACAGTCCCTAATTCCATCTTCCCTCCTTCTACTGCTTGAAGTTGGGAAAGACTGGTAGGGAATCTGAGGTGGTTGCAAGTTGCGAATAACTCAGCGTACTTGTCTCTTTTTTCAGCTGAGTACTCTCACTTTTTCCCAATGTGAAAATTTCAGGGAAAATCTTAAGTAAATGACTATCAGAGTCAGCCAACAAACTATACCATTCTCTCAAGCAGGGAAGTTTACTCAGTTCCCCTGCAACTTTACCTTTCTTTCCAGTATGAAGTAAATTATCTGTGGTGCTTACAATGTTGCTTGGAGTGCAGTGTACTTGCTGAGACAGTAGAATATTTTCAGGTGAAACAGTCATTTACTGGAAAGCCTGTGCTTTAATTTACTCAAGCTTTAAGCCAAAAATAGGAAGCCACTGCTGCCACAGGAACTGCTTAGTGTCTTTTTGTTTTCAGTCCTCAGCAAAGCGTCAGCCAGATTTAGCACAAACTGATCACTGATAGGGACAGCTCTGAATGCATGACCAGCCTTGAAAATTCTCATGCAGCAATAAATATGTTGAAGACACTGCATCAAAAGATCATTGAGTGACTTGCCCCTTGTTTTCTCCTTCCAGGCTTTTATGATCTCTAATAAAGGTGAAAATGCGATGTGTGCATGACACGCTTATATATTTTTATTTACAAGATGCAATCTATTGCCTAAACCTCTAGTCCTATTTACATCACAAAACATAAATAAACCACATTAATCCAGCGAAATAAAGAAATGTGAGCTTTTGCATGTACTGCATTTGTACCAGTGATGCCCTCATTTAATTTCTTGGGATTCCCTCCTAATGGGAGAAGTTCCACAGGGGCATAACTACGCAGGACTGGAAACATCCCTTAGTCCAGGAATAGAGTGCCAGGTGCTTGTACTGAGCAGTGCTCTTGGCCCTATGGCTACCTCCTCTCCGATCAGAGAACCTGTGGCACGCAGCCAGAGGGAGCCTGCACATGAGGAACTAGAGCAGGAAGACAAGTGAAAAGTAAATCAGCCTCTGTCTCTGTCACCCCTGCTTGCCATACCAGAGCAAGAGCTACCCCACAGTATAGTAAGCAGGTGGAGCTGAGGCTTCTTCTGAGATCCACTCTAAGTGTCTTCTGAAACAATCATAGCTGGTTTTGCAGTGTCTAGACAGAGCCCAATCCCCTGTGCAGCATTCCTCTTTCCCCATGTGCTGCACAACAAGGGCCATTACTGGTAGTTATGAAGGCACTAGAGAAACCGAGGTTTATTGTGAGAATTCATTGGCCCTCCAAATAAAAGCTTTGAAGTTACTTCAGCAGTTCTTCTGCATTTCTCACATCCTGGAAGAACTCAACACAGAAATTATCCCTCCTCAACATGAACCAGGTGGAATTTTCTTTTTGATGATCTTGGGAAGCACAGTGTCCACCCCAAGTACCTGGCAAATACTGTACAGTACAGGTACATCAGAACCATAAGTAACTTTCACACTTGGAAAGAAATGTTAACATTGGCTGCCGTACAAAAGGAACTATAAAACAACAAAGAGAGAAGCAGAGACCATTTGGGATATTCCCAAATGGCAGGAAATACAAATGGCAGGAGCAAGGTAGATAAAAGATTCATGTATCAGACCAAAATACACTTTTTCTGTTTCACAAAATTATAATTAACAGGTATACTTTGTGTTTCTCATCTCAAACACACATTGATAAAATGCCATCTCTCAGCCATCTCTTTATGTAAAAGATGCTCTTTGGTCCTGCCTGAGACGAAGAATGATTTATTTGTCAATCAGGGAATGCTCTGGAAAAGAAATTTTGCTCTTCTACTTCTTCTCCTATAGGATTAGGAAAAAAAAAAAATCACTCTTTAGGCTAATGTACCAGTGTACAATATGGTCACCAGTGTTCTGGCATTCAACATCAGAGATGCTGGAATTTCTGAAGGAACTGGAAAATCGTAGTGAATTTTCAATTTCTGGTTCCAATACAACAGGAAAAAAAATGCTGCCACTCTTCATGACCCAGTGCTGATTCTATCTGGAAGTACTATCATTGGCTTTAACAACAAATCTCCCTTTTTCTGAGTAGTTGTACTTTGCAAAAATGTCTCTGCCTGCTTATGGGATTCTAAGTAGAATGAATGATGCTCTATGCTTGAGTGAGATTTATTTCACCCTTGGCAAGAAGTCACAAGTTTATTTGGGGGGATTCAAACTTCTGTTTACAGAAAAGCGATAGCAAGAAAAAAATCTACTCTTTTTTGTGTCCAGTTTTGGAGTCTTTAGAACTACTTTACAGAGGAGAGAAGTTGTGGAAATCCCACCTCCATGTAATCTGATGTACCAATATAATGCAGGTCTGCTTGCTTTTACTCGTTGTGTTGCATTATTGCTGGATTGCTTCCAAAAATCATCATCATAATAATAAAAGAACTTGTCCAGAAGATGTTTATCCAAATATCTAAACAGTTTTTTGAGGAACAAATCCATATTGAGCAGAGATATCATTTGCAGCAATAACGTCTGGAAGAAAAGAAAAATGAAAAGTGTCAGTCAAAATAAACAGATTCTATATTGCAGCCCCCAGGAGGCCATGCTATGGAGTATAATATATTCAGTTGCTCACACCTAGCCCTATTTTCAAAGTCATAAACTGGGGTGGATTTGTCAGAGTTTCAACAATATAATTGTTTAGCTGTAAATTTTCCTGCTGGCAAGTTCCAAAGTTTTCAGATAATCCCAGACAGGGATTCAATCTTGCAGTCACATACAGAATAGATGGTTCACAGCTAGTGTGTGGAGCCTGCAAACTGTGCTGCCACAGAAGTTTTCAGGGGATCACGAGCTCCCTGAAGCACACAATATAATTTGAATATATGATACGGAGGTATTTCCATCGTGGTGCACAAAGAGAGTGACATTGTTGATTAAAGGTGGAAGTGCAGAGGAGGTTTAGAAGTGTGTAAATCACTCAAATTTTTTAGCATCTTGAGTAATAAGATGCATTCCCACTTGAAGCCATGTGGAGAGGGCTTGGCTCAGGCCTTATTTCAAAATAGTCAAGGGAAACACCTGTGTCTCTGTTAGTGAAAGGCATGGCCCATAGCTTCTTACTTCGGCTATTTTTCTCCTGACTACACAATTTATGTCCTGCAGCAAGATCTCCTGAGGTTTTTTGTTTCATTTGAATGCTTATTTAGCTTCCATCTAAGTTATACAACGGGGCTTGAAGTGTTTATAGAAAAAGCTACGAAGATAGCAGTTGTACTGAAACCACTTCTTCGCAGGTAAACATGATAAGAGCTGATGTACATAAACTAATGAAGAGGAAGGGAAAGAGAAGAGCATTTCCATTTCTCACAGGATTAGGAAGTCAAAGACTATTTCCCTGATTGAGCTGGAGTTTTTTCTCTCAAAGCACCATACACAGAGGCATTTATTTATCCTTAGATGGACGCAAAACTATGCTGCAAGACTCCAGAGCATGGCGCCATGTCCCATATCTCACATAGCCTTCCCTCTCTGTTGTTTGAAGGGTAGCACAAATCCTGCCAACATAGACTTTCCTCCCCTGAAATTCCCCTGCAATTCCCTGCAAATAACCTTCACCCATTAATTCTTAAAAAACCTGGAACCTATTGCAACAACTATAACCTTCTGAGTCCCTAAAATCGCCTTGTAGTGTGAAAGCAAGAAAGCGAAACTGTGAGTCTTCCTCTGTGCCTTTCTTTGACCTACCACTGATCCATCAGAAAGGGCCTCCTAACCCACTCACTCACAGTGTCTGGGGCAGCTGCTGAAGATGCTGTCATGGGATTTACCTATGCATCTTGAAAGTCCACATGTTTTTGTCCCCGCTGTGCTGTGGCACATCATCTGCCCCTTTAACTTCATGACCGATCTCTTCCTAGCCACTTCATCCCACCAGAGTTCAAAGAGAACACAGCTGGCAGGAGGTCATCCAGAACATTCTGGTGAGCTCCTCTTTCTGATATCACTAACACTCTGTGCCCACCTCAGTGTTATTAAAAAAAAAAAAAAAAAGAAGATACATCTTCCCAGTGTTTTGAATAGCAAAGCTATGTCAGCCAATATTCTCTCCACCCTCAAAAATTTGTCACAAAGCATTATACAGAAATCAGAAAAAACTGTGAGGATGTGAGGACACTGGGTCCCTTGAAGGGCCATCACAGACCCAGACTAGAACAAAACAGCTGAGGCTGAATCAAGGTTGTAAGTATTTTCCTTAGACAGCCCAGCATTTCTACAGCACCCTGCAGTACAAGCATTGCCATTGACTTCAGTGGTGCATGGAGATGAAGTGGGACCAGACACAGATACCCAGGGCCTATAGTGATGTTTACCCTGCCCTTTGAAGCTTCTGCCTTGTTTATATGCGGCAGCACAGTTTGCAAACACCTAACACAGTGCCGCAGTTCAGGTTTTGTGATTTGGTGGAAGGCATGTACACAACATTAAAGACACTCAGTTCTCTTTCCTGAGATCTTACATACTTCCTTCAAAAATAATTGGAAGTAGAGCACAATGTCAGAGCATAATACTGAGTACCAGAGAGAGAAACAGGCGTAAGTATTTGCTGTCACTTTTTCTTCCCCTATTGAAAACACACAGAAAGAATTGCCTTGTCTCCATCTTCCCTGAATATCCCTGAAGATCAAGCAGCTGATAGTCAAAGGTATTATAAATTCCTCTGTAACACAGTTCTCTCTCTGGTATCTGTAACTCTGTGCTTGCCTTAAGCTTTATCCAATAATTAATCAGATTGCCTTGGTCACACATACTTGGACTGTAGAATGCCTCTGCACGAGACACTCACAACCAGCCCTGACTCCACACGTGTAAGACTCTGATTTATTCATCCGTTCGGCCCGACTAGAAGCAAAGGTATTGTTTTTCACCCAGGGTGTGATCCAGCACTCATTGATGTCAAAGGCAGTGCTCCCGTTGACTTCCATGGGACACAGGATCAAGGCTTTCGCCCGCCAGCAACTGACGGTAAGTCATGCTGGTAGGGAGGGCAAGACTCTCAAAGGCAACTTAGAGTGCAACAAATTTACCATTGTGTGCTAGAGTACAGAAGATGCTCCTCATAATCAAACCACCCAGCCTCAGTATTTAGGTACCTGTGCTGAACAGCCGTGCCACGCTGGCTAAGCTCCCAAACCTCCATTTCAGCCTCCCTTAAATTCATTGTAAAACCCTGAGGTCATTTCCATTTTTCTTTCTCTCTTTCTCTTCTTCCCTTCTTCCTTTCTTCCTTTTCCTTTCTTCAACTTTCTTCAACTCTCTCTCTTTCTTTCTTTCTTCATCCTTTTCCTCTTCCTCATTCCTTCTCTTTTACTTTCTTTCTCCCTCTCACTCTGCCATCTTTCTCCCCCTGCCCTACTTTCTCTCCCCCTTTCCCTTCTCCTCTCTTCCTTTCCTTGTTTCTTTCATAACCAACTTATTCCTCTCAGTTTTGCTTCAAAATGCTGGACAGCAATTCAGAAGACATGTGTCTGCATCTTCACATGGCATCCAGACTAGTTTGGTTACCGGTTTCTATATCTGCTGAAAAAAACCTGTTCATACAGCATGACAGAACATACAGATTCTGGAACATCACATGCGCAGCAGCCAGACCCTTCACTCCGATTCCCGTGCTGCAGCTTCCTGCTCTTCAAAGTCCAGGGGTGACGGTAGCGTAGAGAGGCAACCTGCCCGGCCGGTGGGCACTTTTCTTGGCATTACACACAGGTTCACCTTTATAAGATAAGCTTTTTCAGTTGACATTGCAGTTGTTTGAGATTTACAATCACTCATTTGAGAGCAAAATTAGTCCTTGAGTATGAAGATAACATTTGCTTATCCTAATTAATTTAAAACTGGCTTTTCATCTTTGATTGTTAGTCAAATACCTTTTCTTTGATCAAAATGTGATATTGTTTCTTCCACACATTCCTTAGGGCTAACTATTCCTACATTTTGTTTCTGCTTTTCCCTCTCTTTGCTTGGCCCCAAATGCACTAAAATGTCCTGTCTCCCATCATTTGAAGGTTAGAGGTGACTGGTTTATCTAGAGTTCACTTCAGTTGTATTGACACACACATGCCACAACTGGCATACTCGGGCCTCTGGGCTCTGGCTCTGAAAGCCGTTTCCACATTGTAAGAGGAGGCGATGTAGGCTGTACACTAAAATAATGGAGAATGTGATAAACTGTCACCAGAAGACAGTCTCAGTTCCCCGACTCTTAATGGTAGAATAACACAATAGGGTCAGACTAAAAAGGTTTCCTTATGAAAATTTTATCAGCAACTTTGGTAAATTGCTGTGGGAAAGGTGCTTTGCTCTCAGGCAGACCTGGAACCTGTTTTTACAAGGTACAGCTTGCATGCATTGCCTCACCCCAGCAAGATATTAAGGGCACTCAAATTGAATTAACACCAAATCAGGCCGGTGCACTTAACAATACAAATGCACTTAAGGGATGCCTCAGAATGATTTGTGACTAAAGAAAGCAAAGTAGAAATCGGCCTTGAAGACCACAGGGGTGGTGTTGTGTGTCATATACAGGAAAAGCCATAAGCAGAACTTAGAATACCGGAAAACCATGAACTTCAAGGGCTCTCAGATACCTTAGACCCAGCCATAAAGTAGATGGTCTCTTTTGTGGTATGCAGAAACAATTGATAAATAAATTACAGCCAATTTTCTTAGTGGCACGGTCTCCATTACCTCTGTCAGCAGTGTAACTGCTTTGCTAAAATGATAAGAGGTGAATAATGGTATATCAGGTAGCAGCAAAGGAAATTCTCTGAGTTGCCTCTTCTCTCCGTGAGAGCAATGACACAATGCAAAAGTGAATGAGATGTGATGTGGCAGCTGACAGGGAGCTCCATGTGGACTGCTGCTAAGGCCAAAGCAGCTGAACCATAATACTAGCAAGAGGGTAGAAGCAGTGGTGTTTTGTTTTTCTGTTAAAATGTCAGACTCATCCTTTTCAGGAAGCCACCCCTGTCTGCCACCATTTTTCATCAAGTTACTTAACTGTTTCTCTCTCTGAGCCTGCAGGCCATATTGTTCCACAAGTTGGAGGACCAACCCTGCAAAGTTTAGACCACAACCAGGCAAAAATCTCATAAACAGTGCTAAGAGCATTTTGTACCTCAGGACTGCTCAGTGGATTGAGCTTTACAGAGGGATGGGTCCA
Organism: Phaethon aethereus; assembly: GCF_964289735.1. Lineage (NCBI taxonomy): Eukaryota > Metazoa > Chordata > Aves > Phaethontiformes > Phaethontidae > Phaethon > Phaethon aethereus. The sequence goes on along the minus strand of NC_138577.1, from coordinate 37,707,591 downwards.
CCATGGTGAAATTGGTCTATTCCCTTCTGGTCAAAGACCAGTATTGGATTAAAAATATTGTATATTCAAGCTACCTGTAAACATCAATATTCTCTTCAATAAGCATGATGTTGGAGGCACTATTAATTAGTCCTTTTTCTTGACAAAATGGTGGAATTGGGGTCTTAAGTAACTGGAACTTAGAGCACAAAGAAAAGTGAAAGACTCCAGACATCTAAGTCCAGGATCTCTGTGTCAAACTAAAATGGTGGTGGTTATGGTGGGATTTCTGCCGATCAGTGCAAGCCACAGTTCCTGCTTTTGCTGCTGTTACAAAAAAAATAGCCAGATATTGATTTGGTATACAGGAATTTGCTTTGGTGGAGCAGGTTTATTTCTGAACGTATTGTGGTCCATGGAGAAGGCCACACTGGAACAGGTGCACCTCAGAGCAACTGTGGCTTGGTTAAGTGGATAAGTCTATGCCACAGCAGGTATACCCCTGAAGATGTGGCACACAGATAAGGCTCCACTTGGAGCAGGTACAACCTTAAAAGACTGCAGTCTGAGGATAAGTCCAAGCCAGAGCAGGGGCAAAAAGAGAAGTTCACTGCAATGTTAAATCCTATGGTTTTGGTTCAAAGGGACCAGAGGAGAAGACTGTAATGGAAATACCTTTAAATTATTGTAACCCTCAATTTGAGTTGCATTTTCTAGGAATTCCTGTAGCAGGAACCACCTGAACCGGTGGAGGACAAGTCTTACAAGAAGCAGTGCAAGTGCAGTAGTGACCTGGCCTCAGCTGGCTTTGGTGCCCAGTAACTCCATGCAACACACCACCTCTCCTGTCCTGAGTGACCACCATAACAGATGGAGCCCAAAATCATTGGATAAATAAACTCAATAGACATTTTTCAGACATTTATAGACTTTTTACAAACATTTCACAGGGGTGGTCCACAGACTAAGGGAGTGATATCTGTGTATTTTATCAAAGAATCAGAAGAGGTGGGGTGGTTAATGAGGATATATTGGATAGTGTGGGACCTGAGCATAACATAAACGGTAGGGAACATGGGGTGGAGAATGTGCTGGTTTTGGCTGGGATAGCGTTAATTTTATTCATAGTAGCTAGTATGAGGCTGCGTTTTGGATTTATGCTGAAAACAGTGTTGATAATACAGGAGTGTTTTCGTTACTGCTGAGCAGTGCTTGCACAGAGCCAAGGCCTTTTCTGCTTCTCACACCACGCCACCTGCGAGTCAGCTGGGGGTGCACAAGAAGCTTCGAGGGGACACAGCCGGGACAGCTGACCCCAACTGACCACAGGGATATTCCATACCATATGATGTCATGATCGGCATATAAAGCTGGGGGAATATGAAGGAAGGGAGAGACGCTCAGAGTTATGGAGTTTGTCTTCCCAAGTAACTGTTACGCATGATGGAGCCCTGCTTTCCTGGAGATGGCTGAACACCTGCCTGCCCATGGGAAGTGGTGAATTAATTCCTTTTTTTGCTTTGATTGTGTGTACAGCTTTTGTTTTTCCTATTAAACTGTCTTTATCTCAATCGACGAGTTTTCTCTTTCACTCTTCTGATTCTCTCCTACATCCCACCGGGGGGAGTGAGTGAGCGGCTGCCTGGGGCTTAGTTGCCGGCTGGGGTTAAAGCACAACATCCATATACCTACAAACTCTGGTAAGGGTCCTAGCAGCCTGTTGGTAGAGGAAGTCATAAAACCACTATGGGCAATGAGAGTTGGGGGGTGGCTCAGCAACGGAGAGAAGTCTCGCCACAGACACCAGTATGGTTACCCCTTGGTGCACTTAATCCCCATGAGAATGGATCAGCCCAGCACTGCAGGGAGTCAGCCAGGGAGCAGGCGTAGCCCATTCCTTGTCTCCTTCCTACATGGCCTGAACACCAAGTCCCAGAGAGGAGCCAGCTGGAGACATTCCTTTCCTGCATCCCAGAGGAGAGCAGAGTAGCCAGGACACAGGCTGATGACCTCAGGGAGTCAAATTCCTGCCATGGGAGGACAACTCTTGACAAAGGCAAGAAAGAGACTTTCTCTTTCTCCAAATACTTATCCAGGCCTTAGCCTGGCCAACTGAAAATTTTTCTGTGATTCTGCCCATCTTAATGTGGAAGAAGAGTGGGTTAAATGATTTTCTCTTTGTACTTTTGTTACCCAAGCAGCACCAAATGAAAGCAAACTACTTCTGAGCAGACTGAATCAATGTCACCCAAAACATTATCAACAGAGAAGAGCTTCAGGTTGGATAACATGTTTGTACGCAAAACTTCGGCCCACAGCGGCAGAGCTGGGGGAAGGGAAAGACGTGTGCTGGGCCACAGTTCAGTCTTCACATTATGCATTTCGTCCTTCCACCCTTCTACCCTTCAACCTGGTAAGAATTCAACACAAATAACCATGCTATGTCTGCTGAACCAGATGACCCACTAGATGTCCTTCTTAACAAATGTTTTTATGAAATTAACAGAAGGACTGTGCAGCAGCTTCCCATTAACTCAAGCCCAGCTTCAGCTTGTACTCGTGGTATGTTTATTAACACCTCCTCTTGGGATACTAATCAAACATATCCACTAAATTCTTGCTCAGACTCAAAAAAAATTCCTCTAAAACAAAAGGATCAAAACCCAGACTTTTACTCAGGTTTTTGTTCCTGGAGAGAACTCCTGAATTCCCTTATAAAATTGGGCTCTTGAACAATTTCTGGGGACAATATAAGTTTTATAAATTGACAGACTTATGTTAGTACACATAATAAATATTTGCCTGAGTCAAAATTAAACAGGCCTACAGATCTTGAATATAGAAAGATTGAGCCACAAAAAATAATCATTAAAACTCAATCTTTACATACATAAGTCAGATTCTAATGATCTGCATTTACTTTGGTTTCTTTATTCTCATTAGAGGTACAATTTTATATCAAGTTTCTCTGTAAAAACAGTGAATGGAAAGTTACTAAATGATTAATAATAAATGATTAATAGGTGTTGTAATAAATAATCAATTGTTTTGAAATCCAGTCAGTCAATAGGTTGCTAACAATTATTAAAAACCATGCATTACACCTTCTCTTGACATGCTTATAACTTTCCATATCACTTGTTACTATGAAACTTACACCTCTTTTTCACCTCTAGTAAGCATTTATTAACCCTTTATAAACTATCTAGGAATGAAACCATGTTGTAGAATACAAAAGGAATACCTTGTGATCAGAAGTCCATCACAAAGTATCAATTCCAGTGCAATTGATCTTACTTATGAAGACAGCAAATGGTTTGAAGGCAGTTGAACTACATTTTCTATTGTGCAAGAAATAATAAACCATCCAGAAATAATTGACCATCCAGGAATCTCACACATGTAACAGAATCACAGAATGGTTGAGGTTGGAAGGGGCCTCTAAAGGTCATCTGGTGCAATGCCCCTGCCACCTACAGCCAGTTGCCCAGGACCATGTCCAGACAGGTTTTGCATATCTCCAAGGATGGAGAAACCACAATGTCCCTGGGCAACCTATGCCCATGCTCAGTCACCCTCACAGTGAAAAAGTGTTTCCTGATGCTCAGACAGAGCCTCCTGTGTTTCAGTTTGTGCCCATTGCCTCTGGCCCTGTCACTGGACACCAGTGAAAACAGCCTGGCTGCACCTTCTTTGTACCCTCCCTTCAAGTATTTATACACAAGGATAAGATCACCCTGAGCTTGCTCTTCTCCAGGCTGAACAGTCCCAGCTCTCTCAGCCTTTCCTCATAGGAGAGATGCTTCACCCTTGTGGCACTTTGCTGGACTCTCTCCAGTATGTTCATGTCTCTCGTACTGGGGAGCCCAGACCTGGACACAGACTCCAGGTGTGGCCTCACCAGTGCTGAATAGAGGGAAAGGATCACCTCCCTTGACCTGCTGGCAGCAGTCCTCCTAGTGCCACCCAGGGTGCCATTAGACTTCTTTGCAGTAAAAGGATGTTGTTGGTTTATGTTGACCATCAGGATGCCCAGGTCCTTTTCTGCAAAGCTGAACAATACACAGGTTTATCAAACACCTGACCCAAATTCCATATTATATGACCTCTTCTTCAGTACATTTTAGATCAACTTGAATTAACATTAGAAAAGCATCCACTGGATTCAGAAAGCTCAAAAGTTGGTCAAGGGAAAATGAATGAGAACTTCAAGAATCTACACACCCCTTCAGATCTGTCCCTTAAATGAGAGTTGCTTAACTTTATGTCTAAACATATTTTCATTATTAAGTATTCAGTAGACCCTTAGAATATGACAGTAGATCCAAGCAATTTTCTTCTCCAGAACCACTTTTAATAAACACAGTTAAGGAGGAGGTTGTATGCCTTGCTCACTCTAAGAGTTAGCAAAAGTTAATAATACTAAAAGTTAGCAATTGCCAAACAAGGAGACAAAATGCTGTTTGGTTTGGAGTCAGTTTGTTCACATATCCCCTGACACTTTAAATGAGTTCACTGTATTTTATAAGCATTGAAGCTTCCACCTCCATCAGTCAACTTATTCTCTTTGTTTAATTTTAATACATTCTGTGAAGTTATATCTCTTGAAATCATTGGCTTGTCTGAAGGTCCCCAGATGCTCCCCCTCTAGGTTCTCTCTCTCAGTCCCACTCGCTCTTCTCCACACACCTCTTACCTTTTTACTCAGCTGATTCTAGCCTACACAAACATATCAGTTGCAACAGAAGAGTTTTCTCTCTCACATATTCATACTCAACAGGAGAACAGAGAATAAATTTCCTCTACTAACATATATACACATATATATGCACATATGACCTACTCACTTCGGTGATTGTAACTACCTGACTCAGGACTACCTGACTCACTGGACCATGAGGCGAGGTTTACTTTTTTTTTTTAATTGCCTGCAAGTGCTCACTCTGGCCAAGAAAGAGGGAATATAGCTTCTCCCCCATCCCTGACCACAAAGCTGGGAAGAAATTTCCCTTTACTTTTATCCAGTTATGTGTGGAGTTAGGTTTCCCATTACATCCATAATATGATCAGCAACTGGGTAAACTCACACAGACTGCCACGCTTTCATAAAGCCCACTAATATTAAAGTATAAATGTCAGTGTCACTGGAAATTCTTGTGGTTGCAATGGTCTACATCATGCTGTTAGGCTGATCAGCCAAAATCCTATTGTGATAAGAGAAAAGACACATCCATCTTTCTGTCATACACAAAGTTTCTGATAGCATGTCCTGATAGGGAGTGGTGAGTTACGTTTTAGTTACCTAGTTCTCCTGTGGAAAGAAGAGGGATGGCTAAATGTGACACATGTATACAGAATTGTGGGAAAGATTTGACTTCCACTCCATTTCAGACAAAAAAGCATTTGAATATTTTTGTGTTTTCAGACTGAGGAGGAAAAAAGAATAAAATAGCCATGGGAAAAACAGAGTTTCATTGACAAAGTCATTGCTAAAGCTGCATTTTTTTTTCATGGTTCCTGAGAGAGTCAAGGAGTTCATGTTTTTCAGAACATTATCCGTGACTGATGACACTTTGGGACTTTTTGCATGTGGGTGGGTGGACGCAATGCTAACCAGTTGAATCGATTTCAGAGAAACCCTTTGCTGCTGTCAAGTTAAGTCCCAGACTGCAATGGAATATGACAAAGAGCAGGAACTCAGCAACGCCACCACAATGACAAAGTGTCCTGGAACAGTGAACTTTCCTCGAGACTGCCTGGAGCAATGAGATTTCTCCCTCCCATAAAGAAAACAAAGTGTCTTTTCTTCTTTCTCTATTTTTTTTCCTCTCTCTTTCCCATATTTAGAACCATAGCTTGGTTCAAAGTTTAGTTCTGGCACGGTGACCAATTGGGTCTCCATATGGTGTTTATTTATTTATTATTTGTCTAAAATGCTTTTGGCACAACATGTTTGCATGAGTTAGATGGTGTTTATAGAAAACCTGAATACTGGAGTTCATAGGAAAGGTCATTGGCTCATTCTTTCTCTTATTTTAATTGAATTTTCCTCGCTGTTGTTCCTGCTGCTACTCACTTTACTTCTTCATAGATATTGATTTCTTTTCCAGATTTGTTTTTGTTTGTTTTTTTCCTTGGGGTTTTTTGTGGTTTTTGTTGTTGGGGTGGTTTTTTCCAGCTTGACCACTCGTGAGTTCTCTGTAAAAGCTTCAGACATTCTTATTAAAATAGAAGAGTGTGGTCTCATCTACAGACCTCATTTGGAGCTAGTGCACATTCTTCCTCACCATAGAAGGCTTCCCTTCAGTCTTCTCTGAAAGAGGAAATTTGATTCTGTTTGAGTTTTCTTATGATCAGAGGCTTTTCTTATCATCAGATGCTGCACATCCCATTCACTGCCTTTAACACCCTATTTCCTGCCTTTAGCAAACAACTTTGCCAAAAATGCTCTCATTTTACCTACTGCAGTATTTGTGTGGAAAACCTCACTTAACACATCCTGCAGTGTGCAAAGCTCAATTCAGAAAAAGCATTAGCTCCCTGTTTCCTGCCCAAGTGGCTCAGACTATGTTCAATGGTGTGGGAAGCCTCTCCTCATACCCACTTCTAAATAATGCCAAATGGCACTGAGGTTTGATTGCTCTGTGGTTGTACCTTCTTGGTCTTCAGCAGAGTTATGTGAAGAAATAATTTTTACTGGTCATCTTTTAGGTCATCTGCAAATGTTAAGATTCAGATAAGGAAGTTATGTTTCATGCAGGCTACTTTGACTCTTTATGTAGGTAAATATACATATGATATTACATATATCTTACACCATTTTATGTCGTTGCTGGTTACTGTCAGATGACAATTTCCTCCAGTTATGCAAATTGTAAAGTCTTCCTGAATCCAACCTTGATGGAGCACAGCTGCCTTCAGATGCTTCAGATTTACCCCAAGGCCTCAGTTGCACCAAGACAAGTTTCAAGATCAAGGCCAACATTGATATGCTGAACAACAGAATTGGCTGTAACCCCTTTAAAATTTGACTTATTGCGTCTTCATTTCCAGCTGGATTCCTCTGCAGTAACAAACGGCTTGTTGAGATCAATATGGCCATCTTGACTGGCTGAAAGGAAAACTCTGTGGTGCTTCTTCATAACCTGAGTGCTTTACACTGATGACATTACCATCCATGTGCTTCTTGTATCTGACCCTAACTGACAGCAATATCTTGCCCTTTCTATATGATATTCATTTCAACGCAGATAATCCATGTCGGGAAGGAAAACCCTGGTTTTGCTTTGTAGTGGATATTCCAGCTCACTGGCTGTGAAGCTTCACCAGTGATATTAGAGATCACACAATGACATTGAGGGACAGGGGAAGTGGATCTTTTGCTCTCAACCCATGAGCAAATACTCTGTGACTGAAAGGGAGGCTTCCATAGGTTTTTGACAATAGGCTTGTTACATCTGTCCTTGAGCAATATAGTTTTTAACCAGGTACCTAACTTTACACATGTGCCCAAATTGAAGTGCTACCTGAAATCGAATGTCATTTCTTAATGAGGCCATCATGTCACATCTGATCTGAGTCAATTTAAAAGACAAAGCTCCTCTGGTTAATAAGCAGAGCTAACATCCAAGATGCAAACTATTATGCTGTATCTATTATAGGCTTCTAAAACCCAAATTGCAATGGCTTCCCAGCCTGGCTAAATTTTGCCTTATTTTCTGCTAATATAAAGAACGCTGTTTGTCACAGAGACTTCCACAATGTAACAGTGGACAAAATGATTGCCAAAATCACTAAATGTCTCTGAACTTGTTTTTCAAGGAGTCATAAATTGGATTATCAGGGCATTACATGTACCTATCACCACAGCATGTATCGCTTGCAGAGAATTTCTCACGTAGCTTGCTTAAGACAAAAAAATATCCTATTAAATATCAGTACATACTAATTCTTTATATTCCATTTGGGATTTAATTTTTCTGCGTTTTTTCACCAGTCAGTTTTGTCATGTCATTAGAAAGGAACCATAAGTATAAGAACAGCAAATTAAAAAGCAACAACCCAGTGTACGTTGTTTGGAAAAATCCCTCACTGTGGCTGGTGACATAAAGTTTCCCTTTTGTACAGACACGCTGTGCTGGAATCAAACTGGAGACTGAAGAAGTTTGCCTGTTCTGGTGAAATTAGTCTGGTACCTGGGTCATTTAGCAAAAACATTCAGAAAATTTAATTAAACCAGAACTCCACTCTGTGAACACCAAGTCTGCTTTTTACAGTAATGTCTACAAGACAGGCATGTGAACACTCTTAATTACTTGCATAGTCCTATTGACTTCAGCAGGAGGAGTTGCAGGCACAGGTCTCTGCAGGACTGCCATCCATACGTCTGCTCCTGGAGCAGGCTGACTATTAATTTTAGCAACATCTGAGGACACCTGGCATTGTATGGCAGGCACATACCACATTGTGATATCTGAACTAGAAAAACAACCAGTGTCTCTTCCTTAACTTAAAGCACATTTTTAAAACTTACAGACTTAGTTTGAATTGGTGTTTTAGCATCATTCCTGAGACAGAACCTGCATGGAAGAAGTGAAGATGCATTTTAGCTGAACAAAGTTCTTCTCAAAGTTCTCCAGAGATGAGCAACTTTTAAACATCAAGCTGACTGTGGCAGACAGAAAGATTCAAGCAGTGAGATTTAAATAGGTCTTAGACAGAATCAGAGATCTGATGGTTTAAAGAGCCTGTGTCTAAAATGAAAACAATAATATAAGTCAATTCAACATAGCAGTAAATTAAACTTGCAATCCATATTATTCCATCACTTCCACTGGAAAAATAAATAATACTTAGTATGTCAAAGCCGCTATTGTTAAATTTACTAGTGTAACTCATCAGAGGAAAGAAAGATCCTCTACCAGTGTCATCTTCGTGTGTTAGAAAATTGGAAAAGTACAATACCATTATATTACAAAAACATGAAGCCCATTTGAAATTCTATTTTCTTGTGATAATGGTACAGATAATTTTTCAGTGGTCAAAATCACTAATGCATCCTCATTCTTTTATATTTACAAGTAATCAATGAGAAGTAGAATAACAACCAGAAGTTAAGGTTAATGAAATCAAATGAAGAATTTTGAAAAGTCAGACCTGTTATTGATACACTTAAATATTGACTTTAGCCCCTATGAATAGATCAATAGGATTTAATGTCAGAATGGACTCATCAAAACAAAAGACAACAAACTTCCCTTAAGAAATGCCTGCTTCTGCCCAATGCATGCTCTTGAACTACAGTGCACCTTTTAGAAAAGAACAAAAAAGAAAACTTGACCAAAATAATTCCCCCAAGGTATAAATCATGAGTCCTGTTGTTTCAGTGACTATCACCTTTAAGAATTGTCTTCATTTTAGCCAGAATTTCTCTAACTTCAGTTTCACATCTCTTAATCTAGTTAGGAGTTTTGCTATTAGAGAAAATGGTCCTAAGGAGTAATCTGCATGCCACTCCACACTACAGCTTGCCCTCAGGGCCCGACATCATCTGGGGCCTCTCCCTGAACCCTCTCTGTATCTCAGCTCATTCTTGGGCCGTGGGACCGGTGGTGGGCAATATTGCAGGAGGCTCAGTGTCAGGCTTCTGGGTGCTGAACCACAACCTTCCTTGCTCGTGATGACCACAAGTCACTGTGGTTTTTTTTCCTTTCAGAGTCCCTCAACTATAAGACTACCTCTAATGAAAGAGCCATGGAAACATATACTGCCTTCTTGCATCCCGGCTATACCAAATAACAAATATCGCCATTTACTGTCCTCCCATTCTTGTGGAACGAGCGGCCATTTAGCAGCAGCAGTTACAGTCATTGCTTGGGGAAATGTTAAACAGCATAAGGCTAGGTCAAATGTCTGTGGCCTGAGAAAAGGAGGCATTTGTAATTACCTTCTTGAGACCTGCCCCTTGTTCCTTACCTGAGTGCAATGTTGGTTCGGTACCGTTCTAGGCTTTCAACCAAATGGCATGTTAATACAAAACAAAAAGCATCAGCAATTTCTTAGCTTATTGGATCAACACGCTGGTTTATCAAACAGCATTTTAAAATGTCACAAATACACCAGTTATTTCCACAGATCTATTCTCTTAACCGATGCTGAATGCTCTTAACAGAAATACCATCCTTTTATTTAGGGCCTGTGCTGATTTTCCATTATTTTATGTGGCACCAATGTCCAAAGTAGCAGGTGGAGTAGCCTCTTTATATTCTGGCCCAGTATTTCCTTTACTGTCTTGGAATGATTACGAGACATGTTAGGGTAAAAAGTCAACATTAGTGCCTCAGAGGAGTCAGCAGCCATTTTGTTAAAAATTTGCTGGTATAAGTTCTTTCAATAGGTGATTAAACAATCTGATTTTCAAAGATGTTCTTTAACATCATCTTCCATTCTCATTCAAACTGAGAAGTGTTTAGCATTACATGAAAAGAAGTTGGAACTTTTACCAAGTCTGTAACAAAGATATTTATTGGATTGCTGTGTCTTCTGCACTATAAGTAGTAACTGTACCAACTAGCAGTGGGTCATTGCAGACTTCTTTTGTTTCTCAGTAGACATTTTGCGTAGACATCTCTTTGTGAACTTTTGCTTCCCTGATCAATTTTCTGTTTTTCCTGCCTTTTAATTCACATTGACCAATGCTATTTTCTATTTTTCTAATACTTTTTATATCTTGGGGGAAAAAAAATGTTTATTTTCATCTCTATGCCTAACTTTTAAGAAACAACAACAATAACAGTGATGATGTTGATGATGATGATGCTGATGATAATAATAATTTGAAAAACCTAAACTGTCATAGCCCTTTAGACTGTGAGTTTGTTGGGCAGCTAGTGAAATGTGTTATAACAAATAACAAGATACTTTTTCCTAGATTATTTCATTTAAAATTGTTTTCAAGTCTGTGGAACTGATCCTTTAAGATCCTTTTGTACATGTATTGCTGGTTCAGACTGTAATCTGTCGGCACATAACAAATGTAATCAAGCTGAGACAATTAATATCTAAAAAATTACTCATTTTAAGTTCCGAGATCAACTTCATTTTTTCAAGGTGAAGTCTAGCATAAAGATCCCTGGACTTGGATGTAACAAATATTGTCAGAAAATTGATATGTACAATTTTTGGAAATTCCAAAACCAGCCTGTGGGGCAGCATGTGTTACCTGGACCAAAAGTCCCACACGAGTTATACATCTATTGAAAACTATGGACTACTCTGTTAATTGCATTTTCAGCTGCCAGGGCAGTTGGGCAGAGCAGCTGGAGACCAGGCAGTGACTTGGTAGCTGCACAACATGGTAAGAACAGTGAAGAAAACAGCACCTTTAAAAATGAAGGAAAATTAACAAAAGATAATCAAATTTAATTAGAAAAGGAATGGGTTTTTATTAAAAACTTCACAAAGGAATGTTTTTCAACAGGACCTGAAATATTCTTGAAAGTTCTACTTAGCAGCATTATTCAGCTGAACAAACCTGTTCATATTTTCTAAGATACAAATATACGTATCGGTCTTCAGGCAATCAGAAAACAATCAAAAAGTGTTCCAAGATTACATGTGCAAGGCTCTTTTAAAACATAAAAGTTGTTGTCAAATTGTTAGTTAGAGTCATGTGACCATATGAAAGATATGTAAGATTTTTTTTTAAAGACCAAATGAGGAAAACCAAGATACCAAGAGGTTAAATGACTTCCTTTCATGCAAAGTTGAAAACATGCCAGGACTGTGTCCTTTTGGGATGAATACCAAGTCCAGGTTGCAACGGACACTGCAGGCTGAGTTTGTAAATTTTTCAGTCCATACTTACACACCATATAAAACCAAAAAGCCTTTTTCACATCAGAAAAGTGTCACTTAATTTAACGTTACTCAGTACCTTCTTCTTAGCAAGGTACCCAGTTTGTAGTGTATTTGGTGCCCGCCCTAAACAGGATGGGTGAAGGTAGAACATGTCCTCACATCACTCATTACAAATCCACACGTGTGACTGATCTCAGTGGTTCTGGATTTCCCCAGTGGCTGATGGCAACACACATGAAAGAACAGCTCTGTAGCAGTGAGCAGCTCACTTTATAAAAATTATTTTCAAGGAATTAAGCACATCACAACAAGGATTACAAATTCACAGAATCACAGAATCACAGAATAATTAAGGTTGGAAAAGACCTTTAAGATCATCAGGTCCAACCATTAACCCAATACCACCAAGACCACCAAACCATATCCTGAAGTGCCATGTCTGCACGTTTTCTGAACACTTCCAGTGATGGTGACTCCACCACCTCCCTGGGCAGCCTGTTCCAATGCTTGACCACTGTCTCCGTAAAGAAATTTTGCCTAATATCCAGTCTAAACCTCCCTTGGCGCAACTTGAGGCCATTTCCTCTCATCCTGTCACTAGTTACTTGGGAGAAGAGACCAACACCCACCTCACCACAACCCCCTTTTGGGTAGCTGCAGAGAGTCATAAGGTCTCCCCTCAGTTTCCTCTTCTCCAGACTGAACAACCCCAGTTCCCTCAGCTGCTCCTCATAAGACTTGCACTCCAGACCCCTCACCAGCTTCGTTGCCCTTCTCTGGACACGCTCCAGCATGTCAATGTCCTTCTTGTAGCGAGAGCCCCAAAACTGAACACGGTATTCGAGATGTGGCCTCACCAGTGCCAAGTACAGGCAGAAAATCACTGCCCTACTCCTGCTGGCCACACTATTTCTGATACAGGCCAGGGTGTTGTTGGCCTTTTTGGCCACCTGGGCACACTCACACAGGTCTCCCACTACTGGAACTCAGAAGTCATGCTTCTGTCCACTGATGTTTTCAGCGGTCAAGTGGCAGATCCAAGACTTCAGGCAGTCATCCCTACCCATACAAGTTGCAAAATGAAGCTCTGCTGCACGAAAATAATTGCATTAATCTACAGGCAGGCAAGGTCACCACTTTTCCAAAACTTCTTTTGTGTTTTGTAAGTGGAAATGATAAAGGGAAATCTTCATTAGTGACCTAGCAGTCCTAGACAGGCAGACCAAGGTCCAAGGAAGGTGAAATGCCTCCTGCATACATTGTAGGTAATCAATGAGCAGAGGTGCACTATCATCAGGAGGAGCCTGCACTCACCAGATGCTTTGATGCCCCTCATCGCTTCTGCCACAAAAACCAGCCACCATCACTGCGAGACAGTTCTGGTGTGCTAGCATTGTTGCCAAGCTGGGTTTCAGGCTAGTCTCCCCCCCAAAGTGATTTTTTGGTTTAGCACAAGGCACCCTGCACCCATGGGTGTTGACAAGAGAGGACATGTGACTCACATAACAAATGAAGACATGACCCTGGCGGACAGTATGGGATGACCACACATCACCCAGCCAGCAGCACCACCGAGCCTTTGCTCAGCACTGAGCTCTGCAGAGGAGCCAGGAGGCTGCAGGGGCCAGCACCTGCTACCAGATCAACAGTGGAGACATTGGGTACCCATAACTTCAGAAACTTCATGTGATGCATCAGGCATGTGCTTAGAGCTGCTGAGCTTGCTTGAAGATCCAGGCTTTGCTGAGGACTCCGTAAACTTCCTTGGTTTAGATCAAGGGAGACATTTCTCTGAGGTTACTGGTTTAGCTTGTTCAGTTTTTTCAATTTCTCAGCAATTTCTCAACTGCCAGGAGCACTTTGATGTTACACTCAAAAACTTGTTACGGGGCAAAAAGGGCAGCACACCTTGTAAGGGAAGCCTAGAATTTCTTGTTAGTGTAATTAAAATCCTACAGTGTAGCTAAGCAGCAACAAGTAGATCTAACGAGTAGTCCAGCTAAGAACAATCATCATCCAAATGATCTAATGAACACAAAATCATTCTCATGAATAATATGGTTTAAAAATCATTATACAAAACCTCTTACTATCTTCCCCTCTCTCTTCTCCTTAGGTCGGCAGCAGCACTTGTGTGACTCTTCTACACTTCACTCTGTCTTTATTGGTCTGGAGCTTATGTTAACGTCCCGATTTACTCTGTGTTTTACACTTGGTAGGCAGATACCTGTTGCTCGTTGCTCCCGTGGGTAGCTCTGTGCAGGTCACAGCCTCTTTAGCTGAGAGCGGTTAAGTTGTTTAGTAGCCCTGGGGTCTCTGGTGCCAGCCTGTTCCCTCGCTCGTATCACCCCACACCTGTACACTTCTACGGCCGCGTCCCCATTCTCAAGGCCTCTGCTGTCATATCAGGCCTGTATATAAGGACATAATAATGACATCGTTATGGTAGGGTCATAAACTTTGCTTTCTACACAGAGTAACTATACTACAAAATATGAAATTATGGCTAAAGTATAAAATTATTTTATGCTATAAAGTATGAAATTATGGCTATTCTGTGATTGTACAAACATAAGCAAAAGTAAAACAAGCTAGGCAACAGTCATCTGATCATTGGAAGAATTGTTGTTACAGCTAAATTAATTAAAACAAGCTCCAGGCAGGCCAAGAAGACCCCACACAAAGCCTGGCAAGCTTTTCTCAGTCCTGAGACCTTACGAAGTTACTGCAAAGCCCACAGACTTTACTGGGCTATACATGACTGCTAAGAGTTTCTTGTCAAGAAAGGAGAAAAATTACCCCAGAAGAAGAGGCATCATTCCAACAAAATGTTCCACGTTAGTGTAATGGGAAAAATAAACAAACGAGTGCATTATCAGGAAAATAAAAGCTGAACTGACACCGACCTGGTGGTTGCCCTTCATGCTCTCCATGACATGAGCAAGCTTATTTGTGACAGACAACCCCGCCTTCCACCCCAGGACACACATTCACGCCCCACGCCTCAGATTTCACTGCTGTATTTCCTGTGGCATATTAATGAACAAAACCAGAATTGCCTATAAACACATTTCTGAGGCAGCATTTATAGTGCAAGGGCATTCAGCTTCCACTCTACTAACACTTTATGAAATAGATACTTCTGAATGTGCGGCATATCAACATAGAAGAGATGAAAATACTTAACAGCTTTATAAAAGCCTCTCTTTTTGCTTAGAGGAGAGAGTGTCCATGTAAAGTAGCCCTTGTTATCCCCCAAATGTTATTTTGTTCTACCCCACGCTTTGTAGTAACACTTTACCTCTTTCAGGCTTGAACAGCCCGCGTCATTTAGCTTTGGCAGAATGCAATGCCACACATGACCATGTGTACAGCTTCACAGATCACTGGTAAATATCTGTTTGCATTCCTATAACTTATAAATGCACACAGTTATTTTTCTTGCCATTTTTCAGAAAGTTCCACATAATATTCTGTACAAATGGGAGTGCACTCATGTATACATAAGCAAACATATGTATCTTCAATGGAGCTCTTTGTAAAGTGCATTTTAGCCCCAAGTAAATTTTTGTAATCAGGTTTAAAAGCCTCCAGAATTGGAGATTATAACGGAAATAGTGTAACAGAGCATCTAACAGCAGCACTGCAAGATCTCCTCTGTAGAGCAGGAGTAACATTTGGGGAGTGAAACTACAATGTTAGAGCGATACTCCACAACCCTCGTTTGTACTTTTAACACCAGTTTTGCAGTGAAAAATGGAAACAGTAAACAGCAGCTCTGAATTTCCACTAGCAGTATTAATATCAATGACTCTTGTAAAACCAATAGCATAAATCTTGCTCTTAGCACCGTAGCACATGTTTAATTAATCAGGCCTGCCATCCTCATTTGCCCTTCACTGGGTTTCACTGATGATTACCCAGTGGAAAATTCAGCCCCTTAATGCAAACAACGTCCTTTTTAACACTTTCTTTACAGTGGCTGGCTTTTGGGGGTGGTGGAGGCATTGTCAGTGATGGAGACGGGATCTCCATTCTCGGCTCCAGCCACCCTCCCGCGACTTAACCCTTCATATGGATTACAAACCAACTTGGAAGGGGTTGCTCACTTCCCTCATCCAGAACGGCTTTTCCTTCAAGACCGTTTTTCTTTTCTTCTTAGCTTTAGTTGATAGGATTACAGCCAAATGTTTCTGCACCCTGTGAATGTGAGGCAAGAGATGTATTAAGTGCTAAGTTATTCTAATTTATTCTGCTAAAGGAACCATGTGAGGTAGCACAAAGCCCTCCCTGATTTTGAATTTTAGGCCAGTCACAAGTTTTACTTGTAAAGGCCATCAGAATTTTATTTTCTTCTTGGTATTGCTACGCAGGAACGAGAGAGAAAAATTGTCGAAGAAATGAAACCCTTGTAAATAAAACATAATTCACAGACAGGAGCAGAATTTTCTCTGGGTCATCATTAGTGAAACCCAGTGAGGGGATAATAAGGACATGAGACCTGATTAATTAAACATTTGCACTCGTGTGTGTAATTACAGTTTTGTGAATCACGCCATGGACAGCTGTTTACGCCAGGCCACGGGACCCCGGCACGCCAAGCTCTGCCGGCCGCTGGGGCAGAGCCCAGCATGGGGCACCCAGCCGCTGGGGCCCCGTCCCCACACCGAATAACCCTTCCGCCCGGCCGGGCGGCACATCGCAGGCTGCCGACCTGGCCACGCGTTGCCGGCAGCGCCTTCCCGGAGGACGTCTCCAAACTGGCCCAGTTTCGTGCTGCGAGCTGACCCGCTCGTACCCATCAGTATGTGAATTTGCAGTGACACCTGTAAGTCGTCACATTTGGCTACCCGGCTTGCACTGTGGCGTTCTCCTGGCACATGGGATGTATTCCCGTTTATCTTGCCCTTCAGCCTACGTTCAAGCCCTGTAGAGCTCACAGGAACTTGTATGCTGGGGCTTTTACTTGGAATATTTTCTGAAGTGTCTGTGCCATGCCATATTTGCAGTTTAAAGCCTTTTTACAGCTTTTAGTTGCTAATTAACTTATCTCGGGATTTGCAACACTCTGACAAAAAGGCCTTGAGCTCCTGAAGCGTAGTAAAAACCTTGGTGCCAGCATTATCAGATAGATGCTGTGGAGTTACTAATAGAGACAGCGTCAGCCTGCCTAAAATCTGCTGTAGTAGAAACATTAAATTGTCATAGCTCACACACACTTCTATGACAACTCTAAGTCGCAGCACATTTCTGCTCTGAACGGTGACTGTGACAATGGCATTTTGGGGGTCTCAAAGATGGCTGGGATTGACAGCGCTCCAAAGAGCCCTGTCACGGCGACATGATCTCTCTTTCCGAGGAGGCTGGGAACATCTCTGCTGCCTCTTGGAGACGTTACATCCACCTCCCCTGGGATGGGAAAGGGTAACCATTGCAGAAGGCCATTTTCAAGCATTTCTGGAGAAATAAAGGTATTCATGAGAGAAAGCTCAATATTTTGGTTTATTCTTTGGCTTCTGCTTCTGGATGCAATCATCTGGGGTGTCTGAAAATATCCTGTGCTGCTAGAAGTGTGTCACCTAGCCAGGGCAGTCCTGAGGGAGAAGAAGAAACTGTGGAAGTAACATGGAGGAAGAAAATCCAGTTTCATATATTTAAACCTTTTTTTTTCCTTCTTCCGATTAGTGAGTGTCCAATCTCTCACTCTCCCTTTCAATTGATAGTTATCTTTGAGTGTTTTTTACAGCACTTATAGCTCTCCTTTCCCTGCTCATGTAAGAACAGATGTTAAATCAGAATATTTCTGAAAAACCCAGACAAAGTAGAAGGCATGAATAGCCCAGCTAAACAGGCTACTTCTTATATGATAGTTGAAAAACACAAGAGGCTTTACAGCAACAGAGGCCTAGATGTATATGACCAGAAAGGAAAAAGAAAAAAAAAGTGGTACAGTTGAAAACTTCTGCTATGCTTTCTGTTGCAAGAAGAACGGCTGTAAAAACCTGTTAGCAAAATCCTGCCAGGCACTGTGGGTGTCAGCATCTTGTGTATGCAAACAGATAGTTGGGTTCAGTGCTACGGAAATCCAACTGTCACAGGTCAAAAAGACATGCTGAGTTGGCTCAACACAATTTTAGATACTCATTGCTGTTGCTTTTTCCTTGCAGTAAAATACTGCTTGCCATAGCACCACCTCATGCATTAAATGATAACATTTGTGTCAGGTTAGTGCCAGGTTTCCCTTTGGTATGTCTTCTTCAGCCTGCGCTCCGTGTGGCCAGTCCTGGCATCCTGCTGCAAAACCAACAAACTTTGAACCCCTTTCAGGTCTGCCCACCAGTGTGACTGGTTCCTGTGTGGGTATAAGTAGAGGGAAAAAGCACCTGCCAAACCTTAGAATATGGGAACATGTTGGACTGAGTGCCTGGCACTGAAGGGCAAAAATAGACCTGGATCCCTGAGTCACATCTTCAGACAGACAACCACTAGATGTATGGCATCTTCACAAGGAAAGACAGTGCCTATGAGCAACTCCTGCATGTCTTCTCCTTCTTTCTCTACTCTTTCCCCAGACAAGAGGATTTAGTCCTAGGGGTTTCTTCTTCTGAAGTGCATGATGCCCTGTAAAGAAATAAATTGCTGATTTTTATTTTAAAAAAAAAAACCAGCAAACCCTGTCTGCTTTTTGTAATTTGATAGATTTCATCCCAACTACTCCTAATTATCCCTTGCATTAGCCTATTGAACTGTAGGTACATGTATCTTCAGCAAAAGTAAGATTTGCATACAATACGCTTGAACATCTCCAGTGGCACAAGCTGCAGTGTGTTTCCAGTACAAGGGGGGGAGCTTGACAGATATTAGCAGCATAGACCACTTCTTAACATGACAGAATGAGGAAACCAGACAAAAAGGAGAACTGATGCCAATTTTGTAAGTGGATTTGAAGGGCAAGTAAATGTACTTTTCTCACTTTCAAAAATAATTATTAATTGATCATTTTCAGGCAGTTTAGCATAGAAGTCATATTACACATGTGTTTTCCACCTATATCTCCGGATGCGCTTCACAAGAAACTAACTAACTGACTGAACTGGTGTACTAGGAAAGATGCAACATGAATGATCTTAATTCCCTCCTTTATACAACTACATTTAAAAAAAAAAGAGCAAAGAATTAAGATGTTTTACAAATTATAACAAGGCTATGCCAAGAACCTGGTTCTCTGAGCCACTGTAGAAAAAGGGACTGTTTTCATGAACAGATTGCCAGGGCTAGGTTTTACCTTTCATTTAGCTGCTTGGTTAAAATATTCATCTGTAAGGCCAGCTACTATTCAATTTTGATTGAAACTGACTAAGAAGAAAATACTGAATTTTCTTAGACCTCAATTTTCTTAGGTCTCAACCGTAGCTTACGGTTTGTTTGGAATTTGTTGCATTCGGAATTTCTTGCATTTTTTTTAATGAGTGGAAAGTACATGAGATAGCAACACAAAAACCCTAGTGCAACTTCTGTCTTGAAAGTGGGCTGAGAACATGGATCGCATAAGTCTATGTTAAAATTTATTCTTGGCCAGTATTTGAGGCCAGTCACTTAATCGCTCTGTCCCTTGGCTTACTTCTGCAAATGACAGATTTTAATATTCCACTAGCTCTAATGCACTAGAAGACTTTCTAGATGAAAAGCACCATGTAATGCATGTTGTTATGACAGCAAAAATACAGTAAACCTGTTTAATTGTCTCATGAGGTAGGGTTGCTAATTTGCTAATTGATGCCTTTGGAAATACATACCAGAGCACCATCAGTATGAAGCTCTCCTCCCTGATACATCTCGACAACATATGGGGCAGTGCTAAGTACTGAAAAAAGTATGATAATCAACTTCCTCACTTTTTCAAGGAGCTTGGACAAGAGAAACAGAGAGAAATCTCCACAGTAATGCTACGACTGCAACTTTGCTATTGAGACCACTGGCTTTGCCAGAAAACACACTGAATCTTATGAGAAAACAAACAGCAGGGAATCCCGAGTGGCTTATAGACAACCCAGTGAGTAAACAGGGCAGCATTTTTTTCTTGTTTAAACCTTGCATTGTGCAGTGTTGCAATTGACTGGATGATGCAGCAGCAGAAATCAATTGAAAACTCTAATAAGGGCGTCAGATACGACTGAAGGGAAGCAGGTGAAAAAGATTGTAGATGACATAGCACTGCTGTCTGAATATGTGTTGGGAATGCAAGAAATGACTAGCAGTTCACAATGGTGTCAGTCCACTTTGGCCCCACCACTACTAGAACAATGTGACCCCGTATGGGAGAGACAGCACTTCAGAGAAGATGACTGGCTGGCCAAGATAGCCACAGCCTCCTACCTGCAAAGACCTCCGAATGCAAAAATGCATCAAGGCTTGACTGGAAAAGTGACTGGATGAAAAAGGGATAATTCTGGCAAAGAGCATGGCCATCATAAATGCCAGTCAATGCTTGTGGCCACCACAGAAACACTCAGTGGTCAGGGCAGCAGCCCTTTGGGCGAGGGGGGTTGGTACACCAACAGAGGTAGTGGAGGGAGGTTGCAGCCCTGCTGTCCTCCCTGGACCTGTGCTGTGGAGACGGCCAGGCTACAGCTGAGTTTCTGACACTTTGGAACACCTAATTTTTGTATAAATTCAAAAACAACTACCTTAACCAGATAGTACACAAAGCTGAGTCAAACTTTCTTAACACAGGTTGAGTTTCAATTAAATCTTTTTACTGAAGGATTCTGCTATAAACTGCAGAAATCCTTCTATGCTTTCAGCTGATGGCAAGGAATGATACACTTTCTCCTACTTCATTTCTTTGCTATCTGTGCTACAGACCTTTCCTGGTCATGCAACACTCCATGACAGTATAGTCTTTAATGTCAGTAAAACATATTTATAGAAAAGACATAGAAAGGAAAATGAAGAACATGCATACAAGCTGGGGACACCAAGTAGTGATGAGGCAGACACTTTGTCCTCTTCACTGAACTCTTTTAATCCAGGTTTCATTCTTCTCATTTTAAAATTTTATTTTAAGTACTGAAATATGAGAGAACAAAATCTGAGAAAACCACAGATAAGGGAAATGGGACACATATAAGATAAGGAGGCAGAATATTTGGCTCTATTTATCACACACTAGGGAGTGTTTTATCTTAGACAAGTCCTTTAAAACTGCTTTGGGCCATGGTTGCAGCAGTCTTAAAATGAGCTAAAGGCACTTTATAAAAGGCTTTCAAAGTCTCAGAGAAAAGAAAAGAAGTGCTGAGTACTGTTACTCTTCCTTCTAGCAATGAGATCTACACCCAAGACAGGAGAAACACTGGGAAGAACACGCCGCCTGAGTAACATTCCCTAAAGCACTGGGCACCCTAGCAGGCAAGTGTACATCCTGGTGTAATACAGGTCTTGCTGAATAAGAGGCCAGAATTCCTATTCACTTCAGTAGGGTCAGGAATTCACACAGGAGGTATTCCCCCTTAGTCTCCGTATGGTTTATTAGTCCTGCTTCCAAAGCACCACCCTTACTGTCCTTTCTCAACAGGATCATGATGTCGCCATGTTTGCAGGTTTAATCCCCAGTACTTCGTAACTGGTCACATCTGGTTATCAACAGTTGATTAAGTTGACACATTTGCCTTTTCTGTGTTGTCTGTCCTCATGAAAGACATAATAGGTGTTTCTGGTAAACTTGTACACTTTAGGACCTATCTTATCAGTCCACCCACTATGTGTTGCCTGTTAAATCAGCAGGAAAACTCAGAATGAAAATCATGCAGCAGAAAACGTTGTTTCTTGCAGTTCCCCTGAGCTGCAGGAAAAGACCCTTCTGAAGGTGATTTCTGGTTTACATGGCATAGAACTTTGAAGTACACTCAATCTGGAATCAATTGAGGAATTTACAGATATGGGTTATCAGCCCTTGTTTATTCACAATGATGAGAAGGGTTTAATTAATACTACACATATTAGTCAATTCTTTGCTTTTAAACCTTACCTTTTGCCCACCAGCCAATCAATATGTATTTTAATCTTCTCCCCTTTTCAGACGTGGTTTTAACATCTCACAGAACAGAGTAGCAGACTTCACAATCATTAATTGCTATTACCAGCCCTTTCATTTTCTGAACATCAGCAGTTTCTATAAATTCCACTTTCATCCATGTGTCTTATTCACCATTTGTTTCTGAAGTATTTTTTTTAAACACTGCAGAGTTCTATTAACCAGTAATACAAAATAATTTTTTATACAATTTCCTTACTAGTCTCAGAATTTCTTGTTTGACATGGAAAAACAGGTAAGAATAAACTTCAGCTGTAGATACACTTCCATACCTATCTGCAAAACCTAAAATATGGATGAGGAAAATATAGCCATTTTCCCTGCTATAAATGCAATTAAGCTGTTTATTTTGGGATATGGTCTAACTTTTTAACCCAAGGAGTTCTAGGTGGCAATTAAGTCCATCAAAATGAAAGTGTTTGAAGGTCTGGCAGTTCATAGCCTACCAACACACAGCCGTATTTCTGTTGCTCTTTGGTCACATCGTAGCAGTTAATATGACTCTATGTTTGTCCCCCTCTCTGATAATCAACAAAATCAACAGTTACAGGTAGATGTGGAAGAACAACTCTCATTGACCTCTCATTTCCATTTTATTTGCACAATTAACTCAGACATGAAAGGGAAGTGGACAAGAGGTGGGAGTGGGTTCAAATGACCCAGGAATATAGTGCTGCTGTCCAGTTGTGCAGGCATGGGGTTAGGAAAGCCAAGGCCCACCCGCAGTTGAATCTGGCAAGGATTGTGAAGGGCAACTTCTATTCTCTTCAACTGGTATTCTACAAGTACATGAACAGTGAAAGGAAAATGTGAGCTCACTGTTGAATGGAGCTGGTAAACTGGTAACAACTGCATAGAGCTCGATGAGGTACTCGATGAATTAGAACCATAGAATCATAGAATTGTTTAGGTTGGAAAAGACCTCTAAGATCATCAGGTCCAACCATTAACGTAGCACTGCCAAGTCCACCACTAAAACATGTGCCTAAGTACCACATCTACACATCTTTTAAATACCTCCAGGGATGGTGACTCCACCACCTCCCTGGGCAGGCTGTTCCAGTGCCTGACCACTCAGTGAAGAAATTTTTCCTACTATCCAGTCTAAACCTCCCCTGGCGCAACTTGAGGCCATTTCCTCTTGTCCTGCTGCTAGTTATTTAGAAGAAGAGACCAACACCCACCTCACCACAACACGCTTCCAGGTAGTTGTAGAGAGTGATAAGGTCTCCCCTCAGCCTCCTCTTCTCCAGACTGAACAACCCCAGTTCCCTCAGCTGCTCCTATCAGACTCATTCTCCAGACTCTTCATCAGCTTCGTTGCCCTTCTCTGGACACGCTCCAGCAAATCAATGTCCTTCTTGTAGCGAGGGGCCCAAAACTGAACACAGTATTTGAGGTGCAACCTCACCAGTGATGAGTACAGGGGCACAATCACTTGCCTCAGTCTTCACCAGTAAAAACTGCTTTCAGGAACCCCAGGCCCCTGAGACCAGAGGGCAAATCTGGAGCAACGAAGATTTACTTACCTTCAGTGAAGAAAGAGCAGGTTAGGGACATAAGCAAAGTGTCTGTACATAAGCTCCAAAGTGCTGAGGAAGCTGCTGACGTCACCGTGAGGCCACTCTCAACTGTCTTTGAATGATCATGGGGACTAGGAGAGGTTCCCAAAGACTGGAACAGAGCAAACATCACTCCAATCTTCAAGATTGGCAAAAAGGAAGATTTGGAGAACTACCGGCCCTTCAGCATCACCTCACTCCCTAGGAAGGTGATGAACAACTGCTCCTGCAAATCGTTTCAAAACATGTGAATGACAAGAAGGTGATTGGGAATAGTCAGCATGTATTTATGAAGGGAAGATCATGCTTGACCCATCTCATTGCCTTTGCCTATGTGCTGACTAGCTTGGTGGGTGAAGGAAGAACAGTGGATAGTGTTTACTGTAACTTTAGCAAAGTCTTTGACACTGTCTCCTCTAACATCATCATAGACAAGCTGACAAAGTACAGGTAAGGTAAGCGGACAGTGAAGTGGATTAAAAAGTGGCTGAACAATCAGGGCCAATGCTGTTCAACATCTTCATTAATGGCCTGGAGCATGGGATGGAGTGCATCCTCAGGAGGTTCACAGATGATACAAAAGTGGGAAATGTGACTGATCACCAGAGCATTTTGCTGCCATTCAGAGGGACTTCAACAAGCTAGAAATCTGGGTAGAGAGGAAACACCAGAAGTTTGACAAGGAGAAGTGGAAAGTCCTGTAACTGGGGAGGAATAAACCCAGGCACAAGGCACAAGTGCATACTGACCACCCAGTTGGAAAGCAGGTTTGCAGAAAAGGATTTGCAGGTTGATGGGCAATAAGCTGACCATGATGCAGCAATGCATTCTCACAGCATAAAAGGCCAACAGTACCTTGGGCTGCTTTAGGCAGAGAGTGGTTAGCAGGTCAAGGAAGGTGATCCTTCTACTCTGCTCAGCATTGGTGAGGCCACATCTGGAGTACTGTGTCCAGTTCTGGGCTCCCCAGTACAAAAGAGACATGGACATACTGGAACAACTCCTGTGCAGGGCAACAAGGATGATCAAGCTACTGGAGCCCTTTCATACGAGGAGAGGCTGAGAGAGCTGAGCCTGTTCATCCTGGAGAAAAGCAGGCTCAGGAGATTCTTATCCATGTGTATGAATACCCAACAGGAGGGAACAAAGATGAGGGAGAAAGACTCTTCTCTGTGGTGCCCAGTGACAAGACAAGAGAAAATGGGCACAAACTGGAACACAGAGAATTTCCTCTGATCATGAGGAAATACTTTTATCACTGTGAGGGTGATTGAGCACTGGCCCAGGGAGATTGTGGAGTCTTGGTTATGAATATACTTGGAGACACTCAAAACCCAGTTGAACACAGGCCTGGTAAATCTGCTCTAGCTGACTCTGCTCTGAGCAGGGAGGTCAGACTAGAGGTCCGTCCCAACCTCAACCATTCTGTGATTCTGTGAGTTGTAAGCCAGTGGCTTGCTTAGAGTTATTTGCTGCAAAAATTTATGAATTTGATTAGTTTGTTCTGTGACCCATTAGAATGATCACATCACTCGTGTGGTGGCATCACAGAATAGATTAAGTAATCATCATAAAACAGGAACAGGTCCTTAACAAACCAAACACTCTTGGGTACTGTAAGCTAAAGACAGAGAATGAACAATGGAATTTTAGGATAGTCTCATCCTCTCAGTTGCTGTGGACAAAAACCACAGGTTTCACAATGATGAAGTTCCTCCTCCAACCTTTTATTGGACTGATAGCTGTATGCCTGTGTATTGGTGTGTCTCATCATTATTGTGCATTGCACACCATTTTTCATATATGTGCCAAGATTGTTTTTAATGACCTTCATTCTTCTATCATCTTTGCAGTCCTCTAAGTTTCTATCTTGAAACTTTTTAGTTAACACGTCGTGTTTTGACCCCCGCTGGCAACTAAGCACCACAGAGCCACTTGCTCACTCCCCCCGGTGGGATATGGGAGAGAATCAGGAGAGTGAAAGTGACAAAACTAGTCGGTTGAGATAAAAGCAGTTTAATAGGGAAAGCAAAAGCTGTGTGCGCAATTAAACCCAAACAAGGAATTCATTCACCACTTCCCATAGACAGGCAGGTGTTCCGCCATCTCCAGGACAGCAGGGCTCCATCACGTGTAACGATTACTTGGGAAGACAAACTCCATCACTCTGAATGTTCCCCCCTTCCTTCTTCTTCCCCAGCTTTATATGCTGAGCATGATGTCATATGGTATGGTATATCCCTGTGGTCAGCTGGGATCACCTGTCCCGGCTGTGTCCCCTCGAAGCTTCTTGTGCACCCCCAGCTGACTCGCTGGTGGGTGGTGTGAGAACCAGAAAAGGCCTTGGCTCTGTGTAAGCACTGCTCAGTGGTAATGAAACATCCCTGTGTTATCAACACTGTTTTCGGCACAAATCCAAAACACAGCCTCATATTAGCTACTATGAAGAAAAGTAACTCCATCCCAGCCAAAACCGGCACACATGTATATCGCACAATCTATTTGATTGTTTTAAGAAAAGCAGCTGAGTTTGTGTAATAATGGTAAAATAATGCTGTCTTTGGGGACAGGACACCTCTTTTCAGACAAATCCCTCACTATATTAATACCTGGGGCAAAGAAAATGTGTTAAAATATCACTTAGAATTGACTTATGTTGGTAGTCAGAACAATAAAACCAGGGTATTGGGTTTACAACCCAATTGAGTGACCCTGTGTCCTGGTTTCAGCCAGGATAGAGCTGGTTTTCTTCACAGAAGCTAGTGTGAGACTGTGTTTTGGATTTGGGATGAGAAACTGTTGATAATGTGCTGATGGTTTGGGTTGTTGCTGAGCAGTCAAGGACAGTCCAGCTTCTCGTGCTGGCCTGCCAGCGAGCAGGCTGGGGGTGCACGGGGAGCTGGGAGGGGACACAGCTGGGACAGCTGACCCAGGCTGGCCAAAGAGATATTCCCTACCATCCGACGTCATGCCCAGTACATAAACTGGAGTTGGCCGGGGGGCGGAAATCGCTGCTCGGGGACGGGCTGTCGATCACGGGGTGGTGAGCAATTTCTGTATTGGGCCTCACTTGTTCTTGTACATTCCTTTGTTGGTATTATCATTATTGTTCCCTTCTTTCTTTCTGTCCTATTAAACCGTGTTTATCTCAACCCACGAGGTTTTTCCTAATTCTCTCCCCCGTCCCACTGTGGGAGGGAGAGTGAGCGAGCGGCTGCGTGGTGCTTAGTTGCCGGCTGGGGCTAAACCACGACACCCTGTATTTCTGAAAGAATGTTTAAACTCTGCTCTAATATAGGGGTAATTCTAGAAACACTCAAAGCTGCACTATCTGGATCTACTTTTTTCCTTCCTTCATTCTGGAAAAGGCAGAATTTTGATTGTGAAAATAAATATAAATACACATACACCTTAAGAGGAACAAAGCAGACATACAGGAAACTAAGAATTGGAAACTGAAAAAAAAAAAAGCACGTGGAAGCCATGCAGAAATTTCTATCACAAGACTTTCCTCAGGACTGCAGCCCAGATTCCAGTCTAAAGTCAACCCAAGTAGCTCTCCACATTTCATCTTCATGTCCCTAAGATTTCTATCTTTCAGAGATCTTCAGACTTGTCTGTAAGATTATAGTCTTTAAACTGGATATGAATTAGACAACTGGTTTAATGAAAAAGATGACTAGAAGTTCCTCAAAGAAGTAAATTTGTATTTGACTAGCTCACATGGTGAACTGTAACTACTCTATGAACTTTGTAAGAGGTTCTTGTAGACTCAGACAAGAGGTAGAAACCATTTCCGTTATTAAAAGAAATCAAGTCTTTTTGTGCAGCACCAAAAAAGAGGTAACTGCTCCCTTTCAAATTATAAATCTTTATAGTGCAATTCTTTATGGCTAGGAAGAGGACTTCAGACACTTTTCAAATAACCCCAACCGTTTAATCTGTACCCTTCAGGAAGTCAAGCTGTGTGTGTACGTGAGACAAAAACATTTTTGCTGAAATAGGAAGAATCATATGGTTCTGCTCAGCCCACTGTAAAATTAGCTGCTTCTGATAGGGGAAGAAACCTACTTTTCCTTTGCAGAGAATTGCATTATATACTTGTGAATCTTCATCCTTTTGTAGTCTGGTCAGAACCTGTGACCACAGGGGACCACTGTAGGCAAATTTCTCCCAAGAAGAAAATGGACAATAGATCCATTAACAAAGGTATTTAGTTTTGTTTATGTAGAAAACCAGCAGCTTCTAAGGTTAGTTTACAGGAAAACAGGTCTGAGCCATTCATAAAAGGTCCTATTTATCACTTCTTTTTAAATTTACTATTACTCCAGAGTCAGTTCCATCAGGGTGTTCTCTGTTCGGTTTTAAGCAATTTGTTTGAAATTCTAGCAAACCCAATATCCCAGTAGCAACATGTATTGATTTCCCTACCTTTCTCTGTGCAGTGATCAGGCAATCATATAGGTACAGAAGTGCAACACAAACAGTAAGTATTCCACAAATACTTCATGCAGACTTTTGATGTATTTACAGTTGTAAAGGTAAGTGTTTCACACTGGAGGAAATTTGCATTTTCAGTAAATTAAGATACCTTCACAGAATGCAGGATGTTAATACAGTAGGGATGACAATGAACGGACTTTGCAGATAGATAACATTTTTCATCTGAGAATGAAAACATTTTTTAAAAGTACTAGAGAAAAATGGGTAGAAATTCTTACTTACAAGAATTTACAATCAAGCTCCTGGACAAAAGGATTCCATCTTGAAGGGTAACCTGGGAATTTTTTGTTTGTTTTTTTGTTTGTTTTTTTAAGTAGCCCTTGACATGAAAGAGAAAGGGGGTTTTGCTCTTTTTCTTACAGGGAGCCACAGCCAGAGATTCCCAGGTCTTCTTTTCTTTCTGGTCCTTCAGAATTAAAGCTGGTTTTAGTTATTCTGTGCTCTTCTATATTATTTTCCTAAACTAGGATGTCTATTAGGAAAATGTTATCACAGTTTTTCTAATTAGTGAGTTTTACATACATTTCTTCTTGGAGCTTTTTCACAAAATGACTAGCACTGCTTTGCAGTTAGCCTAAGATTGTGGTATTTGGCTCACCCCTTTTTAAAGGGGTTTATTTACAATGCCAAACAATAAATTCTTCTCAGTTTACGGGTAATCATCAAGTTTCCTCTTCTCTCTTGCCAATAATTTAACACACTCTGCCTTAACAGAGGCTCAAAAGTTCACCAAGCAACAGTTGGTTCTACCTGATTGCTGTAAGCGCTTTTGGGTAAAATAAAGCGTTCAGTGCAATGTGCACAATATGTGTAACAGCACATACACCACAGAGTGCTAAAGAACACATTAAATAAAATAAAACATTAATATGTTCTAAAAGCCAACACCCAACTCAAATGTTCATATATAAACACATTGCATGGACAATTAGACTTTGAGCTACAGCAGGTTCCCACAAGTCTCCTTATGGCTTCACCCCTCTGTATTGCTCAATGCTCTTTGCAGCACAGTTGTGAGTTTCTGGAAGCTGGAAGGATTTATTTTTTTCTCTTGAGCCAGTGGCAGACATGAGAATTGAATTCCCACAGGTCAGAGCTCTGTAGGCCCTGCCTGCTGAACTATACTGCTCTCTGCAGTATATAAAAGACTCAGTGTAGATCTTGGAACAAGACATAGATCTGCAAACTTCGCCAGTAATTCCTACTGTGAAGTAGTTAATCTGGTTCCAAACACTTTCACAATATCTTAGACACTAGGAGGAAGCTAAATATATTTACTCAAACCCATAAAGGCAGGTACTTAAATGGGCTGCTGCTTCTAAGCTCTATTATGATTTTTATGGAAACCCTTTGTGATTTACCACTTGCATAAGATTCAAACACTTAATTATTCCCTAAGGAGCCCAAGTGTGATGTCCAATGTCACCTAATAAGATAGGGTAAGAATCACAAAGTTCACACCATGCATCAAAAGTTTCACACAAGTTAGGTCCATTTGCAGTCACAGGCTTCAACCAGGCTGGCTGACATCAACTTGATAAATGACATTGGCTTGCAAAGAAAAAAAAAAAAACAAAAAAACCTGGTAACTCATGAGCATTTGCAAACTCATTTCCAAGACACAGAATTCTAATGACTTCCAGAAAGCATCCTGCAGTCATGAGAAAAATCCTGGAAAGCACAGAGCCCAAAAGCATAACAAAGCCCTATGGGACTAGACAAACAGCATGCAGACTACTTCAGCCAAAATAAGGAAGTATATAACAGCTGTCCATATGAGGGCAGTTATTTTGGAATAGTTATTCTACCGTGCAAAAGCACAATATGAAATACACCCCACCCATTGTGCACACAAGCTCTTGTAAGCTCACCAGTATTCATTGTTTCCCATGTTCCTCTTCAGAAGCTTTTGTTTGTTTGAGTCCACAACTTACAATATTTTCTATATCTCACTTGCCAAGCCACCATCTATCTTCTCTTGAGGGTTTTAGACTGGCATGGAGACTTAACACTAAGAAGTATTCAGAGAAAGAACATGAAGTTACTTTTTCCAAACTTAGACAAAGACAAGATGAAACGCCATTGGTGTGTCCTAAGGAAAGCTTACAGAAGCTATCAGAAGGTACTTCCATAACAGATCTGCCACCTGGAGTTGGCTTTGTGCTTTTCAAGGTATATTTACTAAGTTGTGTGACACACCCAACAAAAAAGTCTTGAGACCAATTTATCTATCCAAAGACCCAACAATTCTGTTCCACCAGTCCTTTCAAGAGGCAGTCTGAAAACATATACAAGAAAAAAAAACCTAGTTCACATTTCCTGTCAGTGTATAATGAATGTTGCCACCATTTAGACAGTATAGGATTCCCACTCCAGCAGAGTATGACTGCTCTGTCTTGCACACTATTTTTCTATAGCAGCACAATATGTCAGTGTATACTTTGCTGAAGAGAACTTTCTGTCAACAATCAGTGTTCCACTGGCATTAATGTGCAGTAAAAGACAACGAAGCATGACTCAATTAAACCACCAAATACTGTATTTAAATAACATTAACCCCTGACATTTTAAAAGAACTGTGCAGGATTTTAGCTGCATGACTCTCGTTAAGGTCAGTGATTTAATATATACGGCTTCCTACCCCAAATGTCTGACATAAACTTGTATCAGGAAGCCAACTGAGAATGAAGCCTGAAACCAGGATTTATCTTCTACTGCAAACATATTGCAAATGATATTTCTCCCATGCTATTGTTTATGGGAACAAATTTTGCCAACCTTCATATGGCATAGAGGTAGGAAAGGATTTCATATTTAATTCCTAATTACCTTCCTTTTTTTGATAACTACCTTGTGAACTGCGGATTTGGACATTATTTTTAAAAGTTTTTTATTCAGTAAAAATCCCAAATGCCATCCAAATGTCTCAGAACGGAGTATAGCTTTGGGTCTCTCCCCATGTGTGCCAGCAGAATCCCATGCATTCATACATACTTTATGTATGAAGTCATGCTGGGCTGGCAAATCAACACATAGTATACACTGAACATTACTGAAATTCTTGCCCAATTCATACAAAACTTGCTACCATTTAGACTGGCACTGCTATGCACATGTGCCAGATTCTTGCACCTCACAGCATTTTCCCTGTAAAGCATAAAAGGCGCATGCCTTACTTAACAGACTACTGTTCACAAGTACGCAGTCTATGATGCTTATTGCCAGGACTTCTAGGACCACACCACTCCTGTGAACTAAACCATTCAAGCACCTATGAGTCCACAGTTAGTGGGGCTGCTTATACGGGTTAGCTGTGTATCATGCAAAAAGGAGTGTAAATAAGTTTATGTATTAAATATAATTAGCATTGTTTTAATTTTGAACAATGTCCCAGTTACCATTAAGCAGTGGGAAATTAAGAAATCTGTTTACCATGAAAAAGAAAGGACACTTACACAATAATGCTCACAATACTTGTGCTTAAAGTAAAATCCAATGCTCTTCATTTTTTAATTAATCTTTCATTGAATTAGTCAAAACAAAATCCAACAACTTCTGAAGCTTTAATCAGGCACAGTAGAGCCATGAGAAGGCAATCTAATATCAGTAATGATTATTAATACCATTAGCTTATAAAGAGATAGGAAGTATGGTAAAGTAGAAGTGGTAAACAAAGAACTGAAGAAAAATTACCCAGTGGATCTCTCTACCTCCTGCTGAGCATTCCTTGGAAACAATTTAGATTTTAGACAATTTCTCATATTTTTCTATATCTTTCATCAGTGATTGGACATCCAAAAAAGCAGACGAAGATTCAGTTTTCATGTGCATTGCTAAATGACTGGTTTTGTAAAATAAGAACCTTTTTTTTTTTTTAAACATTAGCATTGAACTACAATACATAAAAATATATAAACTGCACAATATCCCTACATAATGCTCCCCATGACAGCAATCAGATCCACATTAGCACGACAAAGAGCATGTCACTTTCCATCTTCCAGTGATATTGCAGGACAATTTTCAGAGACCTAATTGAAAACCAAGTCTACATCTGTAAAATTGAAGTCACAGTAAAGGTAGAGAACCTATCAGAGAAGGTAATTACACCAGTTTTAATCCCAAAACACTGTACATGTAGGGGTTAAATAATTTAGTTTTAATATATGTAAAGACCACTGTAGATTCCACTGTTTTAGGTTAATATTCAGCAAAGAGGAAAGAAGACACTTAAATACTTTCCTAATAAATACTGAGGTATATTTTTGGGCAAATGAAATGATCCTCCAAAAAGGATCAGCTCATGAAGACCAAAGTGACGCCAAATTAGGCAAAATCTAGTAATTTCATACTGGGAAAGATGAAAGTTGAAAAGATAGGAAAGAATGAACTAGAAGATTAATCTTGCGGATTTCAAGGCCAATCAACAAACCTGATGGAGAGAGAAAAGCTGAGTAAGCAATGGAAGAAAGGTGCTTTTCACACAAAGATTTGTTCCAAACTCTTATACTGCCACGTGTTTCTTGGCTGTTACTCACTAGAGAAAAATCAAACAATGACAAAAAACATCAGGAGGAAAATATTACTAAAGCAATTTTGTATTTCAAGAGAGATAAAATAATCTTTAGGACCTAAGTTATAGCACTGAACATGGAAATTTACATAAAATTTAAAGCCTTGGAAAACCTTTCAAGTATAGGATGATAGCAGTATGATCAAATGCTGTTGTAAGTGATCAAATAATCAAACTGACCAAATTGACAAATGGGTTATACAAAATATTACATTTCACTTAATGCATGGAATGAAGTGTTTGGGAATTTTGAGAGCCCTTTACATGGCAAAATGGCCTCCGTGGTGAGTAAGGAAATATGGACTAGATACATGGACAGTAAGTCAGTTTCAAAACTGTCTGAACTGGTGGGCTCGAAGGGTTGTGACCAGTGGCACAAAGTCCACCTGAGGGCCAGTCACTAGTGGTATACCCTAGGGGTCAATACCATTTAGTAACTTCATCAATGACCTGGACAATGGGAAACAGTGCACACTCCACAAATTACAAAATCACTCCCCTCATACAAAGCAGGGAGAAATGCTTGATGATAGACCAGAAGGGTTTGCTGCCATCCAGACACACTTTGGCACGCTGGAGAAATGGTCTGACAGGAACTTCATGCAGTTCAAAAAACAAAGCAAGTCCTCTACATGGGTTGTAATAACCTCATGCACCAGCACAGGCTGGGGTCCCAAGACTGTCAGACCAATTCGCTTCGGAGCAGCTTGGCAGAAAAGTACCTGGAGGACCATACAGGCTCCATGTTGACCACGAGGCAGCAACATGCCCTTGCGGCAAAGCAGGCAAACAGCCTTCTTGGGCTGCATCAGAAAGACAGCTGCCAGTGCTTCAAGGGATGTGATCCTTGCCCTCTATCCAGAACTGGTGATGCCACATCTGGAGTAATGACTCCAGTCCTGAGCTCCCTAGTACAAATGAATCATGGGCATACTGCAGTGAGTCCAGTGAAGGGCCACAAAGATGACTGATAAAATGACTGGACCACCTGTCACATGAGGAGAAGCTGAGCGCGCTGTGAATTTTTTAGCCTGTAGAAAGGAAGGCTCAGGGAGACCTTATCAATGTGTGTAAATACCTGCAAAGTAAAGAAGATGAAACCACACTATTCTATGTGATACCTAGTGACAGGACAAGAGGCAATAGGCACAAACTGAAAAACATGAAATTCCATTTAAACATAAGAAAAAAACACTGTTACTCTGACGGTGATTGAACACTGGAACATGTTGTCAAGAGAGTCTCCATCCTTGCACATATTCAAACCCAGCTGGACACAATGCTCAGCAACTTCTTGTAGCTGACTGTGTTCTGAGCAGGCGTGCTGGACTACATGATCTCCAGAGGTGCCTTCCAACCTCAGCTGCCCTGGATTAACTTGGTAAGGGCATCTAAGGTCTTTCCCATCAATGGAGGAGAACTCCCATAATTGCATATCAAACTTTACTGGCAGTAAAGCTTGTGCTGAATTTGCAAATATGTGTGGGAGACAGGGAGCCGAAAGGCCCTTCTGTACTACTGGTGTAGCAGTAATTGCTTACAGTATGTGGAGTGATAATATAGTTAGCCCAATAACCAAACTCTTTGATAAGAATTACACACGCATGTGTGCACACAAGTACACACACAATTTGTACTAACAGCTGTAAAACCTCTTATTGCAGGGAAGAAATCATATATTTTACAGTCTCTTTTCAGACATGAGTTGCTTGGTGGGAAAATAAATTAATATGAATTTTGAGAGTGATCAGAAGGCAGATCTATGACCAATTATTTGTTGTGCTATATTCCAAAAACGTGGAGAATATTCCAGCCCCAGCAAACACAGGATTTCTTCTAAGGAAACTGGTTGGTTGTTCTCACAGAGCAGTGCTGATGATGGAGTTGAGGTTATGCAAGTGGAAGCAGTCCTCCTTAAATCCCAAGCCCAAACCATGAAAAGCTCAGAAATTAAGGATCAAGGACTCAAGCTCTGCAATTTTCAAAGCAAGCCAGAGAGAGCAGATGGTGTAAAACAGTCGGGATGCCCTTTCAGTAGCCACTGTTA
Organism: Phaethon aethereus; assembly: GCF_964289735.1. Taxonomy (NCBI): domain Eukaryota; kingdom Metazoa; phylum Chordata; class Aves; order Phaethontiformes; family Phaethontidae; genus Phaethon; species Phaethon aethereus. The sequence continues at coordinate 37,672,975 of NC_138577.1, read as the reverse complement.
CTGAACTGTGTTGCCATATTCTACACACGCATGATTTTTATTGTGTCCTCAAAAAGGGAAAGAAATGCTTTGGTGGGATCATTTGTAACCTACTAACAGGGGATCTTGCCAGCTGGATTTCTTCTATTCATTTGGAATTTATCACAAACTTCAATTTTTCAGTTGCTTTGAAAAGCAACATTGGAGTATTTGACTAATGATGATCCAGTTTACTACTCAACAACTTCTTCACAATATGAGAAAGAGCTTTCCTTTACAAATGGGACATCTGACACCCAAACAAAAGATATTTCAAAGTCTCTTCATAGTGGATGGGTTTAAGAAAAATAGTGTGTAACTCACAGTTGGTCAATATTTAAACAGAATAAATGAGGTTCACTGTTTCCTTTCAGTGAAAACATACAAGCTAGTTCTTGTGAGAAATGATAGCTCACTAGATTATTCCTATCAGCTACACTCAGTTTTTGCCATTGCTATGGCCCCTGCGAAATCACATGAACCTGTGCTTGGAGCAGTAACTGGAGTAACTGGAGGAAATCAGTCCTCGTCTTGGTAAGATACTGATTTCAGAAAGAAAAAAGGGTTTCAGAATGAAATCCTCTTCTGTCTCTACATGCACAATACCACATGTACTGGTAATGATGGGAAAGAGAGAAATATGCTGCAAATCTTCTTCAGTAGTCTGAGGTCATGTAGGAAAGAATAAGCATTTTCTTTCTCAAACTATATAGTACCATGAGAATATATTTTAAAAAGTAAAGGGCATGTTTCTATACATAGTAGAGAGAAAAATGATTGGTAAAATTATTCCTTCATTCTTCATACAAATATAACAGATCTTTGACATTATATTTCAGAAAGCAGAATACAGTACTTGCAGTGTCTTTACCAGGAACAGTCACTGTCAGGAAAGAGGGGAGTCAAGTTTTTTGGAGGGAAACTAAACTCTTTCTTCAGTATTCAAGACTAAAGACATCATCATAAAGAAAACATCTCTTGAAACTTTCTCATGAAGAAAACTTTCTTCCTCTATCAGCCAACTCTTAGATGTGAGATTTCTACAGGATTTACTATTTGCTTTTGCATGGCTGTATATATGTATATATTATTAGTAGTATATATACACACACACACATCATGGCTGTGAGCAATGGACTTGCACAATAGAGGAATACCTGAAAACTTGATACTATCTTTGATTACAGTTCTTCTGTTGCAAATTTGAGAGTTATTTTAGCTTTTCTGGTACCTGAAAACAAGGGTATTTGGAAGATTTTGGTGGTATTTGGTGGTAAGTGGTGTATTATCTACGGAAATATTGTTTTACACCCAAAATGGAATTTCAGTAGTAGTTGGGAGGCTTTAAAATCAAATCCTACATTTGACATATTAGAAGAAATTATGAATTCCATAATGCATAATATTATTTTTCTAATGTATCACTGGCCCATAATGAGAAACAATCTATTATATAGATTTTGCATTCAATCTTTTTGTCAAAAACTACATAGCACATCAAAAGTTAATAGCACTGGGGAGTTCAGTGATTAATATGAAAACAAATGGCATATTACAAATTTTCTTTTGTTCTTCATTCACAATGATGAAACAGCTAGGATTTAACCTTTAAGGGTTAAAGAGTTTAATCAATGTCAATGTCTGATCTTCTGAAGGCGATAAAGAACAGTCTGTCTAGCGATACCCAACAGAACATCACTTTGTCAAGCCACAAAGCACCCAAAAGCTTGTCAAGTAAGTTACCAGAAACCTCTTTGTGGTTAGAACTCAGCTCCTTCCTGCTTGACCTATTATTTGATATTTGACCACTTGGTTGCAAGACACTTGCTCTTTCCAGCTGAAATGTCACTGGGGCATCTTGTCAGCTCCCCGACATCTCGGCCTGACATACAATTTTACTTTTGTGTGCTACAAGGCAGAAAATGCAGGGCAATGGCCTTACTTTAAATTCTGTCAGCATCAAAGATGGGCGTCACTCTTGGGTCCTACCAACAACAACAAAAAAGGAGTCTATTTGAAGGTCAAAACAGCCATTACTTTAAAGACTTTCAGCTTAAACTAAATATATTACCTGCAACACTGGTTTGGGAACTGTCCTTATAAAGTACATAAACATATCACCAGAAATCCTCCCTGCACAATTGTTCTTCTTTCTTATGAAATGCAGACTTGATAAAAGGGTGAGTTTTCAGCGCCTGCAGGGACCAGATTCAGCAGTTAACTTAACTTGTTCAAATAGGCAAGCGGTATCATGTAGCTTTACAAGGAGCAACCTGACCTTCTCACATTGACCAGCAGTGACATTATTGTGCAGGAAGAGAAGCAGTCACATCATTTCTGTTTTGCACAACCTGCTTAAAGTTTGCAACTAAATGCTTGTCTTCAGTTGAGCTGACAAGAGAAAAGAGGGGGCTCAGTGAACCATGGCAGGGCTGCCATGAAATGACAGGAATCATTGGCATACATTTCAAATAGCTCTCTCAATCCTATTAAAGTATTGCAGTCCTGCTTTAAAATAGACAAGTATGAAACAACTTTGATAGATAGAGACTAAAATGGCTTATTGATTTTTTTTTTTTAAGACTGAGGAAAATTACCCAAAATGTGTCATTCTTTAACATTTAAAAATATATTACATAAAAAATGAACAACTGCAATAAATAAAAGTTTTAAAAAAAACCTGTTTTGGTATGCAAAGCATGAGAAGCACAGAAATGTGAACATATGAATGCACATTTTCATAAAAATGTAAAATTAATGTCAAAAAATACATATGCTGAACTACAATTCAAAGGTAGCAACAAAATTACACTTTAATTGCATCGTTTTACATTAATGCAATTTTTTCCTTCTAAAAGATTATTGATACAAAGAATCTGAAAATCCATTTTCCATTGTTCTTTTGGGACTGGATGTGACATTCAGGCTGAGGAATAGACTGAAGACTGAGAACTGGCTCTATTGTGCATAAAACTGCAGGATGTGTCAGGTTCAGCTTGCAATGCCAGAAAGTCTGGGATACAACTCTGGTCAGGCTGAATTCCTAGCTTGAAGCCATGGTGATGTTTGAACTCCCTCTTGGTTCCTGGAATAAAATAAAGTAATAATAAAAAACAAAATAAAAAAGAATTTACATTTACTGTTAAACAAGCAAGAAAAGTAATTTCATTATGCCTTTCACAAAGGTACATATATGAAGTATTTGCAGGTGTTTGCTTCTTGTTTCAAACAGTTATTTAAAAATACATGGTACCTGAAAAAAAAAAAAATATATATACACACACACTAATTTTTAATGAGCAGGAACAAAGGACATTAGCTAGAGTATTCTGCACTAGTAAGTGTTAGGAAACAATAGCCTACTCTATTTGAAGTGCCACAAATACTTGCAGACAACTTTTACCCCTCTTCATTATAATTTCTAGGCTGTGGTTTTTTAATCAATAAACAAACTTATCCTACAGTCTCCCTGTCACTGTTATTAGGAAAAATATGCCATGCTAACCATGGAAGGTATTAATTTACTTTTAAATAGATTTTACCATCAATTGAAATCAAACACTTAATACTCTTCAAATGTTAGCCTGCTAGAAGATGACCAGAGATATGCTGAAGGTACACTGATGGGTAACATGACTTATACTTCAATGAGTCTTGACATTCAGTCAGTTATAAAGGTTAAAGCAGCTAAAATTCAACACTAAATAACTTCCAGCACCAAAACATTATGCATCCTACTTTGAAAGATTATGAATCATATCACTATATAAGCATTAGTATTTTTTAAAATGCTAAATAAAGACACTCTGTTCCCTTAAATACCTATAATAATAAACCAAATTGAGAAAACACAATGCTATATTGCTCTTCTGCCCTTTACCAAGGTATTTTACCCAATGCACTATATAGCTGTGGAAACAACAATCAGTTATTTCATCAGGTCACAAAATATGTGAAAACTTCACATGCAAACCATAATTATGGAAAAGAAAAGAGTTAAGATACTGAAAGCCTGTTACAGTATATTTGAGGTTTTAAACACTCTTTGGCATTTCAGGAAGAGTATACATACATGCATATATAAACGCACACACAGAGGCAGAAATGCATACCTACAGAGGCACAGATTCCAATATACATACTCATAGATATCCAGAGAGAGGCAGAAGGATGTGTGTATATTCATATTTCAACAAATCCAGACTCGAATCATATGTATAAAGACACATTCATGAAAGATTCCCCTTTCCTCTGTTACTATTGCTAGAGAAAAATCAATGGTTGCCTTTAACACCTACTTCAGCAGTTCCCTTTGATATGGACTCTTTTGATTTCCTGATTCACCATAAACCATATTACAGCTACCATAAACAGCTAGGTTATGTTGGACCTTCATTAAAAACCCATACAGTAGCAAATTTAGATGACTCCTTAGAGTAGATAGTTAAAATGAGGTAGTGCCTTGAGTTTTTCTAAACCATGGTGGTGATGAGGATGAGATAACCAGCAGAACTGGCAAGTACGATCTGTAATACTCCAGATTTTCAGTCCTTCTCGGCTCAATGCTATGCAGAACTGGAATTAACAAAAAGCCAAAGCACAAACAAGATTTACTGCATTTTTATCAGCACATCTGAAATGAGATCTCAATGAAGGCATCCACCTATTACACCGATTAACAGTCTGTTGTTTGTACACTTCAAGCAGCTGACCACATAGCCAAAATTCTCTCTAAAATAAGTCATTAATAAAAAAATATCATTACAGTATTAAAATATGCAAATAACTTGTGATGTTCTAAAAACACTTCTGGGTGTAAAAAAAAATGAAACCAATAAGATACAAGCTATAAAGAGGTTTCACCCTGGATAACAAATACTGAAAACAAATTTAAACACATTGGTTTGTACTGCTTTCAACATCTCAATTAGCATATCATAATGACTTAAAATCACATGCTGCAATTACATTCTTGTATTACTCTTTTTACAGATGTAGTGAGGTTTTTTTGAACAATATGGCATCAAAATCCCAGTAAGGAGATAAGAAATCAGATTTCCTTTGAGAGTGGCAAAAAAAAAAAAAGTATGAAACTTAATGATTGGCAGCAAGTCAATAGACTATGTTACAGTAAAAGCTTCACTGTTGAGAGCAAAAAAGCTCTGTTTTAGTTAGATCCTGTGCTCTACTTCTTACAAAGAACAGAATCCTATTCATTGAATAGAAGGGAAATAGGATCTAATACCAATGCGATTGATGTAAAAAACCACCTTGGCTGGTACTCATAAGAACTGTTTTGATTCAATATCATTATATACACTTATGATGAATAAGAAAATAGGATTCTATAGGTTAGAAGAAAAAATACTCAGAACTGTTATAACACTCCTTGTTTGAACACATACCTGTACACAGGAATTTTATAGGCAGTTATAATTTCCCCAACAGACCTCTTTCAACATTATTGTATTTAGACACCTTTCTAAAACATGTATTAAATTGACAAACTCAAATGACTATGCCAGAGCTGTGATGATAATCTATCATATAAATATGCATTTAGGTAATTTTTAAAAGAGGAATTATGTATCTTAAATAAGGTGTCTTTTCAGGTAAATCTTTAGCATAGCACTTTTATTTACCTGATAAGCTGTAAATGATCCATCTAAACTGTTACACTTCATCAGGTAAATAGATATTTAGGACACAATATGTCTAGCAAAAATATGCTTTCAAAATATTTATGTAATGTAGCAATTGGTCATGTCCTATGGTCATTTTTCAAAGTTTGATAGCCTAACTTTATAAAATATGTTTTCCCAAAGACCAATAATGAAAGGTTAGCCTATATTATGGAGTAATTGCTTTCTAAACTATAGTTTACTCAAGCAATTTTTTAGTATTAGGTATGGAGAAAGATCTCTAAAACAATTCCTTTCTACAGTTTTTATTCTGTGACTGACCTATGATCACATTTAGAATCTAGTTTACAGGTTGTCTCATGATATATGAGCTATTTTAGCAAAGTTAAAATTGATTTATAGTGAGTTGCTTTATATGTATGAAATTGTGAGAAAATATTATAATACCATCATGTATTATATCCTTATATATGTTTTCATTGCAATGTCAGCCTACGCAAAAGCACCATGCTATGATCAGACACCCCATTTTACTTTTATATATCAATACTTGTGGAATAATATGCACAGTTAGACACTTGGAATTACATGACTATGCATGTGTTATGACAGCAATGCAAACAGGTAACTAGATAAAGAAATTAACTTAGAAGTATACTGTTTATCTTCAGTTGTAGGAGTAAAATCTATAACCAGGGTTAGAGCCACAAATCTTTCAAAATGGTTTCAGCCTTCAAAGTTTACACATGGATAATTTTAGTAGACCACAATTTTCACTGTAATATCATACTACAACTTTTCAATTTGTATGTTATAACAACTCCTTCCAATTTTGGGATTTCCCGTCACTAATCTTTGTCACTTTAAACTGCTTTCAAATATTCAATTTCAAAACACAGTAGCCCAAACTTCTCTCCCACTTTCTTACAACATGTAACATTCTATATTATAAAAAAATCAGAGTAATGAAAAGTGGTAAGTTTTTTGTGAGTTAAGGCTTGGGTTGTGAATAACAAGCTTGCATAGATGGCTTCCACTGAGGTAAGAAAGTAATGAAAACTGCTTAGAATCAGAACCGAAAATGACCAGGTAAGGTACAAAATAAAAGGGCAGAAAGAATAATACTGAAGTTACACCATAATACAAAGACTCAGTTATGGGGGCTCCCTGTGTGATGATGCAGCTGTAGTAGTAAGTTCAGTGTTAATATCTCAAGATAAGTTGATAACAATTTTTGAATTACAAAGCCAAAGTGTGATCTGGAAATCACCAGATTATGGGATACTTAGGTGTGTGAGGATGCCTGGCAGCAAACAGAAGTACAGAGGGTGGAGCAATCTGTAATTTCTTCTTAATTCTAGCAATGCCTAAAATCTCTGGAAAGGCTGTGGCACAGCCCTTCAAGAGTAGGAAGAAACGTAAGGTAAGCACAGATGCAGAGAGCGATGGGGTGAAGGTGGGAAACAGTCAATGTATTTCTCCACAACTGATTTCTGACACTGATTCCTCTCACCCCAACTCTAGAACATACATAGACACAGTGATACCAGTGGACAGCAAATGAAATGGCCAGTAATGGTTCTTTTCAGCTTCTCCCACCTATGCTATCATTGTAGCTCGCATCATTTCACTGCAGCAATAGCAATTCCAGCAAGTGTTAAAGAAACAACCATTGTCTTCGGTAACTATTTTGCAGGACTTATGCAGAAAACCTATTTCCCTGTAGAGAAAGATGCAGATTTTCGGATCATTCACAACTTCCTTCTCAGGCTGCTATTTCCAAAACAGAGTTGCCTTTTGCCAGACAATGCCAATGGACTTCCAGTACACTGCTCATTCTTTTTCTGTTAAAAGTAGCTCCAAGAGCCCTTTCTCAATCTTGGTGAAATAAATAAAACATCAGACTGATGAAAATGATAGAAACCGATGTTTAAAATGGAAAGTATTACTAGTGGGTGCCAGTGTAATACATTGCTACTTAACAAACTTTTTCAAAGCTGGCCAAAACTGGAAAGTTTGCTTCCCATGTAAATGATTTTGCAATTCAGTATGCTGAGGCAGTAGGACTAAATTGGTGCTCTGACACAAAGTAGGAAAACTGTAACATTCCCTATAAATTTTAATTGTCAGCACTCCCGCCTGGATTCTGCAAACAATTTGCTATCAGAGAATAATTCAATGGGCTGCCAACTCATTACATATTAAGTCAGAAAGGTAGACACACAACACACTTTTGGTTCTGCTAGCCAACAATACTAATGGCTTTTTTCATTGTCAAAGCATTCCTTCTTCCACTTTCAGGAGTTTTTAAACAAACACATGAGTCTGAAATATCTGGAAATAATTTTTTTCCCCTGCTTTTCTAATGCTTTAGCATTTAATCCATTCAGTGAAAGCACACTCCAGAGGCTCAGTTAAAAGCAATTAAGAGAAAGATTTCGAAATATTGTATTTTTTTTTTAAAAAGAAAATCTTGGTTCATTCAAACATACTTAAACCTGGTATGTTTGAAGAATGCACGTGATTGGATGGATTATCACATCAGATGAACACCTTATCTTCAACATTTTGTTGGCTTAAAGACAAATAATTTAGTTTTGCTTTGCTAATTTTTGATGATTCCTAAATATTTTGGCCAAAATCCACCATAGAGCCTATATAGTAAGTTTCTTTTCCAGATGCATCATTGGAATAAACAGGGAAGTCTCCCGTTTTCAGGTCAAATTTTCTGTACTACACTAATAATACAAAAACATTTCACAAACTCTGTAGCGCACTGTTTTCATGCTGAAATTCCCGGCCTGTACTGGTTTCAGTCCAAGGTTCCAAATTCTTTAGTACTTTTTGCCTATGCTACCTTATTTTTAATCCAAATAGCTAACCCAACTGGCTACTGGTTTATCTTGTGCTGCATGTTGCAAGTAACACTGAAAGGTACACTGTACTCTTACTAAGCTGTTGTGACACCTCTCCATCTTTTGCACCAGTGTATCAGATTGCCCCTATCTGTAACTGATGCCTCTCTTGCTTCCAAGAAAGCCTTTCCTGCTATGTGAGTTTTCCCACAACTTTTCTTTGCCTCAGATAAGTATTCCTCTCTCTCATGGTTCTCTCTCAGCTCTTTGCCTCTTTCTAGCAAGAACAGAAGATGACTACAGCCAGAGACTAAAACACTCATGACACCATGCTGAGGCACAAGTGACTTATGAAGTTGTCCTCCCCACTTAGCCTTTTCTTCTGCTAGTGCTAGTGGGAAAACAGCCCCTATCCAACTAGATGAAGTGTCAAACTTCATACTCTCTTGAGAAATGTATTCAGTCACCAGCTGAATTCCTAGACAGTGTGACTGCCTGACGTAGGCCTTCAAAGTTTCGTCTGTGTTGAATGTATACTGCTGCTCTAGCAGAAAAAGGAAAAAAGTATATTTACATTCATTTTGCCAAACATTAGCATCTTCTGTCCAAACATTTGAATGCAGAAGTGTTAGAAGAAAACAGCTTAGCGAACAAGGGTTGACACATACAGTGTGAAATCTTAAGGTGCTTGAATGCAATGAGGGAGAAAGTGAGACAGAACCACATTTCATCTCCTTAACTGTGCGATAGTCCACATGAACTTTGTGACAGGTCTCTGTCTCTCAGCCACACTTGACTAGCTTCTGCTGACATTCAGCTGTCAGACAGCAACCCTTTACCATGCCCCTAACATGCTCTACAGCTTCACCCAATTAACTCGCTTTCACTTGACATTGCAGCAAAAAGCTTCATAATAGGTGGTCAAGGTGCACGGTGTCTGCTTGCCCTCTAACTGCTCACGCACAGCAAAATGCTTAGCTACCTTCCTTTTTGTCTGTTTGCTCCGAACTGTAGGAGCAACTACAATTTAGTCCTGCTACTAAACAGGACAGGAGATCTTTGCCAGTGGTGCATTAATCTATCGTTACCAAAGGCTAACTTTAATGCAGAATCTTACAGCTAATCATAAACATTTTGGCAAAAAAGAAATTGCACTGATTGAGTAAAATACTTCAATCACTTTATAATTAGTAAAGATATACTGTATCACCATTATGGATACAAGGGGGAAAGAGGGAAAAAGTAATTATTTCTAATAGTAACATTTAGCAACATAAAGGATTTTTCCTTTGGTCTAGGAACAATGAAAGTGTCTTTACGATTCAGCTTTCCTGCATTAAAAAAAAAATCTTTAGGCACTCAGAAGACTAATTTTTGCTATGCATTTCTGCCAAATATGCAATATTTTTGAGGAATAATATTCAGAAATATAAATCTATGTAGCTAACAAAACAAATGAACTATTAAAAAAATTGAAATCAACATTCTAGGATTCTCCTGATAGCTTATACAAAAATGAGAACAAACATGGAACTCACTGTTACTTTGCAGACAGATCCCTTAAGAATAATCCAGTTTGCTCACTACTTTTCTCAAGTATATTTGTATTAAATATGTTGATTTGGTCAGAAAAAGCCCTTAAAAATCCAATACGCAATAAGTAATGATGATGTTCAAGAGCTCTCTGCTGAAGAGACACGCTGTTAACCAAGGGTGGAAGAGTCTGGGTGAGCACTGGTGTCCAGACAGTGGAACTAGGAGAGTCACTGTAGCAAATGCCTTCTGGTGGCCTTATGGGTTTCAACTACCAGAACTCCAGCAAGGCAAGACTCAAAAGACTATCCATGAAGCCCTTTCAGATTCTGGTGTCTGTTAAGCTACAACAAGTTCACATAGGTTATGTAAGCTATTTGCTTTGCCAGCATATCTACAGGGACAAGTTCCCTTGAAGTTCTTGCTAAAAACCATTGAAAGGGCATTTTTTCACACAAGAAATCACACAAAAAGAATCTCATTTTCATAGAGAAGTGGGCATCCAGTTTGTAGAAACCTGAAGCTCAAAAGAAGCCATAAACATGAAGGAAGGAAAACAAAAAGGAAATATATTGATTGAGGTGTAAAGCAGTCACCTCTTTCAACAGGAGTTTATGGCAAGGACGTAGAACCAACTTTTCTTAATGAAAGGTGGTGAAAAGAAGCAAGTCATAAGGACTTGGAATTGGCACACCTCTGGCAGAGGCTGCTGATGCAAAAACGAGTAGATTTGCAATGATCAAAAAAAATACAGCGAACATCTCACTCAGATTTCAAGTAGTAAAATGGTATTGCTCAGACTTAAAGTGCCAGGGACACACAAGGCCTCTTCGTGGAGAGTATTATTGCAGGTTTCTCCAAAAACCTTTTCAGTCTACTTGGTTGTGATAATAGAACCTGGTGGTGTCCATAATCCTGAAGTGAGAAGGGAAGTGCTCATCTTGTGAATTGACAGCCTTTAGCATCCCCTAGTAAACATCAGATTAGAGTTAGGTCTTAGGAGACAGCAGGATTATGATCATAAACTGGATACAGACATGGTTTATGCAACCTATCTGCACCTATTTGAAAAACAGACTGTAATCTGTTACCCAAAATTCAAACATTTGCATGCTCAGTAAGAACATCTGCATTTGCATGAGGCTACAGGCTAATCTAAATCTCAGTTCATCTAAATAACTGTATTAAACTGAGTAGCATCTTAAAAAGATCCTTTAATGATAGATGGAAAAATGACAGACTTATACCACATGCTTAGAAGTGAACCATTACTACTGTTAATTCTAGTTTCTCAAAATGAATGTTTATTATTAAAATCATTCATGTATTAGGAGAACAAAGGGTTCCATCCTTCGCACTGGCCAATGCAGCGTACATTTTCTGTATTGGGCACTGCAGAGGTGTAGCCTACTACCTCCCAGCCAAAATCCTGCTAAGGGCTCCATCCCCCTCCCCCATAAACTAGCTTAGAGAAAGATTCACCAGGAAAAGGTACATTTGGCTCCTGTAGGTTTGAGATAATTTTCAAACTTTCGTTTTCTTATCCAAACCAAGCACTTTAATGTTCATTCATTCCCAGTAAAACTTAGTTGAAGTAACTTGAGGAAGGTATTATTCTTTCTCCTGCAAACTGCATGCAATATCTGAAGCAATGTATATTCAAAGTTCTAAATTGAGTTCTAAAGGGTAGTTTTATAACAGTAATGGTCAGGGAAAACAGTTGGCTTTCTGGCAGTATTGTTTATAAAATATCAGTTGATATCTGAATGGCCTAGAAAAAAATATTTTAGGCTCCATTTCATTTGATGGCTAACATGTAGGTCTTTTGTACATGCAAGATCCAAATTACACTAACTCGGCAAGGAATCAAGCTTATCAGTTATAAACAACTTGAGTGTGGGTGAGCTAGGTTTACTGTCTGTATTGGTTTTGGCCAAATTTATATATACAGTTATATTTCAGACTGAAATAAAATAAAAAAATCTAGTAATTACTTCAACAGAACTTTTTATACTTCTTAGATTCATGAGCACAATCAGTCTCTAAGAACAGCTCTTAGCTCAGGTACTAGATTAACACTTTCTGTGAGGCTGGACATGCAGTTCGAGTGCATCCATTAGGCAAATCAAACTAATATTTCCTGAGTACCAATCATATTTTATCTGAACCAACATTTAAAAATGCTAATGGAATATCACCCTTTCATATATATATGCCAAATGTGTGTTCTGAAAGCACAGAGTAGTTTAAAAAAAACAAAAAAAACCCCAAAAACCCAGAACTAGCCAAAACCACACACAACACTACAAACTCTCAACAGGCATGTAAAACTTTTATCAGAAGAGTCATGAAGAACATAGAAGGAGACATGGAGAGAGGTTTCTTCAGCTTTTTGGTTTGTAAAACAAGAAAGCTGTAACACAACTTTAAAAAGTTATTTTACACAGGGATTTTTCAGTAATTTGGTGTGCCTTGTACATTCCAGAATACCTTAAATTTCTCCAGAGCCTCCAATTAGATTGTGCTAAAACTCTCTTATTTAAAGTGTAGTAAACTTCAGTAAGTTATTAAATTAAACTAGAAAATCCTAAAGCAATAGGATGTTTTGACATGCACAAATATAAATGAAACTGGACGACTTCAAGTGTCAGGAAGCTTTACAAAGTCCTGGTTAAGTTACAATACATGCTCAGGCTCCCAAAAGAGTTCAATGCATTTACTACACCCTGTGAAAGAAAACTTGATGTCATACACAGTCTCAAAAACGTAACAGGTTCCTCACCATAAGCATATAACCACCATATGAGCTGATCCTTTTGTGATCAAATGAGACCCTTGGTACTCAACAAAAGCTGAAGAATTAGTGAATTTTTTCATTATTGTGGCTCTGTCCTCCAGGGGCTTTCCTTGTCAAATTACCTGCAACACCTAGATAAGACAAAAGGCTTTCAAAATATTGGTGAACATACAAATTTGAGAGAGGCAAGTATTGCAATGTCAGCTTTATAGTGATATTTACTGAGTGAACCATGGGTGTATGGGCCAATTACAGTTGAGAGGCAGATCCAGAAGTATGGTGTCTTGAAGCAATGTGGCTTTAAAGGTTCCATGAGTCCTCCTCTAAAAAGCTGTAGGAATTGAAGCACTTACACCATCTGAAAAGGATGAAATGCAATCACTGCATCATCGTAATGTCACTTTGCTTTCCTAATATTATCACATGTAGCAGGGAAACTCTGCTGGTGATTAACCACACTATTCTTGCCTATATTTTTAGTAAATTTCATTACTTGCTGCATTTCAAAGGTACCCTACTTGTCCATTAAAAAAAAAACCAAAAGTCAACCGATTGCTTAACAAAAAGATGGTCCTTCCTTTCCAAATGGTAGCATTTCTGAACCAAGCCAGCAAAAAAACCCAAATTATTGTAAAATGAGAAAGGAAATGCATAGTTTAAGAAATGCATGTGTTTCTAAATCTCCTTCTTTAATTGAACCATTACACAAACTGAAGAAAACAAAAGGTATTTGAAAAATCAAGACTATTACCATGATAACATCCTTTTAGCTGACAATGAAGCTCTTTACACAACAATGTACTCATTTCATGTTTCTAAAATTTGTTCACATACTAGTTTATTCAACAGCCCAAACTGCTTCAGGGAGGCCAGTCTCTGGAGAAAATAGGTCCTTACTATGATTAATTGGAAAAACTGTGCCTTCACTACATAATGTGGGTTTCAGAGACTTCCATGAAAAGTTTTTATATGTAATTTATAAACAACAACAATAAATAAATAAATAAATAAATGTTGGGTAAATACAAAACAGTGTGGCTTAAATATGTAAAACCCAACAAAAATAAACACTAATATGTAACTTGCTGAGTGTAAGCCCTTAAATCATGTCAAGATTACAGGAATAAAATTATGAGTTAAGAACAGTGTTCCTCTTCATGCCCTAACTCTGAATTTCCTGTCTTTTTATCTCTGCAAGTCATACTCCCTAATATATTTTAAAGGGTTGGGGTTTTTTATTTCTCACATTAACTTTTATGCTTAATGTACAAAATGCAAGGAATCAGGCAATGGAAGTAGGTAAACACATGTATTTCTACCCAAAAAAATTACTCCACTGAAAAAATGTTGCAGAAAGGAACACAAAGGTTTGTTCTTTTTTTCCCCCACTTGAAAAGGATGCAAACATGCACAGTTACAGGAGACGTCCGGGGAAAAAAGCATGAGCAAACCAATAGAAAAATAATCTGCTTTTATAAATTCCAGAAAAGCACAAAGTAAAGGAGACCGCTATGGTTTACAGCTACCCTTCTTTATTGCTCTCATTATCTCCCTCTGGCCTGCAGAGGATCCACTCCTCCTCCGCTTGGACTAGTGAGGTGAGGTCTGACAGCTGAGAAATCTGCTGTGGGACCAAGGGTGGAGATGATACGCAGCCTTCCTTTCTCCCATGACCTTCCTTCCAGTCAGTGCACCAGAAGCAGAGACTAAGAGGAGATACAGCATCAGAGACAGTCATCTCCTGTGGAGGAAAGTTTGCTGGCTAGCTGCCACTGAATTCTCTGGTGGTGGGGCGTCAGTTGTCTCCCTGGCATCCAGAGGGAAATGTAAACCTCTAAACATGAGATTTTGCTTTACAAACACTTAAAAGTACATCTTTTGAGGGGAATACTTACTTGCACACTATCTTAAATGTAGTTCTGCACTTAAATAGATTCTCCAGGCCCAATCCAGTTAAATATCAGCATAAACATCTTTCTTCTTTTCTTCTTTTTTCTTTTTTTTTTTTAATGGGTGTATGTAGCATTATCCATGCTACATCATAAGTGGGAGCATCCTGCACATACACACGCTTCTGAGGCTGGTTGAGAAAGAGGCAGACTCCTGGGAACACTGTCCTAGGTCTTACTCTCTTGTCTTCTTTTCCTGTGAACTGGGCAGTGAGCTAGTGGCACAAAGCAAACAAGAAACACCCCAAAAGACAACAAAAATCCTTCCACCTTAACATCCGATCAACTGAATTGCAACTTGCAGGTAGCATCTACATAGCTTGTACTGTTTATCAAAGCTAATGCCTGAAGATCAGTGCTGAATTTTCTCCTTATAAACAGTGCTTTACATACTTAGCTTGAAACACAAAACCAAACAGGCGTCAGAACAAGAAAATAATTATTCACAACAGTATACCCTATAGGTTCTAAATTTAAAATGTCAAGAAAATATCAGGAAGATGAGAATCTGGATTGCATGGATTCATTTGCCATTTAAGTATCTGAGCTAGACTCATTCAGGCACAGCTATGCTTTAATCCCCTCCAAAAATTTCTCAGCGAATTCACAGTCTCAGAACAAGCAGACATTCCCTTTACGTTTAACCCACAGTTTAGCAGGGAATAATAGAAGCTTCCCAGACGTCTTTCTTGAAATAACTTCTTCAAAAGGGAGGAGGAAGCACTTTCTGGCCTGAGTAAAAGTCCTTGAGTCTGGAAAGAAGTGAATTTGTCTGCCTTTGTAGAGAATATTCCTTTTCTTCTATAAAGCCAGTAAAATTGTGTCCTCAGCTCTGTTCTTCTGTAAAAACTTTTTCCCAGGGTTAAATGTCCTGGTCTATAATACCCAGTTCTCAAAATAACAGCCTGTCTATAGCACTCCCAATACTTTTATTTCTACTGCAGCATTAGCGATGTATGTTATAATATACAAAAGTTTCTTTCAATTTGATATGCTGAAAATGTCACTTCTGAGAGGTGTGGGAAGGCGGCAAAAGAAACAGGGGTGTGTAGAAAACAGGAAACAAACATATGTGGCTGGTGAACATAACTCATTGCATAGTACCAATGAAACACATTTTGAAAGACCACTACAAAGACATCTAATAAGGAAAATGGCATCACTTGGCTGTCTCCCAGCTCACAGTTGCCCTCTATAGCAAATAGGACCTTTCTGAAACATTCCGTTTCAGGAAAATCCATGTACCATTTTGCAAAGGAAATAAAATACTAGCTCATTCCAGTATTTCTCCTTCAAAAACTGAACAAAATGGGCATTCACTTTCTTTTTCTCTGTTAATCTGCTGCAGGCAGAGAATGAATGTGTGATGGTTTTTTACAGGGCAAACTTTAACTTATACTTTAGACTCCTTACCTTATCCAAATCATTAGTTTCTCTAAATCAATTTCCTATTAGCTGCTCCAAGAGGTACAAATGTTGCACAGGCCTGAGTGTTTGGGATAAGATATTAATACAGCTTCAGGTTCCAAGTGTCTTGTTTTCAGTCCTGGGAACTGAGAACCCTTGTTTGTGAGCTGGTAGTTCCAGTACCTCACTAGAAACACATTTCTAATGCCATAGAAATGCAAACCATGAAGGAAAAAACGGAAAGGAGATTAGCTTCCTGAAAACATGACCCTCCTTTCTAGCGACTCAGCCAATGACTTGAAAGATTTGTTTTGTGCTTAACATCGGAACAAACCTGCGGTCATTTAGGAACTTCATGGTTTCCATTAAACCGCACAGCATGGACATTTGGAATTTCATGGCAACTGTGAAGTGAGAATGTAGATCTTGCTTTTCCAAAGCACCAGCCTCTGCCGAGAGCTAACACCCACACACATTCCCTCACATTCCTTAGCCGATCCATGTCAATAAGGAGAGTTTAAGAACAGACAAAACAAAGCAAAAAAAAAAAAAAAACGCACCCAAAACCAAAACCAAAAAACACTTAAACATCTTGCTTAAGCACGTGACAGCAAAATACTAGAAGTGGAAATGTAATATTTAAATGTAGCAAACGCATTGTGTCCATCTACAGTGTTTACAGCATTAACTTTGCAACTACATTGAAAAGCTGAAATATTGGAAACCACCTAATTACCCAAACATTTACCTCTCTGCAGGTGTAAATACATGGGCCTAATAAGCCTTCCCACTGTGAAAGCAGTTACTTAAATTATATTAAAATATTAAAAACTATTTAATGAGCTTTCTTCCCCTAAACTAAATTGAGTGTGTGCCTTAACCTGCTTCAGGCAAAGGAAGTTTCAAACATATTGGTTTTGAAACTAGCCATTATTTCCCATGTTGCAAAAATGGCAATTTTATTTCCCAACAGCAAATGAAACTGTCAGGAAAATTTAGATGCAATAAAATTGGGTGGTTAAACCAACATACTGGATTTGAAATAAAAATGAATTAAAGGAATTAAAATTAAGCATTATGTCAGTCAAACTTTAGAGAAACTATTTTAAATTGGGGGGGGGGGGGGCTGTTGGGTTTCAGTTTGGTTGGTTGGTTTGGGTTTTGGGGGTTTTTTTTTCCAAAAGTTAGGTTTTGGAATTGGTGAAGTCCACTCATAACTACCCATTTCATGTCCATCAACAGTGTCACATTTGAAATTTGCGCAATGAAAAATATTTTGCATAAAATGTGTTGCTTCTGGCAACATTTCTGCCTAAATAAAAAGTTGTCAGGCAGTGTGTGACTTTAGTGGTACAGAGTTTTAAAATGGTGGCTTCAGTCCAAGGCTAGCTAATAACGGCTGACATGCACTGGAATCTTGAGGCCTAAATCAACATTGTTTTCACAGCTGTAATTAAGCCACCTAATCAGAAGCACATTTTGACGGGACAGTTTCTGGAAGCCAGACATTACAATTTCTTATGCCTGGAGCACAGTGGCTCATGAGAGGTCCTCATTTAATTTCAGGTTTAAAAAAAAAAAAAAAAGAAGGCTGTAAAATGAAAAGACTATAAAAAAAGCAGTGTACGGCTGTTGAAATGAAGCAGACCTATGTGTTCATGCCTTGACCAACCCAGCATCCCACCCTCCTTCAGCTCTCTGCCGAGTCCCCAGCTCTCAAGTGGCAGCTGCACACAGTGAGATTGAGGGCTTCTGCCAAAGTCAACAGATGAGCTGGTCTGAACTGGCTCTCTGTGTGTTCTGATTGTAAATTGTGCTGGTGATGATTAGAGAACTCTAACACAGGATGTCGACTCTTAAAACTGTCCAGAGAAAATAATTTTTATTTTTTTTTAAAGTTCAGGAAATTTTTTTAAACTTCTTTTGTGGCTTGGTACATAGTGTTGTGTCTATAACTTTCAGATGATTCAAACACGAATTCACACAAATTAACTAACTATATTATAAAAAAATACACTGTTTCTTGCTTACAGCAAGATCTTTTATTTGGGGATGTTTATATAGCAGTGTTGCTGCTGAATGCAATTCTCTGACTGGTACACTCCAGCAGTCTTGTGCTTCTACCACCTGCCAGTGAAATGTACCACTAAAATTCAGACTATCAACTATTTTTGTTGTGTGACTATCACTTCAGGACGTTGTCATACCTGAAATGGCTAAAGTGTCTTGCTCTTTTTCTGGAGTGCAGCTACATCAGTAACTATAACATAAACTTTCAACCCCACAGGCCATTGTAAAACTATCAATATGAAGGCACCAGTCACTAGGGTCTGATTACATTTAGTTCTGCATTTTAATTACATATGGATTCTATTAACTGAACCTTTTGCCTTATAGGCAACATTTTAATCAAATTACTATAATTTTCAAATATGTTACAATAGTCTGACAAGTTAAAAGTTCACATACCTAGAATACTGAGTATCAAAAAAATTTTGCATAGAAAAGGAAGTATTCTTGACAAAATAGCAAATGTGTTGTTCGATTATTGCAACTGTTTTTGAACACCTTGCCCTAAGTTACATAATGTGACTTATAATATTGGTTTCTTTTTTTTTTAATTGGTACTACACAATAAGCAAATAGTTTAAACTACGTGACTTACACTGTTTGATAACAACTATTACTTGTGAAAGCAATAACACATGACAAGGTGAGCATTTGCACTAGGATACTTGCATTCCTTTGCTATGCAGTAAGGCTAGCAAGTGATGCCCAATTGCTTAAAATCAGGTAAGAAATGCAAATATTTCAGTAAAAAAATAGTTTCTGGAAGATATTACTGCTTTGTGGATTCAGTCTGGTAGAAACTTAAGCTTAGTAAATATTACAAACACAGTTTTCTATTTTTGCCTGTACTGACATTTCCACTCTTTCAGGTCTATTATCATCATCACCTCAATAGTTGGGAAATTCTCCTTGTGCGCCTGTCAGATTTTTCTTTACTCAACTATCGCTTTAAGAACATTCATATGTTTCACAGTAAATAAACCATGCACTGGTAATGAACAGTACTGAGCAAAGCTTACAATTATTTGAGGTCCGTATCTTACTGAATTCTGTCCTAGACTATTTCCAAGAAAACACTGCAAGACAGACGGTAACAATAAAAATAACAAGTCTGATTATTTTTTGCAAGGCAAACTAAGAACTAGTATCTCCAAATCGTTCACAAAACCAGTTCAATTCCAAATCTTTCAAAAAATCTTTTCAGTACAACTGTGCATCAGGCTAGCATGAAGTAGTGGAAAAGCCAAGCAGAGATTTCATCCAGAACCTATCTGCTTCTTGCAACATCTGGGAAGAATTCCCCCAGCTACATCAGTCATTCCATGTCCTAACACAAGAGATATGGCTCTGGCCCATGAAAGATGTTCTCTAACATTTAATATGACACCAGTAGAGTGAGTGTCTTTCTCCTATGCAGCAAGTGAAAAGGCAAACAGGTTTTTTTCTTTCTGTCCAGTTCTGTCCTCGTAATTCTAAATATAAGACACTGCACCCGTTAGATGCAGGTCTCAGCTTTGAAACACAGACTGAATGGGTAACAAGGAAACAAAGGGTATGAGGGAACGACATGTAAAGCCACTGCCCTGCTTGGCTGAGTAGGAAGAAACTGTCAGTGGTGTAGTTAACTGGTAAGTTTGAGTTTTAAACATTGCTTTACTTTCTCCCCACCACGAGCAGGGTTCATGTAGATCATGAGAACTAAGAGCTGACTGCTCTGAGTAGAAAGAAAAGTATACATTTTGCTTAATGCAGTTCTTCAACACAAAAATATGAGAGCATGTGTCAATTACTAGCATCTCAACAATAAATACGGATTTTTCATGCATAAGGTCATTCTACTTGCTTCTCTCATCTTACCAAAACCTACAATTCCCGTATTTTCAGAACTTAAGTGATATCACTAGGCATTTTAAGACAAAGGACAGACACAGCCACAACTGGGGGGAAAAAAAAAGTAAGGATGACGCAAAGCCACATAAGGCAATGAGTGATTTCATTTTCAACCCCAGTTAGGAGAAGCATCCAAAGACAACAGTTGTTTTCATGGTTAGTTAGACAACTCTGCTCATCTTACAGACCTTCACTTCACCCCTTTCACCCATCTGAAACCCACCTTCTCCCCCTTTCAGTTAAAGTTATCCTGTTATATTCAGTTATGCTCAGTTAAATTTTGGCTCCCCAAATTTCCATTTCTCCAGTGCACAAAAAGCTTTTCTCTCTTCATCATCTTTACAAATGATTGTATTTTCCCCATTATTTTCTATTCTCCTTCAATTCTGAAGTAAAAGCAGGAAAAGGAAGGGATACCACCAGATCAGTTGCACATTCAAGATCAGAGAAACACCTGACCATTTATAGTATAACATCAGCTTCTTTTGTTTGCCAAAACTGATACTAGGATATTTTAAGTTCTTAAAATTCTGACAGCAGTGCTGATATCAGGCACAAAATCTCAGACCTGAAAGCTACAAAAATACTTTCTGGAGAAATTCTATAATGAATTGAATTCTGTCAGTTCCTCATATGTGTCAGGTCATGATGAAAAACACAGTGTCACTGCATCCACTTCCCACAACACTGTGCTTACAGCAACAAACTCTTTGGCAGTACAGACATCATGGATTCACATGCTTGCCATGTGACAAATATGATACCACTGTTGCCCCACAGCACCCACAAAGCAATTGCTTATGACTATACTACTGCACAGTACAGCACTTTAAAGCTCTTACTTCAAAGCCTACTTATTACTGCAACTCTGAAAGTGCAAGTATAGTAATAAAGTTACATATCCGAAGAAGAAGTAAAATGGATCCAAGCAGCAGAATCCAGTACTGTTGGATTCTAACTAACTGGCAAGTGTTCATTTAATAGAAAACCTTGAAGTACAGTCCAGTTCATGATATTTATATTACTAGATGTTGCTCAACAAGAAATAGGCAGGAAAAAAGAAATACAAGAACAGTTCAGCTGATACTTTCTCTGCTTACATACAGATCATGTGTACAGTTAGTCACTACTAATGAAGTACTTCCACTAAACCCACCTTCTAAGCACGTTAAGCAGAGATATGTAACAGGAACCAATACAATTTCCTAAATTTCATGGAGAAAATGGCAGTGACAGTCCAGTACTGAGTTCAGTGCTTAGTGAAATAATTCTCCATATTATTTCATGCTAGAGGTTGATTGCTGGCTTCTCTGTTCCTCCTCTGGCAACGTACATCCCTATAGTCAAGACTACATATGGCCATATTAATGACATCTTCTTAGCTGAACTCTTATTATTAGCTCTACCAATTATAGATATGACCCTTAATGTGGAGATGCAGCAAAGTACGGAGGACAGAATTGTGGCTATGATACTTGCACTTCAGAGAAAGCAAATTTGAAAAAACAAGGAAAGGCACAGAAGTGAAACTGTTATGGTTGCTAAGAAAGACTGTTACAAAATGTGGTTTGAAAACAGAAATAAAAGACATTGTAGAAATGTAAGGGAAATTTCAGAAGCATCTGGTAAAGAAAAAAACAGAAGAAATTTAAAAAACAAAACAAACACACACACAAAAAACCCCACCACAAACCAGAAAAGAGATATAGGAGTAGGAAACAACAGAAAAAAAAGGTTTAGGCAGAAAACAAATAATCTGTATTTGGGCCATACTGAATTTTAAAGAGTTGCAAGAATGAAAAATGCACAGGGTCTTTCTCTGCACCTAGGAAGAGTCATCAGAGATGAGTACGATGGACAGATAGCTGGACACTAATGAAGAGTACGGAGACTTACTTTCTGCTATTGACTCTCCTTCACCCCACATAATAATTCTCTTCTCTGTAAGCAGTGTTTCCAGCATTCATCTCACCTCTGTCCATCATAATCATACCCCTTCCTGTTCCCCTCTGTTAGCATTAGTATGAGCACACATAGCAATCTCAGAATCTAAACACTATTGACCAGAAGGAAAGTGGTTGGACTAGAAGCAGGCTAGAGTATGGAGGTGTCACTTCAGAGTCTTAGATAAAAGATGAGGAGTCAGAATCACTGATGTTGCCTTATGGCATCAGTTTTATTTTTACAATTATCAGCAAAACCCAAAGCAACAGAAGAAGAAAAAAGTGGTGTGAATAGAAAGAAAGGGGACATAGTTACCAAATTTCAGTACAAAAAGGTTAATTAGGAGAGCAATACCTTCTGAACATGGAAAAGATCAATACTGATGAATGGCCCAAACTTGGATGCAATGGACAGTTGGGAGGGCGAGAACATCATGCAACTAGCATATAAGTCAAGACACAGCCACAACATAGTGAGATAAAACCCAATCCTACAAGGTAGAAGTCCACACATGGTACACACCTTAAAGACTTTTCAGCACTGAGGAATAGGTTACTGTTCTAGGAACACAAGGATACATCACATGAAAACCTGCAATTAATATAGTCCAGGTGCTGTGTTTGTCTCCTACATGAAAAGTTTTGCCTGCAATGTTACTAGAACTGGATATGTGATTAAACACAGTGGATTGAAACCAACAAAGTGTGTACAATTCTGATACCAAATAGATGCTCAAGAAAAGTCATTACTCCCTTTCATTTAAAATAATAAAGAAAAAAATCTGTTCTACTTTTTTTTTAATACAGAAAGAAATTTAGTGCAAAACTTCTTCCTCAAAATCTGAGCAGAAAAGTACTGGCTGAAAATTTAAAATGTAAGTGACTCCAGAAAGCTGTGATGCCTGAAGTTACTAGAAGTCATGCTTGATGCAACTTTTGCAAATATTAGGGACAAGCTTGGCAGAAACCCAAATACTACAAAATATACCATAATCACTTATGCTTTTTTCATGGGAACTTGAAAATCTATCATTCTGAATTTTTTGCCTTTACATTAAAAATTTAAAATGCTTTCTATTAGAGACTACGCTGAGGTTCAAATTAAATTGCATTTAAAAGAAAAACTATTCTTCTCCCCAGAGGGCTGTACAGAAGGGCCAACAGATCCTACCACAATGCAAAAAATACCATCTTTACATTGATACTGTAGGCAGTCACAAATTACTTAAAAAGCACTGCATTTAATCACAGGCATTGGAGAGCTCGGGAGACAAGTTTGTTTTCACTGTAACGTATCAAGCCACTGCATAGCCCTTCATAGACAGGACTAGCATAATCTTTGCTAGAAGCTCTCTCAAACCAAATGAAAGCAAACCTCGCTGTGGCAAGTTTGGCAGACTTCCCAATCCTTAGTAGACAAGTGGTGATCTTGATTTAAACAACAAAAACAATCATAACAGGCAAAGGAGCAACCCAATTACACTGGGCACAGGCTCAGCAGGACACATGTAAACCTAGCAGAAAACATAAAGAAAGCCTCGTTGGAGGAGAAAAGAAGCAATTTCAGTGAAGCAATTTCATTTAGTTTAGTTTAGTTGTGCAGTCACAAATAAACCAAAGCTTTCGGTCAACAATTATCTTAAAATTGAAATTCAGCGCTGATAAATACATTTTCTATTTGCGCTCATTTCCCATTGTGCTGATCCAATTTAGAAGCAAGATAAGAAATTAATTTAATTCTGTTGGAAACAACCAAAGTCACACCCACAGCCTTTGAATGTACATTTGCCAACGTGTTTATGTCATTTGCATTAGTGACAGCTTGCTTCTTACAGATCTTCTGTGTCAAAAAGACAGACAAACAATCCTCATTTTCTTTACGGTCCTTTGCTTCACAAGAAAAAAAGAAGAGAAAGGAAGAAGGAAAGGAGAACCAAAAAACTCCCAAGCTCCAAAGCTTTCTCCTTCATCCTATGTGGAAAGGTAAAGAAAGATGGAGAAGATATACCTTGAGTGTATGGAAGTTGCACAGCTCACATAGTCTCATTCTAGACATACTTGGCTATTTACGACAGTTTATGTGTCTGGCCTCCTGCCTGTGTGACACAAGCACATCTGCATTCGGCAATCCCCCTAGAGAAAGATCTCAGATCTGAAGAATCACCTTATTAGCCTTAAACAAGTCTAAGTATCTTTGTGGGCAACAACATTTTAGACAAGAAATAATTTCTGAAACTGTATTTTAACCTTGTAACTTTAGTGAGAAGATTTATTCATAACCATAATTGTCTAAAAAAAATATGTCTTCTAATAAACATTTTGTTTACATGCATATCTTTAGATGGTTAAATTCTTCAGGTCCAAAATTCAACTGTTTACTGCACTGCCAAATCCAAAGAAATCAGTGCCTACTTTTCCAGCAACAGTAGCAATGAACAGGTCCTTGTAGAAGTTACAGGAGTAAAATTAATCCTTGTGCTAAATTTTACCACTCCCTTTCTCTTCTGAAAATGTCTCAAAAGGTTTCTGTTGCCACTAGTTTTGTTCTCTATTATGTTTATAATGAATTATTATTGTATTTCCCTACAGAAACTATGCATCATGAAGGGAGATGCTGGCTAGGAAACCACATCCAAATGACAAAAATTACTTGAAAATCAGACTCACCAGTTGTAAGCTCTCACTTTCATGAAGACAAGCTATTTGGAGCTTGGATTTCAGGGCTGCAGTGTGAAGCTGATGAGATGCCGTTTCTCTCACTAACATGTCAATTCTGGAACTTGCAAGTTGGTAGACATCCATAAAACTTCTAATCATGGCCTTTAAAAAGTAAAATAAATCATCAGTGCCAGGCAGGCTATACTTAAATACAAAACAGCACACATCCAAATTCATTACAGGAGACCTACTTTTTATTAATCAGAGAAATCAAATAAAGGTGGGAAGCCAGGCAAAATTTCAGTCTCAGGACTTAAACATTAAAAAGGTCTAACATGGGACTTTGTATTCCTTCTAAAATCTTAAATATTAGTAGCACCAAAGAAAAGCAAATGACTTTGCACCCTAATTAGAAGGTGTTTTGATAAGCTGTTTTCAAACATGCAGTATTGCATTGAGCAACTGATACCATTTTTCGTTATGTTTAAATACAAGACTCAGTGCAAGTTCAATTTCTGTTTACAAAGAACCACTACACAGTTTCAGGTAGATGTTCATACTTTCAAAGTTAATTGAGTTACTAATCCTCCCATGTTAAAAAAAATAATAATTTGGCAGAAACAAAAGAAACACAGTAAACTTACAGACCTCTGAAAGTAAATAATCTGATTACAATGTAGCTGGGGAAACACAACTGTTTTCATGTATATAGTGGAAGAACGTCGCAACCATGTAATATTGATCAGATTAATAAAGTTAGCAGTGCAAGAGAGTACAAATGATATGGCAGTACTGGTAACTTTTTATCTACCCTTAATAGTGTTGCACCATTGAGATTACTGGTCGTCTTTACAACTGGTTAATCACATTTCATAAGTTATATTTCTCCCTCCTGAAATGACCTGTAGCAGGTTTCTACTGGAAGAACGTATTACAGATAATAAGAAATTGGCGTTCTGCATGTAAGTCTGTGGTATAGGCAAAAATAAACTTAGTACCACAAATAGGTATTCACAAAGATTTTTTACTGTTTTCCTTTCTTTGTTCTCACTATTGCTTTGCAGAATGAAAGTTAACATAGCTGAAATCAATCAAGTTATTTCATTGTCAAAGGTAGAAAACAGCAATGGTAAATTAACATCATCATATCTTTTCCCATCAGAAAGAATATCCAAAATGGTTTACATACTATGGTGATAGTCCTAAAAGTGTATTCACATAGCTCTGTAAATCTGCCGCTGTCAGCTCTGATCCTGTTTTTAAAATTTCTCACCCACATTCAACATGACTAAAATGCTGCACCTCTTCACAAACAATACCAAGCAAGAATGTGGATATATCTCACACCCCACATAAAACTGCCTGAGAGACTTCATATGGCAACTGCCCATATGTTAAAAATTAGTCATATGTTGAAATATGTCCAGGGACTGGGCCTGTGACTCATAAACAGGATTATACCAATGCATCATAACAAGCTGTGTCTCAAATCTCACAGAAGAAAATCTTATGAGTTCCTTTGATTACTTCCCACATGATAGTTAAAGGTATCACTGAATTAGAATGCATAGAGGTGATTCCTTACCTTCTTCCTTTTACCTCTGCTACCACAAACCTAGTGAAGCCACTAACCTACAGAGGTTCATACTACATCTCCAGGGCCACTCTAAGCCCATGTAGTTATCTGAAACAGTGCTTATCAATTCCCTGCTGCTCAACTCAGCTATTTCATTTGTTCTCTTGTTTAATGAGTTAAAAAAAATTCAATCTAGGAAAAATGTATTCATTCACGAACTTTTATTTTCAGACATGGAAAATATTTTTTCTAAGACATCTAGATTTTTTTAGTCCAGAAGGAAACAATTTCACACCTATTAATGATTCATTACCAGTGTGGAAGGTGGCATTTATGCATTCATAGGTACACACTGCTTCCAGTATATCCCAATTCCCTCGCAAAGAGTCAGGGTCGGTTTAGATTTCTCTCATTCAGGACCAGGTTAGGAAAAATAGTATTTTTGGGTCTTCCAGTGGGTGATGTGGAATCCTTGATAATGAGCGTGCAGAACATTTATTCTAAATGCCATCTGGAGGAAGGCGAATACTTTGGGTTTTTAGATGTGCCACTGGAAGGCATTCATTTACATATGATTTTATGTAACTCATGTCAGTCACAGATGGAGTCATGGATCTGTTTTCCACAATATGAAAGTTCCACTTACTAGAAAGCTTGATACACGTGGAATGGGTACAGAACCTAATCACTTGCATGTTATAAGATCTCTCACATAATGATTAAAAACATCGCTAGAGGAGTTCAACACTTAAATTTAGATCCCTATTTGCATGTTACACACACAAATATTTCTGCAGCTCTGGAAACTGCTCCATGACCAACAAAGTCTGTTGACAGAATTTCAGACAAGGCACATCTAGTTCTGCAGAATTTTCTTCCTCTCTGGCTTAGAAGGACTGTTTTCTTTTGTTTTTAAGTATACAGAGCTGTAAGATACTTTAGCAACCCTCTTACTAAGTTCTATACCATAAAATTTGGCATTCACACACATTTGCAGGATCTGCATGTAAGTGAGCACTTCTGGTTTTGCGTATATTGTTAATAGTGTGACATGCAAACTGGGAACAGAACATGAAACAATAAAAATTTGTCTTCTGTTACAAATAAAATTGTTTTAAAAATATAAACCAGCAAATGACTTCTGTTCAGAAAGGCCAGATGTAGTGATCTCCGAACTTTACAGGAACCAATATCATTGCAACTCAGACCACTTTAAAAGTTAAAACCTTTTCAGACAGATGAATATTATAGGAAAGTTAGGGGGGAGAAGACTTAAACAAGGAGGCCACAGCAACAGTGGGGCTGAAGAATACTAATTTTAAACATTGTTGGCTCTAGGGGTCCCCTGCTTGAGCAGGGGCCTTGGACCAGATGACCTCCAGAGGTCCCTTCCAACCTCAGACAGTCTGTAATTCAGTGATTACGAAGTCTTCCTAAGGATGGAACAAGATGCAAGTTAATAACAGTTGAAATTTACATAGGACTGTCAATTTTAAGAGCAGAAATTGTAAAGAATTACTCTGCAGTAATCAAAGAAAAAGAAGAATTAATCAGACAGCTGAATGGCTTTTTAAAGTGACCTCTTCCCTTTCCTTTTACTCCACACAATACCTTATTTTATAAAGAATTTCACTATTATTTGAAGTTCTACATCATGTGCTACTGATATGGCAGAAGCAAATTACAATGGTAGGAGTGTTTTCTATGTCAAAAGTGTCTCAATGTGAGAGAAGACCCATGCTCCAACACTAAGTCAAGACACAGGCAGCTTCATGAAAATGATGCATGACCTTCCTGAATAATTGGCTGCAACTCACAGGATAAAAATATATTCATAAGGTTGGCATGCAGAAAGGATGTTTTTACGCTGAAGGTGCAGGACTAGGCACAAAATTTGCAAGAGTGCCTAAGTCCGACTTTCAAATATAACTTTCAATGGACAAGTTATTTTAAGCCTAAGTACCTCTAAGGATCTTTTTTTATGGATATTTATGCATTTAACACAGTATTCCCATCTGGAAAATCCCTATGAGCATTTGAACTATCTTTGAATTCAAAGCAAATCAGAAAATTTTGAAAAATTTTGAAAGTGCTATTCACATGATAAAGGAACACGGTATTTTAAATTTCAGATTGTTATTTATTTAGAAAACAGGACTCTGAAGATTCTGAGCATTGTACACCTGGCTGTTTTGCCTGCCTCCCCAACTTGTCAAAACAACGCCAGAAGACAGGAATGTTGCAAAACCATGTGTGTGCATAGCCATCTACCAATGCTTCAATATGCTGAATATACATAGATAAGGACATAAACAGATAAAAGAGTGTGGAGTAATCGCTGAGGGGTACTTTGGAAATTTACCCTCTAAGAACAGCCTTGAAACCAGGTGGAACGTAGCACTCATGTACAACAGGTCTGTGACATGGAGACTCCCTGAACAGCCTTGGGTGTTGGCAACATCAGGGGCGCCAGGTGTGCTGACTCTGGGAGAGATTACATGGAGGGTGGAGCGGAGTGGAGACCTCGCGGCCATGCTCTGTGAACAGGGGAGTTTAGGGATGCACAGGATGTACATTGATAAGCTGTGCTTACAATGTCCTGGGCCAAGGACCTGCCAACTTTAATGAAGTGCTGTACTTAGAGTGAACTTTGCTAATTATAATATCATTATAATACTAAAACGCACACCCCTCTCAAAAGTTACCACCCTCCCAAGGTGCGACCCCTCCTCAATGAGTGTGCGCACTGAATTTTTCCTAGTCTGTACCTTTAAACGCGAAGCGAGAGAATTCTGCACCAATCCTGATAAAGGTATGTATGACTAGAGTCACTCAAGCTCCACCTGCAAGGTAAAACACTATACAATAGTGTTTTAAGAGCTGGATGTTAGGGAAGATACCATCGTCGCGTACTACTCTAACTTCTGGGATCAGTCGACGGGCTGAGCCTCTCTTCCCCCGCATCGGGACGCCGTTGGGTAAGATTCGAACACTTGGTCATACCAAGTGCCTCCCCGGGAAACTCAGAAATCTCTATAGAGTCACTTCATATCTTTTAACGTGTTTATAGCCAAGTAGTGTCACTCATATTTTTGGTATTTGCACGTGCTTTGCAGACAGTGAATTTATCACTGGCAATCCAAAGAACCTGTGTATCTGTTGCTTCAATAAATCGCACTATTGATTGACTCAGCCGTGTGTGTTGTCCCTGAACGTGACCGTACCTCTGAGCGCGGCCATGTTAGTTCAGGAGGTGTCCGGCTGAGCAGGTAGTGTGATGTTAGTAGTGCATCCAGACCCAATGAAGGTGTTGGGCGCGACCGGACTACTAACGCTGACTTTGGGCATCACTCAGAACCTAAGCTCAGCCACCCCCAGTCCCTCTGATATCTGAGGATCGACTGGAAAGCAAGGGGGTTTAGTTTCTGCCAAATTGCTCTGCCTCTTAACGCAACAAAGAGAACATATATAAAATTCAACAAAAATGAAAAGTTTTTGCTAAAGTGACATTAACAGATGAGACCTATTTCAGAGCAGCCATAAGAAAGAATGGCCTTCTGACTTGTTCAAAGATGTCTCATCTGCAATACGAGGGTATGCATAAAAATTTCTGGCTTAGGTTTCTCAGTTTCACCGACCTGAAGCTTAAGTAGAAAGTAAAAATGAGACAAACTAATCTGATGCTGTTTGTAAGTTACAAACCTGTGAACTGCACAGCAAAATTTAAGCTGTGCTTGCTTCCTCCAGATTAACCTTTAAAAGGACTGAGAACACTTAACATTAAAAACAGCCCTCCAGAGGACATGTATAAACAATTTTTTCTACTATTCCCTCCACGTACTTTTGAATAACCAGTCATTTCCTTGTTCTGTACACCATTTCTAGAACCAGTAATTTTAAGGTGCACAGTGCTATAGATGCTTTAGGATAGCTTTTGAATTACAGAATCATAGAATACTTTGAGTTGGAAGGGACCTTTTAAGGTCATCTATTCCAACCCCCTGCAATGAGCAGGGACGTCTTCAACTAGATCAGGCTGCTCAGAGCCCCATCCAACCTGACTTTGAATGTTTCCAGGGATGGGACATCATCTCTCTGGGAAACCTGTGCCCGTGTTTCACCCTCATTGTGAAAAAGTTCTTCCTTATATCTGGTCTAAATCTACGCTCTTTTAGTTTAAAACCATTACCCCTTGTCCTTTCGCAGCAGGCCCTCCTAAAAAGTCTGTCCTCATCTTTCAAAGCCCCCTTTAAGTACAGGAAGGCTGCAATAAGGTCTCCCTGGAACCTTCTCTTCAGGCTCAACAACCTCAACTCTCTCAGCCTGTCCTTACAGGAGAGGTGCTCCATCCCTCTGATCATTTTTGTGGTCTCCTTTGGACCCTCTCCATCAGGTCCATGTCCTTCCTGTGCCGAGTGCTCCAGAGCTGGATGCAGTACTCCAGGTGGTGTTTCACCACAGCCGAGCAGACTAACAGCCTGACAATAGAAGCATTGAGATTGTAACATCAGATGCAGAAGCCAGAACAACAAGACCATCTACTTTACACAATGTGCTTTTTTTTTTTTTTTTTAAAAAAAAAAAGGTACAACAATGTCAAAATTAACATTTGACTGTTAGGAAATTGACTTCAGGAAATTCTTCAACTAAAAAGAATGTTAGCAGACAGTAAATTTACCTGAGGGCAACACAAAAAGGTGAAAAAGAACAAGGGAAGGAATAATGAGTGGGCTTCATAAGAATGAAAGATTAACTCTAGCATAACGAAGTGCTTTGATGGGAATCTGAAAAGACTGAGAATTTAATTTACGGTACAAAATTTGGCTTAAGTGCAGTTCAGGCAAAAGCAACTGGTGTGAAAACAAAACTCCACAGAGTGGAGTTCTGCATGCTTAATGGATAACCTATAGAATGCCTGTCATTACAGCCTTGCTTCAAACTGACATAAGTAAGATTAGTTAAGAGGAGTCAAGAAAACAAAACATACACCAATTACTGTTTGTTTTCAGAAGCAAGATTTCAGGATACTTATTACAGATTTAAGAGAGCTATATTTGGAGAAGAAAGGTTTAAATTCATTTCCCACATACATTTTAGCATTTGAAAACCCATTCTGGCTGCCTTGACCCATAGTCCAAAATGTCTAGTGGCAACATCAGTGGAGGATGTAAATACAGCAGCTTCTCAGGCATCAGAAAAAAATCTCAAGGGAAACAGCATTCAGCAAAATTGCACTTTTGCAGCTGTTTGGCACTTCTTTAATATTCTATTCTCCTCGTATCTCATTTCGACACTAAACTTTTTGTTGGGTTCCATTCAAGCGTGGCATGCACAATTTAAATGTGCCAAAAAGCAGGTCAGTTCTCTTAAAAGTTCTTTTTTTCCCCAACGAAAGCTGACTCAGTGCCACACACGGGGCCTAACTCTATCCCCTTCACTTCAATAACAATTACTTTACCCTGTAGGTCTCAGAGGATAGCCCAAGGGAATGAGCTCTAAATAAAAGGCTAGATACTCTACAAGAGGTAATGACATGACTTCCTACAAGAAAATTGAAAAGGGAGCATTGAAATTGACAACAGACTGAAGAGAAAGTGCTTATACTAGAAACGACAGTGGATGGCCTTAACAACAATTACCATGAAAATTATTACAAAATGTAACAGCTTCAAAAACAACATTGATCTTCTGGAAACTGATAAATTAAGACCAATGTGTTTGTTGCTATGATCAGGTATAAAGCATTCTGAGAGTTTTATAGCAAACGACCTACCTGCAGCCTTGACTACTCAGAAACATCTCTGGACCATGCAAGCAAATTACCACTAACAAAATTAAGGAAATGCAGATTTTTATAGGCCAATGTTTACATGCAAAGACCATTCTCACTGTCTGTTGCTGTGGTTGTCCTCATTCAGACCAACAATTCAAAGATGTGTTGTTACCTGATGAGCTTTTTTAGATAATATTTTGGAAGACACTGATTTTCTGCTTTGTTTTCACAAATGCACCAAGTGTCTTTTCATTAAATGGAAACATCATCAGATTGCAGAGTAGGATTTGAATTATTAGGTTGGGGCCTGGCAAGTAAGGAACTGGCTGTTATGATCCATTCACCTGTCTGGGCAACAGTTAATGACTTGATCCAATTCCTTAGAAGCGCAAGAGATAAAGTGACTTTCTGAATTCTGTTTATACAACTGGATGCCTATAGCAATATTGAAAGGAGAAAACTAGGGAGGATAGGCACTGGTGAGATGACTTTGCCTAAAAAGCATAAAATATCATTCAGCAATAGGATCAGAAGTAAAATACACCATATCACAGGGTACTGTAACTAGCCTGAGAACGCCCTTTCTAGTCTTTCTTTTTTACTGGATTTCGTAATGACTGTAGGCAGTGCAACATCATGTGCTTGAGTGGTGACCCTAATGGTGGATCAACAAAAACAGCTGGTTCTTATCCAAGGATCCCAGGCTATCCTAACTTATAAACACCTTAGAAGACAGCATTTTCCAATTACCTCTGACGTTAATTGATTACTACTTCTTTATGCATTTTTCAGAGCTGGACCACTACTTGCAGTTAGGCCATTTATGATCAATTGTGCCCATGGAGAAATCACCTCCATAGCTTACCAAATTTAGAGAAC
>NC_138577.1:37018095-37039785 GCF_964289735.1 Phaethon aethereus | reverse complement strand
ACAGGCTAAAGAAAGAATAAACAGACAAACAACAAAAAAGAGAAACCTGCAGAGAATAACGGGCCTGTCTACTAGAATTTGAATCTTTGTCAGCAATCACTGCAGTAGCACCAAAATTAAAACCTAAGGAGCAACAAAAAGCCTGGAAATCTATCACAAGGTGTTGCCGAAGTTCTTGTAATGAACTCTGCTAAATATTGACGACCAGTGCAAATCGTTAGTTGTCTCTGAGTCAAAGCTTGAATTCTGTAACAAAGAATAAAAAAATTATTTTAAAAAATCTCCACCACCACCCCCCGCCCCGATTCCCTCTGGCCTGGAGAAAGATCTGCTCTCCACTCGACTGGCTGTCATAAAGTTTACAAAAACCTGTGCCACACATAGCATGAACAATTGTTTCCCCCGTTCACTGAACTGGCAAATTTGTAATTGAATTTTTCTAGGTTCAGCTTCTTCGTAAGGGAATCGGAAAAATAAAGGCGGAAAAACTCCAAAGTTATTGTTCTTAAGCCTGAAAGCTTATGTTTCTTGTTCTTTTCCTATTTCATGGCAATTTGTGCTCCATTTTAAGAGTAGAATGTATTTTTAGCAGCTTAGAATGTTTTTCTTGAATCAAACAAAAGAAAATTGACTTCCTGAGAGAGGCCCCCATGTTCCCAGCAATGGCCTCCAAGCAATTACGACGGTTCTTTGGAGTTCGTACTGGGCGCACAGTTTTTAACAGGAAGGAACGTGTCTGTTACTCGGGCGGTTAAAAGCCTCCACGCGCTTTCGCCTCACGCAGTTCTCTTTCACACCCCCCCCCCCCTCCGAGCGCCTCAGGTCCGCAGGAAGGTTCCGCTGCGCAACCGCCCCCCGGCCGGAGTCCCCTCCGACCGCTAGGCTCGGCCTGGGGCTCGGCGCCCCCCCAGCACCGAGAGAGCGGTGAGGTGCGGGGTTTGTGAAAGGCAGCTGAAGCCGCGAAGCTACATCACCTGTCTGCCAAACCCCTTTTATGCAGGGATGTGCGAGGAAGCGTGGTCAGGCGCGGCCTGCGAGGGCCAAACTAAAAGGGTTCGGTATTTGTTCGAATTTTAAAGTGCGACTGCAGAGAACGTAACGCTCCCGGCCGCCGTTCAGCGGCCCGGTCGGCAAAATCCCTCTCGCACCCTTAGTCCTCCCGAGAACACCGGGGAACGGGGGGGGGGGGGGGGGGGGGGGCGGGCAGGAGGGAAGGGCAGCTGCTTGGTACGAACGCACGCAGCGACCAACAGAAACACAGCCAGCGCCGGCTCGCCTGCCCCGCCCGCCTCCGGGGCGACACCGGCCCACAGCGGGCTGCCCTGCGCACAGGCCCGCCCCGCGCTCCCCATTGGCTGCCGTCCGACTAATATGCAAATAGCGGTGGCGTCCACGCCGCCGCCGCCGCCAGGCGGAAGCGGAGAGCCGTGCTTCCCGCTGCCGCTGCGGAGCCTCTCGGCCGGGCGGGGGACCTGGGCCACCGGTCGCCCGCCGCTCTCCACAGTGCCCCGCCCCGGGGCCGGAGGAGTGAGTGGAGCCGTAACAAACGCGTCTATATGTGCCTATGTATTTTTATATTTTTTTAATATATATGTACACATACAAAGTTTTAAAAAAGCTAATTTTTCTTCTTGGACCGCGTTCAGGTCAGCCGCCACCGAAACGTGCTCCTGCAGCGTGGCCGCTCAAAAGAGGAAGGAAGACTGGGAAGGAGGAGGAGGAGGCGGGGGCTGCCCGCGGGCTGTGACTTTACCGCCTTTTCCCTCGCTCCGGCCAAGAATTTTCATCCCGTTCGGTGTCGAGCAAAAAGGTGGCAACAAAACCAAAATAAAACCAAAACAAAGCCAAGAGCCAGCCTGAGTGAATACTAATACTTTCACCGCTCTCCCCCCCCCCCCGAAAAAATACCCCAAACCCAAAGCAACAACAACAAAACAAAAACCAGTCACCCCACCCCAAAACAAAAGACAGAAGTCCCATTTCTGGGACTTTATTTTCTGGAAATAAAAATTAATTAAAAAAAAGACTAACAAAAAGACCCCAACACACCAAGTCCTTGAGAAAAGAATAGAGTTGTTTACTGGATAATGTGAAGCCGACAGCCCAGTGGTGTGTGTTACTGATTTGAAGATCCCATTTATTTAATGCATACCGCAATGGTATGTGGTGCTTAAAATGATTTTGATATACTTTTTTTTTTTTACTTGCTTGACTTTTGTTTTGTAATTCCTCCAGGCTGAGATTGTGTCTCTGTGGTTTCGAAGTGGATGTTATACCCTCTTCTTAAATGCGGATATCACTTCTGCTTTACAGGATGAGATACAAGTGGTGGATTGTTTATATTTTGCTTTTTTGGCAGCTTTTGTATATGGGTCACACTTTTATGCCAGGAATCAGTTGATGGGAGTTTGCGTCCAAAAGTGCTGAACTTGGCACATTTTCTGCTTCAACTTTTCGCCCCCTCCCCCTTCTTCTCTGGCAGGCAGCTATCAGTTAAATGATGGAAAAGATTAATGCAAATGCTACTTTACTTTATTTGTACCTTGCAGACAGTTCTTTTTCCCTCTTTCTTTTGCTGTAGAGATTGCTCCTTTACTCACGTTTTAGTATAATATTTTTCTCTCTGGCTGTCTTGGTGGTTTTCATAGTTCATGGGCTGCGGTGTTCATGTATAATGTTGAGGAAATGGCATCGCTGCTGTGTATGGTCTGCTCGATAAATTGTCTGGAGGCTTGTGCTGGTCTCTTTCATGCTATATTGCAGGATGCAGTGTTCGGGTGGCATTTCTGGCTTGTTTTTTTAAAGTTACTTTAGAGGATTTCTTTTTTGTTCCTCCTTTTTTTGGCCCTTTTTCACTGCCGTTTTGTTGCGGGACCTGTGTGTGTATTTTAATTCATTCCTTTCTCTTGCATGTCTGTGTGTGTCTGTGTGTGTGTGTGTGTCTGTCTGCTTTCCCTCTTGTCCTCTCTTCGCCTGTGTGTCTGGGCCACATTTTAATGCACAATATCCCATCCATTAAGTTGTGGTTGAATGCGGAGTGTGTGAGGACTTGGCAGCTCTCAGGTTGAAGGGGGCGGGGAAGCCAGTTTCGACTCTGACACAAGATGCCGATGTGGCGTGATCTGAATTATTATCAGGGCTGCGAACATGGCCATCTTCTCCTGCCATTGAACTTGAGATGGGACAGACACAATCTCAGATTTTTTCTTTTTTTTTTTTAAATACAGTAGCTGGCAGGGAAAAGGCGCCAAAACACACACGATTAACTCGTAACGTTCTCTGAAGCGGTTTTGAGCTACAACACTTGCAATTTTCACTTTGAATCACAAGAAAAAAGTAAATCACTTTTCTAATTTGGGCAGACATTTAAATCCAGCTTCTAGACACTCTTCCCCCCCTCTCAAAATCTGGCAAGTGATGTAAACTGTCAGAAAATACGGTGCCAAAATTTTGTTGTTGTTATTGTTGTCGTCGCCGCTGCTGCTGTTTATGTCCAGGGCTTTTGAGATCAGCAAATGTGAATTTTTTAAAAAGTTACTGCACTGAGGTAAGAGTGTTTCATGCCTTTTTAAGGCTGAGAATGTGACCCGCAGTGAGGACAAAAACTGCACAGTTGTGTAACCCAAAACGCTGTGGTTTACAGCTTTACACTTGAGGTTTGATGTTTTCATTTGCTGGTGTGGGAGCTGTGGAAAGCTCAAGTATTGCAGTCCCTGTCAAAAATGCGCACACCCTTCATATATATATGTGTGGCTCTGTATAGGGTCAACAATGCTTCTTTCGATTGTATGTATGCACACTTTCTAGCTGGTCACACATATGCACAGATTATACACAGCATGTGTTTCTTCTGATCACCCAGAAAGAAAGAAAGAAAGAGAGAAAGAAAATGCTAGTAAATATTATGATCCATATACTTATAGGTGTGATAGTACACTGACATAAGTTTTACTGAATGCTGTTTGCATTTTAAGTCATAAATACCTTACAGTTCATCCGCATATGAAATCTATCAAGACTCCATAAACCAATGTATTATCGGTTTGCTTATTTAACTAGTTATGTTTGCTCCCTAAATGTTTTCTACCCAACTTTCTGTGCATATAGATACATTTATATATACATATATATCTATATGCACACACAGTACTCCTGTACATAAGAAAACTCATCAAGGCTCTGAGTATGCCAAAGACGTTAAACTTTACTTTTTAGTTTGGTATGACGGTACAAGAAATCTTGCAAGGAACAAATACTAGTCATACAGATGGAATTGCCATTAGATAACACCATAATAATGTAACATGGTTTAGGTTATTTGTTACACGTAGTTGACATAACTATACTACATTTGTGCTGCTCAGTATTTATGTATCTACCTAAGTAATTGTAAAGCTAATGGGTATGTGTGTAAATGGCATTTTCTAACAAAGAGTGAGAAAGAAGTTAACGGTATTGCTATTAAACTAGATACAAAACACACGGTTAAGCTTGTATTTTGGATCACAGAGACCTTGTAAGTAAATGTTTTGGACCTGGTTCTCAGATATTGAATCTTTTGGCTGAAATGCCATATGCCAGAATCAAATTGTTTCTGATTTTCACAAAAGAGACTGCTGGAATTTTCATGAAAATTTGGTTTCTTAGAAGTTCAGTATGTGTACACTTAGCTCGTCGGCCAAACTGCCCGCTTGTATCCTGAGAGAATCTTGGGCTGCACACTTCAGCATTAGCAATACCCTTCTCTCTGATTTTTGATGCATAATAGCAGTCTTGCGCTCCAAAACTTGAAATGATCGAGCAGTTGTCTGGCCAAACGGCAGCAGCGGAAATTCTTTTTTAGGAAGGATATAGGTGGCCTAACTGTCCTTTCCCCTTCTTCATGTTACTCTCTCTGAAGTCCAAGGGCAGTGCCGCTTCGCGGCGTCTGGCAGAGTCGGTGAGCATTGTCTGTGAGGGAGAGAGGGAAGAACCGGGCTTTCTGGTGTTCATGAAAGGTGCCTTTTCTTCCTGACCGCGCCTTTCTGTTCCGTGGGGTTTTCTCGCACCCGTGTGCGTGCGCCCAGCTGCACGTGTGTTACCAGTGCTCATACCGCATCCTGCGTGAGGGCGGGATCCCTCAAGCCATCCCGGCCCCACGGAGCTGAGAACAGCTCCCCGTGTCTCTCACCAGGAAGGTCAGACGGTGACTTTTGTTTTCTTTTAGTTGCCTACATTGAAATGAGCGCTGAACTTCCAGGTGTAGCGTGGAGGTTGGCATAGTTCTCTCTGACAGTGAGGACAAAAAGCAACGGTCCCCCAGCACGGAGCTTCAAGGGTAGAGAACTTGGAAGCAGTAGCAGGGTTTTTAGTGGAGGGTGGTGGGAGAGAAGTGTTTTTAAGGGGATGGGGAGTTAATGCAAGCCAGGACTTGGAAGCGATCGAACCGCTTCCCCACAAGGTCTGCCTGCATGCCAGGGCCCAGCCACTGTGGCTGCTGGCGTTGCTGCATTAATGCCATGTTTCTCCAGGTGAGCCCAGTTCCCACGTACCTACTTACGTACCTCTGCAAGGAAGTGGTAGAGAGTTGCTCTTTTTTATTGCTTTAGCGGAGCTCTTTCTCTGTTCTGGGAAGAATCTCTAGCTTGCTTTCCTGTGAAAGGAGCCGAGGGCGGTGGGATGGGGGTGTGTGGGGGTGAGGGTTGCACGCGCGCGTGCAGCAGCTTCCCACTGGGATTAACCAGGGGGAACAGAGCCGAAACATGCCTTTGGGGTGCCCAGCTCAGCCTGCTCTCACTGATGCACTGGGAGCCTGTGGGTCAAACTGGAGGCAAACCCATGGCAACCTGCACCGTGCCCGCCTAGGTCATGTAGAAGACAAGATGCTGCTTGAGCCATGCTGGCCAGGCAGCTCCATTTCCCCCAGGATGCCTTCACATGAGGCGCCAGCAGACTGGCTCTGCGGGGGGTCGGGCTTTGCCGCGATCCCCAGCAGCGCTATTCTGGAGGGTACTGGCACATGCTGCAGGGCCGGCTGGGCTCAGCCCCCCTCGTCCGCTCTGGTTAGCTATGCAAACCCATCCTCAGCTGGCTCCTGTGGGGATGCAAACCTAATCTCACCCTGACTCCACACCCCCTGGCAGTCGCGAGGGCTGCCAAAAGCGCCCAGTTTGGTGTCTGCCATCACCTTGCTCCATTTGCTTTTTGCTGCTTGCCTCTCCTTGCTCCTGGGCCTTGCCAGACGGCTCTTGCTTTTAGTGCACAGGTCGCTAGCGCCAAGCGGTCCCTTGGCTGGGGCCTGGGAGGGAGCGGGGCCTTCTGCAAGCCCTGCCTGGGAAAGGGGAGACTTCTCACATCCGTGCAGCTCAGAGGGGCAGCCTGGCTGGTGTGGTGTTGGGGTCTTGCCCTGATCCTCGCGGAGGGGTGTGAAGAAGAAGGGCAACAGAGGGGGCTTATTACGTTTTTAAATCGGGCCTGCAATAATGGCTTGTTGTGTAAGAGTTCAAGTGCTCAAAGAGGTGTGTTCAAGGACATCAGTGCGTTTGTGCCAAGGGGAATGTCTTTTATGGTAAATTAACTCCAGTTAAATTGAATATTTATTCAAAGGGAAACTCCAGTATTTAAAGCTGGCGTTATCAGCTTTTTGCAGTGTCTGGGTAAAGGAAAAGATGATAGGATTTGGGGGGTAATTCTATGCCAGATACGAAAATAAATTTTCCTCATTCTGGTTAACCCCGAGTTTGCCTCATCCCTTCTTGCCTAAGCGCGTGCTCTGAATTTGTCGCTTACCGGTGTGGCCTGTGGAAGGGAAGGACCGTGGCTGTTGCTGGAGCCCTGCAAATCTGAGGGAACTGGGCAAGTGCAGCCAGAAACCGAGCTGCGGCGATGCGCCATGGATTCTGCAAGAGTTAACGCGTCGGGCTCTTGCTGTTTCCTTTGACATTACCTGTCTTGTACGGGCTCTCTCCTTCCCCGCCCATCCCCCTGCTTCTTTTGGTTTGTAAATTTATGGGAATTGCAGCTGGTAGACTTGGCAAGCTCCTCTCATTAAGAGCCCTCTTTGAAAATGGGCTGTGTTTGAGCATTTCCCTAATGAGGACAGGACGGGGTTAAAAAGTGACCATTTCATGGTTGACTTGAACCTGCCTACTTTCCTTGATGTGTCGCGGTGAAATGCCCGACGTGAATAAACTCTCACTTCGGGCGAGGAGGAGGAAGCCAGCGGGTCCCCCCAGGACCCCGCACCAGCCCCGGGAGGCACCGCCGCTGCCGCTCAGCTGCCCCTTCCCGCGGACGGCCGCGCTGGGGCGGGGGGTCGCAGGCACCGAGCACCCCTCGGCCGTGCGCTGCGTCGCACCCCCTCCTCACAGGAGCAGAAATAACTTTCCTCCGTTGCTTCCCTTGCTCCCCCCGGTAAAAGCCGCCCCGGGAAAAGGAAACCAGACCCCGCGCCCCGTGGCTGCCCCGGGAGCCGGGACATCCCACCTACCCACCCCACTTTGCGGGGGGGCGCGCGGCGGAGGGGGCTGCCCTCCCCCGTGCCTCCCCGCGGCGGGGAGGGGGGCGGGCGTCTGAGCCCCGCCGCCGCTGACAAAATCGTACCCCGAAAGGCGGACAAGCAAAAGACGCCCCCCCCCCCCGGCAGAGGGCACCCCCCCCGCCCCACCCCCGCAACTTTCTCCCACCAGGAGAGAGGGAAAATGAGGAATGTTTGCAAAACGTGCTGGCTCCTTCCGCGGCGTTAGGTGGTGATTAATAAAGAGGGCGGGCGGGGGGGATCTGGTGGAGAAGGAATGTGCTTGCCGGAGGAGGAGGACGCGGCGTGTAAGCGATGGTTGTGTAATTAAATAATTAAAAAAAAATAATAATACTTAAGTCTCATTTGGGGAAGAGAGCTGGAACGGGGTCCAGAGGGTGTGACCGGTGAATTCTTCAACTTCCAAGTTTTGCAGAACGGCGGGGGGGGAGGGGGCGGTGTACGGGGGCGGCGGGCGCAGGCGGGGAGCGGGCGCGAGGCAGAGGTTTCTCGTTTGAGGTTTCGGGAGACCGCTTTTATGGCAGCGGGCGTTTGGGAAGCAGGTCTCTCCCCGTTACCGCCAGCGCAAGGGCCCGCGGAGGGAGCGGGCAGAGGCGGCCCGGGGGAGCCCCCCGGCCGCGCGGCGCGCGCTCCCGCGCCGGCGCGCTCTCGTACGCGCGGTCGCTGCCCTCCGAAGAAGTTTCGCCTGCCATTACCCTCCGGGATTTTCCTGCTCCCCTCCGGGCTGTAACCTTGAACTTTCGGAGAGCGTGGTGACAGTGCCGTAATAACCCACCACCAACAACTTCTTAAAAAAAAAAAAAAGGATTAAAAAAAAAAGGATTAAAAAAAAAGGCCAAACAAAAAAATCCTCCCGCCCACCTCACCCCCCCCCCCCCCGCCACTCGAGTCCTTCCCCCCTCATCTGCAAAACAACCACCAGCAGCAGCAGCAGCAAAGCAAGACTCCTGCGCCGCCGACTACAAGAGGGTTAAAAGTGTAGATTGGATTTCACCCCGGGAAATCTAGCACACGGAGTGAACTTGAATCTTTGGCTATTTAAGGAGGACTGGGGTTTGTTGTGAAGTTGTGGTGATCCAGGGCAGAGCCCCGTCCTGATTGATTTCATCTTCCTTGAGTCTCAGATGACTGTAAAATGAATAGATGAAATTACTCCTTTCTGAGGCTTTTCATAGGGGCTCTCCGGGCAGCGTGTGCTCAACGCGAAGTCATGATGTATTCTCCAATCTGTCTCACTCAGGTATAGACGCCTTTTATTTAATTTATTTGCTATTTATTTTATTTATTTTCACGTGCTTTTTTAAATTTTATGTGTATGTGAGCTGTTAATGAGTCATTGCTAGTAGTTGTAACGGGTTAAAGCACAGTTGTAACAGCTCGTCAGATACGAACTCCTCTCGCAGGAGGAAATATTAGAGAATAAACTGTACCAGGCCACTGTTTTGGGGAGACCCATTCAAAGTGTCATCCGTAGACAAATACTGTTAATTGTTGGTGCATAATAAGTCAAAGGTTAACAAAATGGAAATGAGCATAATCGCGCTACAAAGCAGATTTGAGAAGTATTGATTTGACGGGAATCAAACGATCTGCTCTCTTCCCAGATCGCCGGCTTGCGCAGAGCCTAATGAAAGGGTTTGAAAGGAAAAGTGCTGTTTTTGACCAAAAAAACAAGCGCTCGCCCGTGCGAAGTAATCCCGTCTCACGCTTAATTAATGCCGCGCAGCCTGCCAGCAGTGCGGGCGGCGCGAGCGGGGGCGGCCGGGCAGCGCAGCGCTGCCGGGCCGGGCCGGGCTGGGCCGGGCCGGGCCGGGCGGCGCGGCGGCACGGCATCTATCTCCCACTCCCAGCGGAGCTGTCAGGCGGGCGGGCGAGGGCGCATCCTCCCAAGCGGGGGGGGGGCGGGGGGGGGCGGTGTGGGGGGGCGAGAGATCTCGCCGCTTCTGCGAGCCCCGGCGGCGGCTGTCACCGGGACGGCGGGAGGCATCGGGGCCAAAAATCCGCGGCCGGCGCCGTGCGGGACTGCGGAGCGGGGCGCGGAGGGGCAGCCCCGGGAGGGGTGTGTGTGTGTGGGGGGGTGTGTGTGTGGTGGGGGGTGTATGGAGGATATGTGTGGGGTCCCCGCCGCGGCGAAATGCAGTTTTTGAGACCCGAGGGTTTTCGGGAGCGGGCTTGGGGAGCTTCCGCGCTGCCCCCGGAGCGTCCTCGCCGGGTAACGGGGAGCCCGCTCCGGAGGGTAAACCCGTCCCGCAAAGCCAGGGGATAGTTTTCAGA
The DNA here is from genome assembly GCF_964289735.1 of Phaethon aethereus. NCBI lineage: Eukaryota > Metazoa > Chordata > Aves > Phaethontiformes > Phaethontidae > Phaethon > Phaethon aethereus. Next base: position 37,029,995 of record NC_138577.1, on the reverse strand, counting down.
AGCTTTTGTGAAAGTCTGGCTTAGGAGGATGTGATGTAAACTGATTAAGCGATAGCTGCTTGCTTCCACGTTGGTGCAACGAGCAGCTGAAGAAGCAGAAAATGTGCGGAAAGTAGCGTCTCCTGCCGCACTTACTAAGCGGCCAGCGGTGCACTGATGGGCTGCACGGTGAACAAATAAATATGATTTAAGTTATTCCACAATTAGAAGGCATTGTAATTCAAAAGGACTGAAGTATTCATAAATTGTGAATGAAGATGGAAACAATGATAAGGCTTATTCAGTGATTGGATACAGTCCTGTAGCTTTTTGGCTGACACATTTTTTATTGTTTATATTTTGTTTGGCATCTAAGTGTGATTGACTTAGATATGGATATTTTCAGCGAGTAGACGTGAGCTGCAGCAGAGCAAAGCTGGGAAAGAGTACTGTTGAGATACTTCTTCAAAAAAGAAATGAATCCATGTAGGAAGCGTTTGGCGTAACAGATACGCACATGCTTACAGGTACACACATAGAAATAGTTACTTATGGTGGAATCCGCAATTAGTAAAAATTAATTCTGTGTGGGCTGTCCATCCTGTGAAATTATTGACAGGAAATAAGACCTCTGTACCGGAGTATGAACCTGAGAGGACAACTTAAGAGGCGGTTTCTACCTTGGAAACCCGCAAATTTTCACTACCACCTCTTATTACAGCGGTAGTTCATTTTGTTGCTTCTTGCTCTAATGACATTTTTTTCCCCATACATTTGCTTTTTGGCCTCAGAGATGTAATAGATTTCCTCATTCTTCACAAATCTGTATTAAAAGACTGCACTCAGGTGTATACTGAAATACAACATTGTGCTTCTACAGCCATAAATACAGGAAAGCAATTCCTGGCTTTCATGCGTTGATAACTTCTCCATAATATTTTACAATCACACTGCATCATGTGCCATGCAGAGACAGTTCTCATTTAGTGGTACATATGTGGAACACAGTTGCAGCAAATTGATTTCAATTTGGAATCTTTCTCTACCTATTCGGCATCATAAAGGCATTTTAAAAATCATCTTTCCTCTCCATAAGAGAGTCCGTAAGACTACACTGGCTATGAGAATTTATGCTGTGCGTTATTTATTTATTTAAAGCAGAAGATTGATGAATGTTACTTGGAGCTGCGACCCAGTTAAAGTAGTACTGCCAGAACGGTTCTCCCTGTTGCGTTCTCCCTCTCTAGGGCTCTTGCGATGCATGTTGGCTGGGGTAATGTATGCTCAGAAGGGGACGTGTTGGTCAAAGGTCTAAACCCAGAACACCTGTTTGGACCGAGCTCCCTGTGAAAGCAGTAGTTCAGTTTGTGCCGAGAGAGTGCTCAGGCACCGTTTAGAAATTAGTCTAAAATCCAAAGTACAGCTTTAAGACAAACCTTGGCAGTTCGACTGTTACCCACCACCCTTTCAGTGAAGGTTTGGTGGGTGCAAAAATAACTCCAAGGAAGAGTGGAGAATGACCAAGTGCAATTTAATTTTTGGGGGGTCCTTTCTTCTCCTTCTCATATGCCTCTTTCCCCCTGTTTTGGAATGAGTGTAAACTGCATTTATCTCTCTTGCTGAGGCATGACAGGATGCAGTTGCCACATTGCATGCCTTTAAGCGCTTGGTCTCTTGTGATATTTTTGCCGTGGTTTATTTTTATGTTATGGTGGTCCAGCAAACTCAGAATATGTTGTCATTTTATTTCCCCCCTAGAGTATGTTGTTTCATTATGCACAGAGAAAATCCATGCAGGCAAATTGAATACATGGAGTTTTCTGTATAAAATTTCTAGGCTGCTGCTTGGTATATTTTATTGTATGGTCCTCAGTTCAAACTTGCATTAATTGATAGCAAGTTTATAAAAGTGGAAGATAGGAGCTGGGTGCTGCATTTCCCCTTTACCTTTTCCATAAAGAAAACCTGGCCTATCTATCATCGTTAGATGACTGGTATTTTTTCCTGTATTTACAAGCTACATAGATATTATATAATAACTTCCATTTTAATTTAAATTACCAGTGCACAAGGGTTCACCTGAGCCATTTGATAATGACATTTGAAAATCTTACCTCCATAAATCACTTTATTGTAAGAGCAACTGTGGCACATGGGTAAGTGCCACATAAAAAAAAAGTTTCAATATTGCCTGTATGAATATTAAAGGTGTGTGGGGGGAATCAAATTCTGTAGATGGCTTTTTAGGAGGTTTAGTAGAGAACGTGTGTGATTAATTGCAAATCTCCATTTAGGATCGTTTTTATGGGCACTTCTTGTCAAGTAATGTTTCATTTGAAAGGACTCCAGATGCACAATGAATCTCTCACAGATAACTGATAATATTGCTTTAGAGCAGGATGTTCTTTGCCGTGTTTCTCCTTTGCACTCTTTTGCATGTATCTTCAGGATTTAATGATATTATGATAGAAAAGCCTGAATGCAGTTTTAAAAAGGTTTGGTTTTCTTCCCACCCCCCCCTTTAAAAGGAAACATTCAACCACTACAGATTGGCATTTAAAAAGTGGATTTTTTTCTCTATAAAATGTTCATAGATGTAAATAGCTATAGGCTTTTATTGGTAATACTATGTGCATTACCTAAAGGCATAGCCATTCCAAAATAGTTTGTGATGTTCTTCTTAAAAATGACTACTAGATTTGCAGTATTGTAGCAGCGTAGAATATTTCCACATTAATTTTATTGCCATTTTAAGTCATAAATGCTGAAGTCTGTTTAGGGGTAGGAGAAATCATTGTATTGGGGCAAAAATTCATTTCTCACAAAGCTCTTCAGCCCTCTGCCTTTGCCTCACCTTTAGCCCCAGCTGTTAGAATTTTCATGATCTGTAGTAAATCTGTTTTATTCAGTCTAAAATGAATTGTAAGGATTTAACACTGTGCAGTCATTATGCTTTGTTATTTTTTTTTTTTAATTTTATTTGAGTACTTTGATTAAGATGAGTTCTGTAGAAGAAAAAATAAACTTTCTTTAGTAGTTACAATTGAGGGGGAAAAAGCATGGCATCGGAAAGCGTATGAAGGTGGGGAAGTCTTATCATGGGCTGTGGTTACTCAGAGCAGTATTGCCTTCCCACACAAAGAACAGATTGTGGTTTAACTCTTTCCATGGCCTAGTTTTATGTGCCATTTTGTATCAGAATTGTTCAAATCTCCGCTGGAAACTACTAATCAGTTTAAATATTGCCTTTATGGCTCTTTGTCAGCATCATACTGTAATGCAATCATTTATGCCCTGAATTATCTTCCTATATTGTCTCTCTCTCTCCTCTTTCTTTCTTCCCCTCCCCACTTTTTTTTCTGTGAAGGTAACACAGTCATAGGTAAACTGCTTGCAACTTTTCTGTTGTTTTCTGTTTGATTAGAGGACAGTTAGGGAAGAGAGGTAACTAGATCTAGTGTGGGGTTTGTTTTTTTTTTTACCATTCAGGAAATTTTGAAGTTTGTTTGAAATTTGAAGATTTAAATACTAAATTCTTGGCCTGAAGCTTCTACAATGGCAGTCTGAACTCTGTATAATTGCGAGCATTAGTTATACTTTCATCATTTTTACCTAATGGAGTTAATCAACCTATTGATTAAACGTAATTCATTCCTTGTCTAGCAGCATAGCTAAAATACTAGTTTGCTATTTGTATTCTTGAATATAATTGCATAAAAGGGGTTCAGTTTTAGTTTGATTGCACCGTGCCACTCGGTATGATGAGCAATCTGCGTGGTATTTAAAACTAAATATGCCTGCACACAGGAAGAAAGATACCTCCCCTAAGGTCTCGCTTCCAAACCAAAATACAGTAATGTTTGATAAGCAGATTGTGCTGTTTTAAATGGTGGATTTGCTCACGGAAAAGAGGCATTAGTTTTTGGGAAAGGCCTATTTAGATATTAACATGCTGTGTAGGATGGTACTTTAAGCAGACAAAACGAATTAATTTAATTGCTATAGGATGTACTTGTAGACGACAACTAAGCATTACCTCCTTAATGCAATCCATATCGCTGCTAGGCAGAAGATAAGAACTTGCAGGTGAAGCCAGAGGACAGAGAGGGGTATTTTGGAACTGCAAATAAATGGCATGTATTTCACAAAAGCAGCAATTTGACCAGCGGTGCACTCGTAATGTCACTCTGCCACAGCACGCAGAAATACAAAGAATGCAAACTTTGTGCCAAGTTGCCATTTTTCATTGTACACCTCAGATTGATTTTTAAGGGGTTTAGAATAATTGCCACACTCATATGATCAGTGAACAAATTAACCAACTCTGTGGGGCTTCAAAACCCACAGTGGAGCTGCCGGAAGAATATAAATGTAATTTTTGTTCTCCACTTCATAAACTTCTATTTTACAGAGTTTGGGGGTGGTGGGAGGGAAGCCCAAAGAGCTGAAAGTACAGAAGCTTCTGTTCAGGATTTGTATACGACACGCTGTGTCTTTTGCCCGCTTTCCTGCACTGTATACTGGTTTCTCTAGTTACCACCGCCGGAATGGTGCTGTTTCAGTGCTGGAATGTTGGACGTTTGATAAGAAAATGGATCAAGTTTAATGGCGCATGCTCTTTGTGCCACCAGCAGCCTCTTGCTGAGAGCATGCTCCAAAAGCGGGAACTGTGTGGCATTGCGCTGAGCGTCTATACGCTTTGTGTTTCTGTGCCACGGAGAAGAGAAATGAACTGTGGCATTCGCCTCAGCCTTCTGAACGGTTCTGCTCAGATTTTTTAAAACTGCATAGTGTCCTCTTTGTGCAATGGTACTTTTCTTGATGCTAGCTGTTCACTCAGATATTTAAATGTTAAGAAACATGACATCTTGATAGCATCTCTTTTAACTGATGTTGTCTCTGCAGCGTTGTGGGATGAAGTGAGGGGAGGCATACAAAATAAAATCTTCACATGGTTCTTTCAAAGAGTGAAATATGGGGAAAATCTTTTTGTCTGCTGCCTGACAGCGGTAGTAATTGCCTAAGAGGTGTTATGCAGGAATTTGCGTAAATTTTAAGGTTTATTCTCTTAGTCTTGGATTTCACTTTAAGGTTTTCAGAAACCTTTCTTGATACTGCTTTGGTTATGAGAACTTACTGACTTTGAGTTTTCTTCTTTTCTCTCTTCTCCCCCCCCCCCCCACTTCTTTCCACAGGATGAATTTCACCCGTTCATTGAGGCACTTCTTCCACATGTCCGTGCAATTGCCTATACTTGGTTCAACCTTCAGGCTCGAAAACGCAAGTACTTTAAAAAACATGAGAAACGAATGTCAAAGGACGAGGAAAGGGCAGTCAAGGATGAGCTACTGAGCGAAAAGCCTGAAATTAAACAGAAGTGGGCATCCAGGCTCCTGGCCAAGCTGCGCAAAGATATTCGCCAAGAGTTCCGGGAGGATTTTGTGCTCACGGTGACTGGGAAGAAGCACCCATGCTGTGTATTGTCCAATCCTGACCAGAAGGGTAAGATTAGGAGAATCGACTGCCTGCGACAGGCTGACAAAGTCTGGCGGCTGGATCTAGTCATGGTGATCCTGTTCAAAGGCATCCCCTTGGAAAGTACGGATGGAGAGCGGCTCATGAAATCCCCACATTGCACAAATCCAGCACTTTGCGTCCAGCCACATCACATAACAGTATCGGTCAAGGAGCTTGATTTGTTTTTGGCATACTACGTGCAGGAGCAAGGTAGGAAGCAGACTGTCGTGTTTCTATGTTAGTATGTCAAACTCGATTCCAAGTAGCCCAGCTTCCCCCATGGGCTGGCTTCCAGTGCAGCGTTATTCTGTGGTCTATAGACGTAATGTGGGTACATATCCATATGTAAATCGGCATGTATATGTATGTACTTACACACACACGCATTCCTACAGACTGACATGTAAATGACATGTATGTCTGACATACGTGCCTTCCTGTCTTTCAAGAGAGAGCGGGAAATACCAAGGTAGTACTTTAATTCCTCCGAAGTTGCCTTTTTTTTTTTGGACAAAATGTGGCAATATATTGTGTAGTTTTTCCAGTCATGACTTCAGAAAACATCCTTCTTGTTTTTTCAAGTTGTTGCGGTGTTTTTTTTTTTTCCCTTCCCCCAGTGCTGTTAGTTACAGATGCAAGTATATGCGATTGCACAATCGCAATAAATACTACTAATATATAATTATACTACTAATAAATACTACTACTACTACTAAATTACTCTTTGTAGTTACAAATAATCAAGTATTCATCCTTAAACCGATGAACCTACTATCACTTTAAAGAGCTGTTGTAGACTTTCTCACATCTAGAAGATAAAATGTGAAAAAAACTTAGCACAGAACTACTGCTTCATAAATACCATATGTAGTCAGAATTACAGCATGCAGTACTTAATGCTTTATTCGTATTTTACATTACTAGCTCATTTTACCTATCAGAGCTTTAAAAGAAAGATCCAGGTTGTAATATTTCAAGAGAATTTTCCATTAAAAGTATCTTTTCATAATCACACTCATATACTTAATTTAATTTGGCAGATAATTGAAATGTGGAAAATTGCAGGAACGCTATGGAAAAACTTCTTAAACTTAGTTTTACAGAATGAAAATAAAACCAGCACTTCTGATAATCATGTACCAGGATAAAAACTGCTATTCATATTGCATGTTCAGATAACATTACTTGTAGGCATGTCCCCCCAAAATCGTAAATGGCTGTAAGTAGAGAAAGGTGGAGTTTCTTCCCTGATACTAAGCCTTCTGAAATGCTTTTTCTCTGCGAGGGGTCATTTTGGTTCTTTCTGGTGGTTATACCATCCTCTAGACCTCTTTGTATCGTTGACTGATCAGCAGTAATAAAGCATTTCTTTTTCAGGCGCAGATCTCAACTAGGGAAAGTTTGACCGGCCGCAGATGGTGGGCCATTTCACAACTTGGCCTGGTAGTAGCCAGAAATGGCCCGCAGAAGGGCAGATGGCTGGCTGTTGTCTGATGCCCAGTATATAACTGTGGGATTTAACTGAAAAACAAATGGAATGGATTTTGTTAGAGAAAAAAAAAAAAAAATGCACGTCTTCATTCGGCATGTACTCATTCTTTAAAAGCACAGATACACAACACAATCTTTTTGTTTCTAGTGAATTTGTCTTTCAGCATTTACTTACCAAAGTGGAGCACTGTGTTTACGTGAACGTATAAACAGGGTTCAATTTTTTTGATTATTCATCATGAAAAAATATGATTCATTGGTCTGTTTTGTTTGCTCCCCCCCTTGTTACCTTGATTGTATTTTTTTGTATTTTTCTCTCCACAGCAGTAGATAACATTTAGATATTTTGAGGTGACTTTTAAGTAGCTGCAGAGTCTGGTAAATCTGATCCTCAATAACATAGGAAGCAAGACTTCTCTGACAGCATTAAACAAAATAGCTTAATTACAAATAATTTGTACTTTAAACTCCCTCTGTGAAGAAAGATTCAAATTATATCTTGAATGCATATATTGCAAGACATAGCTTACTGATTAATTCTGACAGATTTACCTGTCTCTAAAAGTCAAACTACAAAGGGAGGCAAAACACTTTAAGTAGCCCTTGAGCCGAAGAAGCTGAGGTCAGAGTGCTTCTTACACACTGTCAACTTCTAAGTTGTTGGAAGCCAGTAACTTGAAGTGGCAGAAGGAATTGCAGGGCATAGCTGATTTTACTGATTTAAATGGACTGAGAACATGAGTTTATTTAAAACAATTGTCTAATCAGAAATGAGTAAGATCAGCATGCTAGAATATTACAACTTTCAAAGTTACACGATGCTACTTTGAGAATATACTGGAAGATGAAGCTGGCTAATTTCTATGTACCAAGTCACCCTTAGTAGAACCTTTTGTTTATTGTAAACTGCATGTATTTTCTGTCTGTCTTGCTGCTTCACAGTAAATCTTCCGTTAACATCTGTTGGCGCTCTTCTTCAAGAAGTCATATTAAGTTATCTTTGTATTTTTTTTCCGTTTTGTCAAACTTTGATTTTCTATCCTCATTGAAAGCAGGTTAATTGTGGCACTTTGTAGTGTGCTTGATTAAGAGCACCAGGCTTTGCAAAAGATAAGCATGAAGCCCACCAAAATGCAGATTTATTCACACGCTGTTTTGATTTTTATTTCTCTCTTAGAATATATAAACCCGCCTAGTAGTAGCACGTAAAAACTAAGCAAAGACGTAGAAACAATTAATTACCTGAACTAAATATGAAGGAGGAATTAGCACATAAAATGAATAGAGGGGCCAAGTAGGTTGTTTTTTTGTTGCTTTAAAAAAAAGAAGATTAGGGGGAAAAAGAGGAGGAAGGATAGTTCGAGTGCCAGTGATGGTTGCCAGTGGCACCAGGATTGGCATCAGACCTTCTTTGTTTAGCCTAGGATGCCTGTGATTTGTTGGTTGGCATCCGCATTGCAGTGCAGAGTAATGTTACAATATATTGACAATTTCCAGATCTAGAAGTGTCAATAATCCTTTCAGTTCTTAATAAAAAGAGCTTCTACTTCCACGGCTGCCTTGAAAGAAGAAATAAGGACCGACCTATGAAGTTCTGTCATTGACCAACTTTGTCTGGTTCTACTTCTTGCTCATCTCCCTCAGAATTCAGCATCTTCCTGCCCCCCCCCCCATCCTTTTGTGTGTTAGGATCTTAAAAAAAAAAAAAAAAAGGAGCTTGACATAGGTTGCAGTGCTGTCCTTTGAATGAAATGGAGGAAGAAAATGGGAACTACAGACTGTGATCAGTGTGTGGCATCAAAATAATTCTTAATCGTAACACACTTCTGTTGCGTCTATCAGGTCCACCCCCCACTTAAAAAGCCCAAACCTTGAAAATGGCATGAACTTTATTTCTATTGACAAAACAGCTTCTTCTCCCCCCTCCCCCCCTCCCCCCCGGGCATCAGAGAGTGTCTATCATTTGGTGTAAACCGCATCTCAGTCCATAAAATCATTTGATGGTATTTGATTCAGCGCAGCGCTTATGCTGTGTTCCCGTTGCTACAAGAACCGCCATTTTGTTTGTCGAGTGCCAGGAGAGGGGGAAAAAAAAGGCAGACAATGTGCTTGATGCCAATAATGGTTGCCAGTGGCACCGAGGTTGGCATCAGACCCTCTTTGTCTACTTGCTGAATGCCTTTGATTCGTTGGTTGGCATCCGCATTGCAGTGGGCACATTGGAAAGTTTTTGACAATCAGTGAATGAAAGCTGCAGTACTTGTTTGCTACAACAGAACCCGGATAATATAAATCCCTTCTTCTGATAGATGTTTTACTTACTCTTACAGTGGCTAATTAAAAAAAAAAAGAAAATTGCATTGCTGCTTTTTCTAAAACATAAAATATCTACAGCGATGTGCCTCATCCGCAGAATTCCTGATCCCCGCGTCATCTCTGCCGTTTTTTGCAGCATAAATAAAATGCAAACTTGGCGTTAGGTGTTTCAGCACAGGCTGAATGAAGCACAGCGAGTAGGCTTTGAGAAATGCTTTGGGAGTTTAAAGGGCTGAAGCAACGGTACACGTAAATGGTAAACACTGGTAAGTGTTTTTAAGGCATGTGCCTCTCACTGCATTTCTCACATCAGTCGTGTTGCTGTTTACAGTCTCCTTTGTCCTTGGGTAAGAGTGATATAATTGGGGGAGCCCGCATGCCCAGCTGTTCGTAAACACTGAAGTTGAGGCAGGGGAGGATGTTTTAAACTATCCGAGAAGGAGGGCAGAAAACAGATGCAGGTGTTCTTGGTCCGATACTGTTCAGACACTTCATTTTTTCAACGTCTTAAACCATCAAGGTGCTGCTACAGTTCCAGCTGCACGAGCAGGACCTCAGCAAAAACACTGCTGGAAGTTTCCTATGCAGTTAGCGTTAATACTGCTTTCCCGGTAACTGCAATCATCTCGTTAATTAATAAGAGGGACTAGCAGCCCTCCCCAGAGGGCTGCACAGAGAGAAGCCTGGCCTACGGGAGCCCCTGCGTCGCCAGACTGCGTCCCCGCTCTTGGTGCTGGGGGGTGTCAGGGCAAGTGAAGAAAAAAAAAAAGGGCAGAGAAAGGAGCGGAGGGGGAGCGCGCGGGCGCGGTGCTGCAGCCGGGGTGCGGGACAGCCCGGGGTGCGGGACAGCCCCGCGTGCGGGGCCCTCCCGCCGCGCCGCCGGGACGTTTGCGGGTCCCCGGCGAGGGGCCGGCTGCGCGCGCTGGCGCTGCGGGCACGCCCGCCCCGCGCCTCCGGCCGGCGGCCGCGCGGGCCGGCGGCGCGGGCCCGCCCGCTCTTCGGCGGCGCGCCTTGCGCCGTTACGCGGCGCGGCTGCCGATCAGCGCGGCTGCCGGTCATCGCCGCCGCGGCGCGGGGCGCCGCATCCGCGCTGGCTCGGAACTCTGCGTACCCCGGCGTAACGCCGGCGAACCGGCAGCGCTTCCCCGGCCGGGTGTATCGCCTTTTCGCTTCAGACCGCCCTAGCAGCACGCGTGCACCGTCCTACCTCGCAGCACGTGTCCTCCGTACAGGAGGAACTGTAATTCTTTTTTTAAACGTGGTAAATCCCAATTGGGTGGGTGAACGCTCGGTGGATCAACGGCTCGACCTTTTTATTAAGCTTTTTGAGTTTCGTGAGTTTATTTTTGTGGAGGACTCGAATTTTGAAATAGGTTTGCGTAGTCCTTTTGGCTTATACTTCAGTTTTCATTTACTAAGTACGGAAAATTGATGATGTAGTAATATTATAATAATACTTCTTATATTTTAAAATGATAAGTAAAATTATTTTGGCTAGTTTGCTGTAAGTACAAGAAATTCCACTTAAACTCGCAATCAAAATTACGTTTTAAACAGTCTCCTTTCTTTGTAAGTCATGTAGTGGTCATATGTCTAAGTGTCACACCACCCAAAGGGATTTTGGACGAGGGTTTGCATTTCTTGTGTGCACTGATGCTTCCACGTACAATTAATAAAAAAATAACGGGCTTAGAAGAATCAATCAATCCACTGAATTGCTGATTGTTCCTACTTTCATTAACTTCAATGGTTTGCCTCCTTCTGAATACTTTACATGGGAACGTACAGTAGAACATTTTACCTGTTTTGCAGAAGGATGTGTCAAGGTACAAGGTGATTTGTTGGAGTTGACACAGCGAATTATTAATTGCACTGGGAACAACAGGAAATCGAGCTTATTACTTACTGCCTGTTCCTATAGGCGACTAGGTGCTGTAGGAGCTTGTTACTTACACAACGAAATGGCATGCTGATCCTTGCGCTAAATCTCAGTTTTGAATCAGAAGGCCCGTGCAGAAGCAAAAGTATGAGGTTATATTTTATCTGCTCTCAGATGAGAAGAGCTTTTGGTAGTTTAAGAATCTGATGGGGTTTAGTAAACCTTTTTGAAACTTTGAATTACTTTGAGCACTTCCACACAAGCGGAAAATGCAGCATGGGGAAAATGTAGTCGTAAAAACTTTTTGTGTCAGCTGAAAAAGGCACTGTACTGATTTCTCTTCTAGTTTTCTGATGTAAAATTTTGGATGACTGCTTTGTCGAGTACCTCTGCTGTGCTGAAAATTACAGGCAGGAAAGACATTTGTCATTAGGAGATAGAGGTTGGTTTGGTGTATATACGGGCATAATAATGTTTTTCAATTGATGATTATAGATACTTTGTTTATAAAGATGTAGAATATTAAAACATTTAAAAAGGTTACCCATCCATTTTAATTTTTCAGAATGTGTGTATGTGAATTATCATTTGGACAGTACTTCTGAAGCATTCAAAATGTGTATTTTCTTTTTAATTTTAGTTTTCCTCGGAACAGGGTTAAGGGTCATATGACAGGTTCATGAGAAAGAAAAGGGAACTTCCCATATTTAATTTTACT